>NC_090440.1:302271382-302575634 GCF_031143425.1 Pleurodeles waltl
TTCTGCAGACCCATTAAAGTGTCAGGCTGCCTGTTTTGATTGAACTATCTGAATTGCTTCAAAGTTTTGACCCATTTGCACAATATCGTCCCAGATTTCCAGCCCATTTTCAGCCTTAGAAAGCTGGATGAGATTTGCCCTAGGTATTTGCCCAGCTTGGATTCTTGCTTCGTCATGGGCCTCCACTTAAGAACTAGCGAGCTAAATCTTCGACCCTTCAATTTTGTTACAGAAAGAGAAGAATTCCTCAACTTGGGTGTTTGTGGAAGATTTTCCTCAGCAGCTCCTCGAGGTTCTGACACTAGTTAACTCCATGCTCTTCATCAGAGTTGACTGGGTACCTATTGTGGCAGCTACTTGATAAAGATCAGATACAAATATGGGCGTTGCCCTTTGCTGACAGAGAACTAATAGTAGAGTGATCCCCGGGTACATTCTTATTCCTTAAGATGTCAGAGCAGGGAGAGGACATCTTACATAGAAGATGGAAAATCAATTTGATTATCTATCTGAACCATACAATTTAACAGAAAGCCGCTCTACCTCAACCTGATGCTGTTGAAACCTCAACTCTGACTGAGATGAACATAAAAAATACTTATAATCAGATTTAGGTGATTGATTTGCTTAAGGACGATACAAATTCATTAGGTAGTGTCATCTCCTATCATACACTTGGATAAACTGCAATTTACAATACCATTAAATACTTACATATTCTTCTGATAAAGAGACAACCTCTGCTGATATACCTCTAAGGACAATTCCCAACCCACTCAGCTTGCTATTCTGGGAGTCCACTTGATATCTGTCCACTTAGGGGTGGTTCAAAGAAAATCCGAAAAGAGATACGTTTTTACAGCTTTCCTTTTTTTATTTTTCTGTGTTACCTAGTTATTAATTTCTAAAATAGTACCTACAATTCTTATACAGAATATAATTGTGTGGGTGTGGCGGAAGGGGAAGTCTCTTAGTTCATCTCCGTATGTGAATAGGTTGAGTCCGAATGTAGCTGAAGCTCAGCAGCAGTGCATCCAACACTTTCTCCCAAACTGCCAATGCTGTGATTGAGAGAGCAGCTCCAATTTCATATCAAGGACAATGCACTGCAACTAGACCGTCAGCTGACCTTTGGCTAATGACATTGAATGGATTCGTCTCTGATGCTTATCTGGGAACACCCAGTGTAATCAATTACACATGAAAAGTACAAAACTGATAATTGTTTGCTGTAACACAGTAATGCTGGCCAAGATCTTGATGCTGCACTTGACAGCAAACATGAACTGGGCGACTGATGTCATTCATCAACTAAAAAAAATGCTGGGAAAATGCTGGAGATTCTCTAGCCAGCCACAAAACGTCTAGCGTAGGCATTAACGAAGATAGTAAGTGTTCACACTCAAAACACATGGGCCTCAGTTGTTAGCACTCAGCTGTCTTTAACAAGTAAATGTATTTGAAAGTAGGAAGCACATAAAATAGTTTACTATTTGTGACTCTGGTGTAGGGTAAGCTGGCTTATCTTTTGCAACCATGACTATGGGGCATATGTACAAGGAACTGGTGCAGACCGGCACTGTCCCAAAATTGGCAGCACTGCGCTGCCTCAGTTCTGAAAAGCAGGGATGCTCCGCATTACCAAAAATACGGTGTACCCCTGTGTTTTCTCTTGCGCTAAATTTAGCTGTCAGCGCTAGCATAGGCATCCTTGCACCATAGTGCAAGGGTGTCTGCTTTGAAGGAAATGATTGTTTATGTGCAGGCAGGGATTCCTTCCTGCATATAAAAAATCTAGGATGGTGATTTGCCACTTCTATGTCTGCTGAATTCTGCAGCAGTCATAGAAGTAGCAAATCGCTATTATTGAATGAAAGGACACCTTCCTGCACATAAACAATCATTTCATGGCCTTTTGCTCTTTCGTTGTGTGCTGCAGAATGCAGAACACATAGAAAAAGCAAAAACAAGGAGAAATAAAAGTATTTCTCATTGTTGCGCCATGCTAACTCCACCCCTGGAGTGGCATTAGTTTTTGGTGCTGCCTCAGATTTACGATCCTTTGTAAATCTGGGGCAGCATCAAAAACAATGGGTGTTGTAGTGGAATGCCCACAGCAACACCCATTGCATGCCACTTTGCCGCAGAAAACTGTGTCAGAGGGGTCCATAGTTAGAAGGTGGTGTTAAGCCACAAAAAGTGGCTTAGTGCCTCCTTGTAAATATGGCGCAGTGCACAGCACCACCGGAGCATCACAAAAAATGACGCTCCGGTGGCACTAGGGGCTTGTAAATATGCTCCTATGTTTTCTGCAGAGTGCAGTTTGAGTAGGAACCGAAAAGCAAGTGGAGCAAGTATTGTTCTTAAAAATCTAGGGGCCACATAGACCTCATAAGCATTTTCAAACAGAGTTTGTGGATATGGCATGCGCGTTATCTTCTGCCTTTGCTAGATGCCCTCAGTTGGCTCATGAACCCTGAACTGGGTGCCAGGCAATTATTTTATAGCGGCATTCCTCCTGTTGTTAACCCTATAAATATTGTGAACTGAGTAAAAAAGAGAAAAAAACTAATTATTAACTTCAAACAGTGATGAATAAGTGGAGATAGCTTTAGATTATTGTGCTCAGAATTGGTGATCACAGAATAAAAAATATTTAGAAATCTAAGAGAAGACATAAAATGGAGTAGCATTTGTTCAAAGGGCAGAAGAATTATCGTATGTAGAAAGCTTAAGAAAGTCTAATGAGTTTACTCTTCAAACAACCATACTAGGAGGGGACACACCTATGATATATGTATGTTTGGGTGTGATCAATTAACATGAGGATAAGAATTCTTATAGTTTTAAATACTGATACAAAAGATTAATGTTTGAAAACCAAACAATTCACATCTATGTTAGGCAGTAGTACGGACGTTCTACCACACAGAATAGTGCTCCATGTCAGGCAGCATGTCACCATCTAGAAGAACATTAAATATAGGATTAAAAAAGTAAAATGATTCTTTGGGTGTTTGATGTGTTTTGTAAGTAAATATATAAATAAATAGTTTTGGGTACTCTTGAGAAAACAAGTAGTGTATAAATTGCTCAGAAAGCTCCAGTTCATCTCTGAGAAAAGTAACTGATACCTTGCTATGCACTGTAGTCCAGTTAATCCCTGCTTGCATAGTTTGCTTCAAGATAGTTGTTTTTGCATTGTCTTTATTGAAAAGCAAGGTTAATCATCCCCAATTACGATAATACCAAGCTGATAACAAAATGCTGATGAAAAATCTAGACACAGTTGTTAGGTACTGTTGGACATGGCTCTTCTAAGGGAATTTTCTTGAAGCTTTTTGCTTTTTTTCTCCCAGTCTTTGCTGACTCTGTGCATGACCTTAGGACTTTGGGCACTTCACCACTGTTTGGCAGTGGGAAACTGGGCATGCCCATCCTGCTTATGATAAGAAGGGGCGGGTATGGACATTATGGAGGTGCTGTACTCAGGAGGGCACTATGAAACAGGTAGATCACATGCCAGCGGCGGGTATGGTGCTGACTACTAGGGAGAAGTGCACTGGGTGTGCCACCCCCTAGGAGACTCGTTAACCTTGTCCTAGGCCTATGGAAGAGGCCTGCAGGGGCACTAACATGCCTGCGGTCAGGGTGGTACTTGTGATGTGACGCCAACTCTGAGCTGCCTTACGCCTTTCCAAGAGAACCCCGATGGCAGGGCTGGTGGTAGACGGAAGGCAGGGTGGGTACAAAAAGGTGTACACAGGCCGGGCAGGGGAGCACCCCAATGCCGGTGTCCCCTACCTAAAGGGAGGTTGTCTGCATTCATAAAGGTGGGCCAGTCCTCTACTAGTTGTCGTGGGCCATGGGCACTGACCCCCTGTATGGGCAGTGGGGAAGTGCACATGCATGTCTTTCCCTGGAAGGGGGTAGCGCTGACCAACATGTGTCGGTCCTGCCATGGCAGAGCCCAGGGTGTGCACAGAGGTCATGGGTCCTTCAGAGGTACCGAGCCTGCCACACCAGGCCAGTGGATGCACACTTACACAATGGGTGATTTCATGTATGTTGCACCTGGCACAGCTTGCCAATAGGGGAACATTGTCACGTGGTGACAGATCATATAGTGAGCAATGCCCAGGGGCCCTCTCCATGCCCATGTGCACTTGGGAGTTCATATATATGGGGAGCTTGGCATAGCTGGCCTCAAGACCATCAGGACATCATATGCTTAAATGAGGCAGGAGCAACTTACACATGGGTGTTGCCATGTGTGATTGGCGACTAGTATCACTCTCCTGGGTGTGCAACTTGCACCCTGGTGGTTTTCCTATGTAGGTACAGGAGCTAGCCTCACTTGCCAGAGGGGGGATATTTGTGCATGAGTGTCCTAATATAGGAACTGAGCCTGATAGAACAAACCGGTATTGGCACACTTGCACCTCTGCTGTCGATTTAACAAAAGCGCCCACATGCACCAGCAGGCATTGTTGTAAGCCAGGGCATATGAACCCAGCGAGTACCAAACACCCTTGCGTGTTTGTACTACCTATGAGTGCTGCTTTACCCTTAAGGTAACATGGGAGAATGAGTCTTATTAAGTCTGGCTGTGATAGTGGGTTGCAGGAGACCAGCCTAATAATGTTTAGTATCGTTGGACTCAGGGTGACAAACCCCTTCTGATGGTAAAGTTGGTTTTGTCATTGATGCTCTTGAAATGCCACTTCTGGGAAGTGGATAGTTCTAGGTTCTGGGGTGGTTTTGGTGTCTTATAAATTAGACTTCCTTCTATGGGTCACGGGTTGGAGCACATCTGTGCATTCCCCAGGTGACCGCTTTAAAACTTGGGCATCCAGAACAACAGATCCCTGCCATTTGGAGCCTGGATAGATAGACTATGGGGGAGGTTTTTGACACTGGGCCTTGGAGCCAGAGCATGGCCTCAATAAAGATAAAGATCTGTATTCCAGAACCTTTGGATGGACAGAGAGCACATTTAGGGAGACATCTGTGGTTCAATCAAGAACCTTTTGAATCACTCCATCTTCAAAAGAACCATGCAGTATAACTAGGGGGTACTTAAAGTCTCCGATGCAAAGCAACCTTTACGACAGTGAGGGACTGGTGCAGATGGACTGTGTGGGCACACTGCCAGAGGAATCTGTTGTGCCCAGAAGGATAACTGTCCAAGGAGGGGATCCCCCTCCCTTTCTTGCTTAGTGATTGGCCTGAGGCTGATTTCCTGCTGCTGTGTAGCATCCCAAAGGGTAACCCTCCAAGAGCAGGTTGGCTTGCCCCCTGTTCACTGAGAAGGTCTCAGGGAAATCCAAGACTTCCGTAAAGGGACTTACATCGATGACATGTAATATCTGGAGAGAAGTGCCCTCTGCTGCATCTACATCATATGCTGGACTTCACCTTGCAGCAGTGGTGTTAGCATGGCCTAAGTATTGTGACTCAAGATTGGAATTTCCTGGTGTGGAGGTTGCCAAGGACTGCCCGCACTTCAGGTGAGTGGCCCTTCATTGTGGGGATCATTGCACGCCAAAACATCTTGGTGTTAACAGGATCACCCGGTGCGGGACCCCACAGGACCCACTATTGTCAAGTGTGTCTCATTTCACTTGTGTGAGCCTTGGCTGCATGCTCATGGTGTGTGGTGCCCTGTTCATTGATTGCAACCCTCAGAGGTGGTGGTGCAACCTGAGTTCTGCTGCACTTGGCCTCGTATGGCATGGCTGAACTTGTGTCGAAGTGTGTGACTGGGGAGTCTGGTGCAAGTACACATCACTGCGTACTACACAGTGTGCCTCATTCCAGAGAGGTATGGAAACCAAGTTCCCGAGAGCAACCAGATTTTCTAGTGTGACTCAAGCCATTGTGTGCTAGATGTTGTGCCTCTCAGGGGGTGCCGGATTTACATCCTCTATGAGACAGTCCGGAGGTGTCTGGTGCGGTTCAAGTCATCACTCACTAAACTGGGGCCTCTTTCCGAGGAGGTACCATTTTGGGAATTGGCTTGGGAATTAATGTAGGGTCAGGGCGACCCAGATCAGCGGACCCCTGACGTTGTGCCTCCTTTTTGTTGAGGTGCAGCTCTGAACACTTTTCATGTGGATTGTCTGGAGTCTCCAGAGCCTTTGTGCCCCAGATGAGGCACAGGAGGTGTGGGACAAGTAACTTGTTGCGTGCAACTGGATGTGTCGTGGGCAACTCATATCAACAAGCCCCGACTGTGCCTCTCCATTCTGGAGGTACTGAAATTGGTAACAATTTGGTAACATTGAACTGTCTGGCTAGACTGCGTGCCTGGGTATCTAACAGTGGTCCCGTTGACCCTCCACCTATGTTTTGCAAACCTCTGAGTGAACCTCCTGTGGGGGAGGCCCAATATCTTCTCCTTAATTTTTTACTGGCTGTTGTCTTTTCTTTTCCCCACCTTGACCCTGGAACCCTGAGACTTGTGACTTAGCCACAAGTGGCCCACTAACCAAGGAAAGGTTGATGCAATCTTTGGTTCATGGAGGGGTGGGATAGCCAAAGCTCGTTGGTGGGTGAGGGGTGGTTTGGGACCCAGGGTGTTTGCAAACTCAGTGGCATCCACTATCCGAATAGAAGGGCACTGCACTAGGATGCCGGGAGTGAGTGCATACAAGTGTCTGTTTTTATAAGCACTTTAAATATAAAAGAAATGCAATTCTGTATTTAATTTCCCGAGGGCGAGTTTCTGTGTTTGGCTTTGTATAATGTCACTACGTAGCCAAGAAAACATGCTTGGTTTGTGTGTGGCATTATCACAATGCCTGGAAGGCAGTTTCCAAAGCCGGAGGGCAGTTTGCAGCATTTCACTTCGCTGTGCATGACTGTGCGGTGTTAAGTGCCTTGCCACCTGACTGGCTGGAAGAAGGTGACCTGTGTCTTCTAGCAGATTACACTATGAGACAATTAACTGCTACTCTTGAGCACCAACTGGGAACATAATCTGTTTCAAAGGGAACATACCTTTTGTAGCAAGCTACTGCTCTGAAATCTAGGCCAACATGTGTGTTCTCGAAATCTGTGTTCTATGGGAATGTATGTCGGTATGCTGAGTGTGAAGAGAGATGGAGAAAACCAAGAGTCATTTACTTTATGTTTCTGCAAAAACATGCTTACATGCTTCCTAGCAAAAGTCACAACCCAAAAGGCATGAAATGGATGCTCCCTATGCATGCCTTACGACATTTAGCCTGCGACATCCCTGACCATAGACTATTGCATGCATGATAGAGTAGACATGTTTTTCTATTCTATATGCACGAATCATTTTTTCCTTGATGTCGAAGACGTGACATCCTAATTACAGTCTCTGAAACACGCATATGATTTTTTTCTTTTTTCTTTTTTTTTTGGCCTGGCAACACAATATAAGGGCTTAGTAACATGATGTGTTGCAGCAGACGGAGCTGTTACTGGGGAGCCTCGGAAGTGATATATTAATCCCGTGTTTGCATATTTTTAATAGATGGCTGTATATATGGATTATTAAGGTAATTAAAGAGGCTGCATGCACAAACTCCAAATTGCATATAATACATTAAGAAAAAATATTTATACAGCTGTGAGTCTAATTGTGATGATAACGTAAGTATTATTATGGCAGAGGGAGTGTTCAATGGGCACCAATGCAAGCAAGAAAATGCCCACCTCCCATAGTTGGGAAGTTTTTTTTTAAAAGTCCTAATTTAGGTGTGGTGCTTCTCATACCCTGGGCCCGGTTGCCACTGCACCAGCTACACTATTGATTGCTGGGCCCTTGATTGACTTGTCGTGCTCAGCGTGTCACATTGCGAGTTTTGTTTTTCCTTGAAATGTATGCACACCAGACACTTGTGTTTTAGGAGCGTGCCTATATAACCAAACTTCCATAGCTAATAGTCCTATGTTTGCTTATTGAGTTAAAGTTTCCATGGCCATACCGACTCGGTCAACTAAAACAAATAAGGATCATTGTATATGAAATGTCTTTCTCCCCTGAGAACACATTATGCACTAATTTCACACTGAGCTTCAAGAAGTTGTCCCTGCGGTAACTCGTTGAATGCAAGCCCGTGATAAGTTTCCACCTCCACGCTGGGGGGTTAAAATATGTGCAACAAATCATTAAATGTGTGTAGCCCGCTAGCACTTCCTATTCATACACACCGAATGCTCGCAGCAATCACTGCCTGCACAGAGCCGCGCCGACAGGCGACTATTGTTTCTATCGGAGCCTAGGAGGGAGACGAGGCGATTCATAGGTGCCTCCGCCTCGCCATATGGTACGAAGTGACGTAGTGCGCAGCTCAGAATCCTATCGACATTAGACATCAACCCCGAGGCAGCCAGGCACTACAAATCACGAGAGAATGGCAACACCACCTGGCCATTTGTAACACGTTTCGAAACACTGCCACGGCGGTGAAAATTGTGTCAAAACAGAAAGGCTCCGGTGAGCATCTCTGTCACATTCCGCCAGCACAGCAGCGGCTTTTTCTGGCAGAAAAATAGGGCGTTTTAGTGATTAGTTCTGGAACAAACGCACTTCATTTCATTGGTTGCTCGCGCACATTATTTCGTCCCCGAAGACAGTGAGCATTAAACAAAATACTAAGAGCTCTGTCTGCCTAAATCCACATTGGGTCTGAGGCTTAAACCCATGCAGCATGATGAGACTAGCCTTTCACCTTACAGATAAGTCAAATGTTATCTGATAAAAAGGCTTTCAGGGCAGGAAAACCAATGAAAGCGATGGATTAAATCAAGTGGGCAGGGAAACCAATGAAAGCAAGGGATTATGTCAAGTATCAGAATCTGTAACTCTGCTATTAACCCTCTCGGTGTCAAAATACAGCACCAGAACAGGTCACAGCGGCAATGAAAATGCATAGATTCTGCTTTTTATGTTTTAATAAAAACCTCGAACATAATGCACGGTTGCGAAATTGGACTATTGTGCAGCCACACTTGCATTACAACCTACTTGTGAGTAAATTGGATCTCTCGTAACAATGAAGTTTAAGAGTCATGGTGTGTTTCACTTGGAATTGTAGAGGCATTGTACTTTTTAATTCGTGCGAAGCCTGGATTATCAGCAGTTTTTTATATCTTGGTCATATGAGGTCTGCTTGATTATAACAGGATTTAGACTGCAGGTAACCCTATCTTCTGGAGGTGGCATTGCACCCAGAAGCTTTATTTAGACCATGAAAGGAAAGCAGGGTCTGTGCTCATTGTTGCCTAGCATGGCTCAGGCAGATAAACAGTTACACATTCAGTTACCGATTTTTCCCTCCAGAATAAAGCAGCGTTTTATGTCTGCCTCTGACAGATTCGAGGATACGTGTTAAGCAGGCTTTCTCTTCAATGCAAAGCTGCTGAGTGTTGTTCATCTTGAAAGATTAATCAAGAGCCAGAAATGGACAGGCAGAAGCAAAGCTCCATTTATTATTAATCCCACAGTGATCTAGAAATAAAATATTTTTCAGCAGCACAAAAACAACTACTTCTTGAAATGGGTGCATTATAGTGGAAACACTTTGCTTAGAAAAAACGAATGCCTGTGTTCGACACAAAACACATCTTTAAGTATACGTACAAGTATAGAGGCAGATTTCATTTTTTACACAAGCTTTATGGAAAATGTAAAAATAAATGTAGGGTTCACCTAGTTTGGATGCAAGCAGGCATGTATAGTGACGTGATTGGAGGTCGTAGCTAAAAGTCTGAAGCTTCAATGAACACCTTACACATTTCTCTAAACATTTTAAAGATACGAATAAATAATGTTCGAACAGGAGTACATTGAATATAGTAAAATCTGCATTAAACGAGTTTTACACACAAATGTTCACAAAAACAGGCACTGTAACATAGTACAAGGTTTACATACCTTTCTGAAGTGTTCCATAAAATACAAAATGCATACCACTGTTTTAAAGTGAATTCCTTTTTCTGCAGGAGTACACATTTCCATTCATTTTCCACTCAGCCACAGCACGTTACAATAAAACAAGAAGCTTCTTCACAGTGAATCGACTCAAGTGCAGTCGGGCATGATGTAAGTCTGCCACGGTATCTGTGCTGCTAAATTCCAGCGCGTTCCCAAGGCAGCGCCAACTGCATTCTTATAACTTCGCTATCAGCACGTAGATGCTCTCGCCATGCCAAGCTATCGCCACAGACTGAGGCGAGGTACCTTCCTCTGCACAGCAAGAACGCGGCAATTCCTACTACTGCTAAAAACCAGACACATCAAACACTGAACACCCGGGTGACTGCAAGATTGGGAACTTCACACATTGTTGTCTTCTCTTGCTGCTGCTACTGGATGCAGCATTCACTGCACTCGCCCGACCCTCCCCCGTGGAGCCCAGCCCCCAGCTTCACAGATCGAGTGAAACAGGATTAGTGCGAGCCCTCGCTCCCAGAGACGACACATGTGATTCTCCCTGGAAGCAAGCAGCAAGCGGGAGCATCGCTAGCCTGAGAAATGAGAGCGGCGCGAGGCGCCTGCAAGCTCTTTCAGGAAACCTTGTTGCGCGAGCCGTGCCTCACCCAACCTTTAATTTATCACCCTAGCGTGACCCTGAGCGACAACCGCATTGCCATGCCGTCTAACAGAGCTCCCTCCTAGGAGCTTCTCACTTAGGCACTGAATTGTTTTATTCCTTAATAATCATAGACCCGCCTTTATTTCGTCCCCTTCCCACGTCGTGGTGAGTGCAGCAAATTACATATGTATGTGCCATCTCCTGCAACCTCCTACTTAATTTCGGGTGGATGTGGTGCTGGACTGAGAGCAGTGGTCTGACATATATCTTGGTTATGGTGCAGGCTGCGGCGTTTCACAGACCTGTGGTGCTTAAAAAATATGTGCACAGTGTATCCTTGGGCGCAGGTTTGTCAAGAAAACTATTTTCAGAGGCTGACTTCTCCTGCTATAATTTATCGATGCTCAACTTTATCGATGCTCTACCTCTACACCTCTTTGATTTCACTACAAGAAAGTTCAGCTGCGCGCTGTCCAACTGTCCAAGTCTAATTTGGAAACAAAAGGACGGGATTGCATTTACAGTTCTGGTCATTACTAAAGACTGATCAATATACTCCCGAAAACTCTAGGCTTCAGGAGGCTCAGTGCTTGAGTAACATTTTCAGAGTAAGATAGTGACGCACTCAGTAATTGTGGTATTATTGTCATTCACACGGAGTGTTACGCATCCCCTGATACAGTGCTATGAGTATCTATCTAAAACCATGAATGGAGAACAAGCTGACGTGTTTATCCAGGCTTTTCACTTGCAAGGAAGCCGGATCCACGCCAGTTTTCCAGGACGACGCCTGCCTGTTAATTAATGGTTTCCGTTTTCACGTACTGCATGTGAAAAGATGCCACGCGAGTATACTAAAATTCTTGAGTGGACCAGCCGCTTGAGAAGTAACGGCGGACCCCTTTGCCATCAGTCTTTTATGAATGCATTTCAAGTCCAAAAAGCAGATTTGTTTTCTATTTTCTATCTCGATGTTTACTTGTGATTAAATGCAGCAAATATGGTTTATTACTCTTTTTCAGAATGTTGTTCTTCTTCCACAATTGCACACGTTTCACTTCTGCAAACATTACTAACCGATGGAAACGCATGTTCTAATTACCTTAAAGGAAACAAAATATACGTGAGTAAATTGTGGATTTCAAGTGCAAAAACAAACGCTGACGTGTTTGGGAATATGTATCCAATTGTATGCTATTGTCACGACAGCCACCAGAAGCCTATAAACTATTGTCTGTTGTCATGGTTACAACGTACTCCGGCAATTGCACTCACCGCAGGTCTTGGTGTGTAATGTATGTAGTAAATCTGGAGTGATGTACATTGAAAATGAAAACGCATGGATGTAAATATTTTACAAAACAAATCAATGTTAATTTGATTTCAAAAGGAAAATCAATAAAACTGAGACACACAGTTCAATTATTATGCAGTCAATAAAGATGTAAAATTGTTTAAAAACAGAAGAGGAAACTGCATCTTAAAATGATACATTGTAAAGTTGTTGCAATGCGCTAGATGTTGAAGGAATTCGCGTTCTCCTCCAGACAAGGCTTTTTAGGATACATCGAAATAGTTTGAGACACTTTCGTCGCTCTCACGCACTAACTAACGTATTCTATGTCAGGAACGGAGGCTTCGGATTATGCTTCTCTTCCTTTACTGATTTAAACACAGCAGCCAAAGAGTTAAACATGAAAAACTACAACTCCCATAAATGTCTGTAGTCCAGTCTGCCCAATCCCAGGCTAGCCTCAGCTATAAGTGTCACCATAACAACGACTCCTCCTCTTTCTTTGCTGCTGCGCAGCCGAAGTTAAGTCCCGTTTTGTCTTATTCAAATTGTAATTTTTTATGCGATTTGCTTTATTCTGGCCTGTGGAGTGGGAGCGGGGCTGAACGGCTCTGGTAGGGCTACGGACGACTCGTCCCTCGCCCTTCATATTCCGACCCGCGTTCGGAGGCTTGATTGAGTCTGCCTCCGATCGCACGCCGCATTTATTTCAAAGGGCTTTGCTGGCCGCGCTCTGCGGCGCGGCTCGGCCTTTATTTACTCGGTCTCCCTGGAGGCCGATCCAGCTCTGGCTGTAGAGAGCAGTCTGCTCTCTGTTTCCCTCATTGATCCTTCTCCCTCGCGCCGGCACGAGTCGGAGCTGCGTGCCCCTTCAGTCTCTCGACTTGTGCAGCGCGCGTTAGGGGAACAAAGGATCTCTGCCCCCAGAACGCCCAACGGGGCGAGTAAACGTTTAAGGCTGGGCCTAGGAGGTTAGCAGGTGCTCCCTCCACGTGATTTTTGCCAACTGAGAGTTGAATTATATAGCAAATAAATACATTTGGATAACCTGCTGCAGCCTCCTCCACCCTTGAACTCTATCTGTTTTTCCTGCCATGGCTTATTTTGCTGGGGAGGAGGAATATTACCAAGAGGAAGTGGAAGCTCCCTTCCCTGAGCAGATGGAGGAGAGATTGGTTCAGGCTCTTGGGCACCATGTTCAAGACTCTGTTAACCAGGTCTTAATTAAAGTCCTGAAACCTTTTACGGCACCCTTAGTCCGATATGGACGGAGAGAGTTGATGGGGCCTATTCCCACTGGATCAGGGGTTAGAGACCCTACACCCGGAGATACTGGTTTACCCAGTAAGAGCCCGTTGGCTCCGCTATCCTCAGCGGAAATTCTAGCCCAGATGGCATCAGCGGTGATCAATGATCACAAGTACAGCTCGGATCTTCAACCTCCCTCTGACAATTTCATTCCCCCCTTGGGGGCGCCTGGAGAATTTTCTCAGTCCTCTGAGTCGCACTCAGATTCTGACTTATCTGAACCCAAATTAGGAGGCAAACGCAAGCGTAAAGCTAAACACCATGCTGCGGAGGAAGTTTTTCCTCATGGGAATTTACTTTTTGATCCAGAGAACATTGTTCATCCTAGATCCACTGATTGGGTTCCTTGTGCTGAAGTGGCTCATTATGTCCAAGACAGGTTACGCAAAGGATTTGACAAAGATGTTCGCAGTACTCTGCGATCAGAATGCCCTCGACCCTCTCTACAGGGCAAAGTGGCCGACACCCCGGAACTGGATCCCAGTGTAGCAACCTTGTTGAAAAAATTTACAAAGGACCCCAAAAAAGGGCTTGACCGTGCCTGGTAAGGATATCAGGACAAGATGTTGGACCTGGCCGGCCCCATTACTAAAATTCTAGAATTGGCGGTCCAGGCCAAGGAATCTAATTCTATGCTTGATCCCCAGATGATAATGGAATGGGCCCAATGGGCCATTTGCCTTCTCGGAAACGCAAACTGCGCCATGTCTACCGAACGAAGAAAGTCTTTTCTCATGAGAATTGACCCAAAATTGGCAGAACTTGCCCCCTCTGAGCCGGGTCCTTTAGCCAATGGTCTCCTTTTGGAGAGAAATTTGTTAAAGATATGGGTAAATACGTCTCTACGTTCACCGCCCTGGACAAAGCCCAATCTTCCATGAAACGGATGTTCACTGGTGGCCTTTTTACCAGGGCCGGACGCTACCGAGGTCGTGCGTCAGGCCGTGGTTTCCAACAGACCTCCACCAACTATGCCCCCAGAGGTCAAGGATACTATCAATCCTCCGGTTTCTACCCCTCCAGAGGTAGAAGAGGCCGTGGCCATGGCTTCAGAGGTCGAGGAGCCGATCGCTCTCAAGACTCCAATAATTCAGGTGAGAATTATTCATTTTTCAGAAGTGATTCTTGGGGGAAGATTAGAGCGACACGCTCATGCATGGGCTCGCATATCTCAGGACTCTTGGGTACTGCAGACAGTCCGAGGGTACAAGTTGAATTTTTACTCCACTCCGATCCAGGGTCGCCCCCGCCCCCTCTCCATTTTTCCCTAGCAGAAAGCAGTTTTATAGACACAGAAATCGACAGTCTCCTTCTCAAAGAAGCGATGGTCCCCTCTTTGCCCCAGACAAATGGGTTAATCAGCACGATTTTTCTCGTTCCAAAGAAAGAAAAGGGCTTTCGCCTGGTGTTGAATTTGAGGGACTTCAACCAGTGGATAGTCTACCGTCATTTCAAGATGGAAGGAATCCACATGTTACGTGATTTGCTTCAAGAAAAAGGTTGGTTAGTGCGTTTAGACCTCAAAGACGCTTATCTGTCAGTGCCTATTTTCGCCCCTCATCGGCGTTTTCTTCAGTTTCAATGGAAACACCAATGGTTCGAGTTCAAGGTCCTTCCCTTCGGCCTGTCTTCGGCCCCATGGTGTTTCACAAAACTTCTCTGTCCGGTAGCCCAATTTCTGCGGGAGAGAGGCGTGCGCCTCATCATTTATCTCGACGATCTGTTGATCATGGCTCAGTCCAAAGAATTGGTCCTAAGACACCTCTCTTGGTCAATTCAGGTCCTTCAAGACCTAGGTTTCTTGATCAACAGCGAGAAGTCGGTGACAAGTCCGTCGCAATGTATAGAATTCTTAGGGTTTCAGGTGGATTCAGTGCTAGCTCAACTGAAGTTACCCTTGGCAAAGCGAACTTCTATCAAGAAAGAGTTACGGAAAGCCCATGTCTCTCCGACTACATTGTTACGGATTTTAGCCCGGTTGGTGGGTCTTCTAGCCTCTTCCATTCAAGCGATTTTTCCAGGCCCTTTACATTACAGAGCTCTCCAGCGCCTGAAGATTTTACATCTGCGCAAGGGCCTGTCCTATACGGACCAGATTCCGTTGTCAGAGGAGGCCAAGACGGAGATCGTCTGGTGGCTGAGTCACATGGAGGCGTGGAATGGCAGAGCCATTTTTGCCTCCTCTCCGGAGGTTGTCATAGAGTCGGATGCCAGCCGTTCGGGCTTAGGAGCTCGTTGTGGCTCGGTGGAGACAGGAGGACGGTGGTCCTCGGAGGAGTTGAGGCTCCACATCAATTGCTTGGAGCTCCTAGCGGGGGCATTTTCGATTCGGTCTCTTTCCCCCAACAAAGCCAGCTGTTGCATTCTTTTGAGAATGGACAACATCTCGGCGGTAAGATACATCAATCGTCTGGGGGGGACCAGGTCTCATCTGTTGGCGGAGATTGCCAGAGACTTTTGGGAATTTTGTCTTCAGAACCAGATTCATGTTATAGCGGAGTACCTTCCGGGTCGCTCCAATGTGGTAGCGGACTGGAACTCCTGATTTTTGAGGGACAGCAGCGATTGGATGCTGCATCGACTAATTTTTCGGAAACTCATAGAGAGATGGGGGCCTTGTGTGACAGACTTGTTTGCCTCCAGGCTCAATGCGCAACTACCAAAGTTTTACAGTTGGAGACCGGATCCGTTGGCAATAGGAACGGACGCTTTTCTTCAGGATTGGTCTCAGCACCGCCTTTATGCTTTTCCCCCTTTTTCAATGATTCAGAGAGTCCTTGCTGAAGTAAAGAGGCAAGTGGCCGACATAATTTTAGTGACACCCCTTTGGAAAGCTCAGGCTTGGTTTCCGGTAGCGATGTCACTAACGTGTGCCTTGCCAGTTCTTCTGCCATTGTTCCCGTCTCTCCTTCTGGATCCCGTGGGGGCCCCTCACCCAATGGTAATACAGAATCAACTGAGCCTCATGGCATGGAGACTTTCCGGAGACGTTGGCAAGTGCCAGGAGTTTCAGGGGAAGCTTTGTTTTTTTTTGTTCCAATCCTGGGCTCCTTCCACCCATAAGCGATATGAAGCATCTTGGAAGAGATGGATGGGTTGGTGCAGTGAACGGAGTATTGATCCCTTGGGGGCCCAAATTCCCATGATTGCTAACTTTCTTTCTGAGTTAGCAATGCAGGGGCTCGCCTACAGGACGGTGAATAACTTTAGGTCTGCCATTTCGGCAGGTCATCCCCATATAGATGGTAAACCGGTTGGCGAACACCCTTTGATTTCGAAGATCCTTAGGGGTATTCGGATGGTTAATCCCCCTCAAGCGCGATATTCGGTTTTGTGGGATGTTAATATTGTTCTTCATTTCCTTAGGGCTTGGCCATGTAATGACGATTTGTTACGCAAGCAATTGTCTGCTAAATTAACAGTTTTGTTATGCCTTATCTCATGCAGACGCGTTTCGGACGTTAAAGCCTTGGATTTGACAGGTAGAGTATTTACTCCTGCAGGAGTTTCTTTCACAATTTCAAAGCGAACTAAAACTGCATCTAGATGTATTTCCTATCCAGCTTTCCTGCATAATCAGAAATTGTGTGTGGTGCAATGTTTGAAAGCTTATGAAAGCTGTACGAGAGAATCTTGCAGAGGTTCGGGCGGTCAATTATTGATTTCCTTGCAGAAACCTTACGGGCCTGTCTCAGCGGCCACTTTGGCCAGATGGGTTAGGTGGTTGTTGGGTGAAGCAGGTATTGATACCTCTATGTTTGGGGCCCACTCCATTCGGTGAGCCATGGCTTCCAAATCTTTTGGAGCGGGCTCCAGACTGGAAGATATTATGGCAGCGGCTGATTGGTCTTCGGACAATACGTTTAAAGTATTTTATCATAAACCTATTGTTGATATAGCATCTACTGTGGTAAGTCAGCTTTAAACTAGCATAATCCGAAGCCTCCGTTCCTGACATAGAATAAAAAAAATTCTAGCTATCACGTCAAGAATTTTCAATTCTATTAAGGACACGGAGGCGAGGATTATCCCACCCGTTAAACGATACAATCTTGTAATATTAACTGTGATGATTATTGTCAATTGCATATTAAGTCTTTGACATATGTTAATATGTTTCCCCCCCCCCTGTGAGGTTTATTGGTTTTTTCCAAGACCACTACTGGTTTGTTCTGTTTCCTTTAGGTGCAGTTGCTAAAGGCGTTTGAGTTTTCCTTTTCCCTCGGACGTCAAATGTCTATGATCGGAGGGTCTTCGTTGGCATGTTCCGCTGCAAGTTTTAGAAGAGTTCGAGTTTGGTTCGTTTTCGCAAAGAAAGAGGAGGAGTCGTTGTTATGGTGACACTTATATCTGAGGCTAGCCTGGGATTGGGCAGACTGGACTACAGACATTTATGGGAGTTGTAGTTTTTCATGTTTAACTCTTTGGCTGCTGTGTTTAAATCAGTAAAGGAAGAGAAGCATAATCCTCGCCTCCGTGTCCTTAATAGAATTGAAAATTCTTGACGCGATAGCTAGAAAATCTTTTATTCTGTGGCACGATATGTCAAGCTTACATTCTTCAGATATGTAAGTACCGTGGATATTTTGGCCCGTATTTATACTTTTTGACGCTAAACTGCACTAACGCAGTTTAGCGTCAAAAAGTTTTGCGCCGGCTAACGCCATTCTGAAGCGCCATGCGGGCGCCGTATTTATTGAATGGCGTTAGCCGGCGCTAGCAGACCGGTGCTGCCTGGTGTGCGTGGAAAAAAAACACGTACACCAGGCAGCGCCGGCGTAGGGAAAAATGGCGTTAGGGCGTCTTAAAAATGGTGCAAGTCAGGTTGACGCAAAAATATCGCCTCCACCCGATTTGCGCCATTTTTAACGACGCCCAGACGCCATTTACATGACTCCTGTCTTAGTAAAGACAGGAGTCATGCCCCCTTGCCCAATGGCCATGCCCAGGGGACTTATGTCCCCTGGGCATGGTCATTGGGCATTGTGGCATGTAGGGGGGCACAAATCAGGCCCCCCTATGCCAAAAAAAAAAATTCAAAAAAAAAAAATTATACTTACCTGAACTTACCTGAATGTCCCTGGGGTGGGTCCCTCCATCCTTGGGTGTCCTCCTGGGGTGGGCAAGGGTGGCAGGGGGGGTCCCTGGGGGCATGGGAGGGCAGCTGTGGGCTCATTTTGAGCCCACAGGCCCCTTAACGCCTGCCCTGACCCAGGCGTTAAAAAGAAGCGCAAATGCGGGGTTTTTTGGCCCGCCCACTCCCGGGCGTGATTTTTGCCCGGGAGTATAAATACGACGCATTTGCGTCGCAGTCATTTTTTTGGACGGGAACGCCTACCTTGCATCTCATTAACGCAAGGAAGGCGTTCACGCCAAAAAATGACGCTCTTTACTCATACTTTGGCGCTAGACGCGTCTAACGCCAATGTATAAATATGGCGTTAGTTTTGCGCTGAATTTGCGTAAAAAAAAACGACGCAAATTTGGCGCAAACGGAGTATTAATATGCCCCTTTGTCTTTTGATGGTGCCGCGAGAATATAACAAAAATCAAAGAACAAATTAGAATTTAAAGACAGCGATTGTCAGACGGGCTGGGTTATTCTCTCTTAAGACTTGCCAAACTATTTTTTTTTGTAACGATGATTAAATGTAGCATCGTTAAATCTAATTCTTATTACCTATCCTCTCTACTTCTATTTATTACTCAGGTCCTGCTGTGTCACTAGGTCTTAATCGCGGGTGACACAGGAATACATATGCGACATTCCTACATCCAAAATTTCCCATACATTAAGAGTTTGTTACTCCCAGGTGTGGCAATACCATGGCATTCTGAGCTGGACGCACAGCAACCCATGAGGAATAGGACAGTACAATGAGAATGAGTATTTTCACAACCAATTCCATCTACAATTTCACATTTTTAGCTGAGTGGCATCTATATATTTTAACTACTTTTCCACAGTTAGGGAAAATGCATTTTTTTGTATGTTCATTGACATTTTTTTGAACTGATTAGACTGTTTTTTAACGTGTGCTCTGGGATTCTGCTAACCAGGACTCAGTGCATGTGCTCTGAGTTCTAAGACATGTCAAAATAGGTATGCTCCTAATTGGCACATTTAACTTACTTATAAATCCCTAGTATGTGGTACAAAATGTATCCAGTTAAATCCAAGTTAAATATCACTAGCGGACTGCAGCACACATTGTGCCATCACTAGAATGGCAGTAAAGACCATGTTTGTAATGTATTTTCTGTATTTGTAAAGTGCACTATCACTGGCACGGGTATCCTGGCACTGAGCAGGTGTGTGCCTAGCCCTGTATAAAGTAGGTTGGTTAGTTGAAAAGCCAGGGCTTCACCTTCCTGAATGTTTCAAGAAGAGAGGACAGGGATCTGCTGTGTAGTGGAAAGTCACTCCAAAGCATAGGAGCAATGTAAGAGAAGGCCCGTCCTCCTGATCTGGTTCTGTTTGTGCATGGGATGTGTGTGAGTAGGAATTGTGCAGAGATGAGGTATGTAGGTTGTTGGGGAAGGAAATGTGAATGTGTACGAAAGGAGTTTGAATTGAGCACATTTGTATCAGGAGCCAGTGGAGCTCCCTGAGGTGTGAGGCGATGTGAGCTCTGTGTGGTAGGTTGAGGATGAGTCTGACTGACCAGTTCTGTATTATTTGGAGTCTTCTAGTGAGTTGCCTGGTGATCCTACCAAAACCTACTAATGTGCCAAGTTTGGTGGCACCGGGACGTTTAATGGTCAGACTGTGGAATAATCCCAGGTACTGGTCACCCCACATCGGACACCCAGAAGGACAGGCTATTCAGGACCGAAAAAGGACCACAGACCAGAGTGCCCCTGCTGACCTGAAAGTGACTGTCAAAGTAACCTACCTTCTGCTTCAAAGGGTACCTTTGCGCACAGCTCCTGGCTCACCAATTTGCTCTGCACCTGGCCGCCCTGTGCCCTGCATTGAAGATCCAGCCGTGGCCTTGGGGTCCCACACCCCTTGCTACCTTGACACTCCCAGGGGAACCACCGGACTTAGCTTTAAGTCCACCTGTGCAGTGCTTTTCCAAGTGGTCCCCCATAGTGGCCTAGCAACAGCTCCATTGACTTTCTGCAGCTGCCCCTGCCAGAACCATGTGTTGCCGAAACGTCTCCAGCTGGTCCAGGGTACCCAACAATGACCTTGAGCTACCTGCAGATGGAGACATTGGTAAACGCATTTCCTGATTTACTGTTTATTTTCAAAGTATTCTTATATTGATGCCTATGGTGCGTAATTACGCACAGAAAGACTTACTTTATTAACACTTTAAAAATTCATACCTTAATAAGTACTTTCCCAATTTTGATGATCTTGGTCTTAAAAAATTTATAAAAATCTGAAGTATTTTTGTAAATTGGTCTTGAGTTATTCGTTTGAGTGTGTGCCTCAATTTATTGATACTGTGAGTACAACAAATGCTTTAACTTCTCCAAGATTAGCCTAACTGCTCAACCAAGCTATCATAAAAATTAGAGCATTAGGTGGTCTAGTTTTTACCCCTGTAAACTAACGTGTGTTTGCCTGGACCCCCTGCACAGCGTGCCTAGCTTTGCACACTACATGAAGAGCTAGCCTCCTACATACTGGCCCTGGCTGGAGATGCCTGCTGCCCACCGTTGATTTCCATCCACGCTTTTTCCAGGACAGGGGTTGGGACAGAGACTGGGGAAAGGGGTTGCGTGACAGTGCTCCTGACATGTACTGTTTTGTTATTTGACCCTCCTCCTGTACTGGTGTCACTTGTTATTTCCTCTGAAGAATCCTCTTTTGCACATGAGGGTGGTGCCCTAAATGAAAGAATGGTGCTACTGTGGCTAATAGCTGGAATTGCTAAGTCATTCCTCACAGCCAATTTCTGATGTGGGGCCTCTTCAGTGAGATGCTGCACAGGGTCCCCTGAGATGTTTGAGGAATGAGTAACTTGTTCCGTAGCTTTGCCCGTTTTTTGTTCTGTTGTGGTCCTGAAGATTGGGTAAATATCTATGTGATTTTGAAGGTTTTTATTTTGTTCCAGCCTTTCCTCCTTTGAGTCTGCCTTTGCCTTGCTTTTCTTTTAGTTTCCAAGATATCTTCTAGGAGCAGGTCTCCTTCAGCAGTTATGTCTGAGCCTGTTTTCAGATCTAGGAGAACCGTGGCTGTTGAGTGGCCCTTTTGCGAGGCTCGGCCTCTTGCCCCTCTGTCTCCTGATTACACTGTTAGTTGGTGGGATTAGTTGGGGATCTTGCTCTTCAGAGGGTAGCATATTTAGCACATTATGGAGTGGGGGCAACTGCCCAAGAACCCCTTTTTTAGATCACTGCATAGACTGCTAAGCATGGCGGGGAGGGAGGATAGTTTATTCACAACTGGGCTGCATCCACAGCTAAGCTGTGCACCAAGCAAGTCAGACTGCAACTGTTTGAAGAGTTAATTCAGATTCCCTAACTACCCATCAATGGCCGCAACATAGACTGCCAAGGTGTTGAGTAGTGCCAGTTGAAAGTCCATTTTGTCTGATTGGTATTGGAGAGCCTCCACCAGAAGTTGCATGGTTTTTAACAGTGATGTCCAGGCACTGTCTGTACCTGTTTGATCCATGCTTGGTCAGTCCTCCCTACCAGGGTTGGCCTTTACTCCTCTGTTTGCACTCGAGGCTGTTGCCCTGCCTGTTGGGTTAGGGCCAGGGATGCTTTCTCTGAATAGGCAGTTAAGATATCATCCCATTCTTGTGTGCCCAAATTTGATAATAATCCTTTCTCTTCCACTGCTTGCCCTTGAGTATCCTCCTGGTGCACTTGATGCACAGTGGATGAGTGATATGGTTTGTCACAGTTTATTGGTAGAGAGGGCTGTGAGGTTAGAGTTGGTTGTGATATTAGAACCTTAGTTTTCAAAAGGGATGGATTGTCCTCCTGGGTAAAAGTTAATGTCTTGTTTAGTTGACAGTTTTGCAGACATATACTGTGTCTTTTGCAGTTTTGTGCATCATGTTTTTCTGTGATCCTTTTTTCTGGTTCTGTCATGAGAGGGACTGGGTTCAATGTTATTCTATTAGGGCGTTGTTAACCTCTGCTAGGTGTGTGTGCACGCAAGTCCTGTAAATGAGCTGCAATGACATCCACCCGGACAATTAGCCCTGTTTGTCTTGGAGCCAACAGGGCTTGGTCACAGATTGGCAGGCTTATAGCGGCGATTGGGCTAGAACCTAACCCTCCTTCTACTTTATCACTGGATAGCTGGGGGGTGCTTTCACTAGCTTGAGTGCTAGCTTCTAACAGCTGGAGAGAAGGCTGCAGGACTTGAATTTTGCTATTGCTTAAAAGGAGGACTGAACCTCCATCTTTCAAGAAGCAGAACTTTTAATATATTTTTGGCGAAATGACATTTCTTTGCATAGACAGTTGGCTCACTAGTATTACTACCTGTTATGTCTTCTTTGTCGGACTCAATCTCTACGAGTGGTGATTCAGACTGCATTGTTGCATAATTTACAGCCAATTGTGATTTCCTCTTGCACATTTCTCCCACAGGTTTGCTGGGGAGGCCCCCTTACTCATTGGAAATGGTCCCATTGGCCGCAGGGATTAAGCCACAGAGAATGAACTTAATCAGGCCAGCAAGGGTAGGAGAGAAGGGGCCCTGGGGCCAAATGCTATTTTTAAGCACAACGTGGATTTTTGGACAGAACTACTAGAGCCCCTCTTTTTCAAAATAAGGTTTACCAGCACCATCCCGAGTTCCCTGAGTGGGTCCCTAATATCTCCAATATACAAAAATGGGGACAGACACATTTTAGTTGCTTAGGAACGAATACAACACGGAAGACCGGCAGTTTCAAGGCTACACGCCGGAGAGAAAGCTCCATTGACTAACGCGCTTCACACGGTTGCCGATATTAGCAGCATTGTATTTATTCCAGATGGACGCATATAAGCAGCTGGGCTCAGCGCTTATGTTAACTAAGGACAAGATCTTGGGCACTTGTCACTCGGTTCCTAATTAAGAACTACGATTGCCCTCTTTCAGTCCTGATGAGGCCTTAAATCAGCAGGCCGAAACGCGTCGACCTTTTTGTTTTTTGCAAGTGTATTGGGTTGGTTAAATAATGGACTTTTTTAAAAAAAATTAAGACGCATTGTATCATGCTTGTTGGAAAGAAATATACAACATGTTGATGAAGATAAAAAAAGCCTAATACCTTAGCACATAAAAGTGGAGCACATGTGGAGTGATAACAAGTGACCACCATTCAAATATATAGGGCATTATTTTAAGATGTTTTTATAGTGGTAATTCTTTGATGTGACCTATTATGTATGTCTTGTCAAGTGTCATCTGGTGTATTGTTACTGTGATAATGGTTATAGGTGTTATGTTACCATAAGTCCTTTTTCGCTATTTGAATAATTTAGTTGAAATAAATGTGAGAAAGAAATAAATTCAGAAGTAACAGAATATAGGACTGTTCTTATAATTTAAGATGAAATTTGTCTCTACCTGCCACTCTTTTCTGTATTGATATTATATTTACCCTAGGCAGAGTAGAGTTATAGGGTGCCCCCTGGTTTTTGCAGGCTAGGCTAGTTAGAGGCAAGAAAAATGCCGCTAACCAGTCTGCGTCATTTCCAGATGCACAACCATCCAAAAACATGACTCCTGTCTTTGCAAAGATAGGAGTCATGCCCATCACCCCAGTGGCCAGCACAGGAGACCAGTGTCCCCTGGGCATGTCCATTGCACCCAGTGCCATTCAGGGGGCTCCATATTAGGGCCCCCAATGGCACTTAAAAAAAAATACTATAATACTTACCCTACTTAACCTACTTACCTATGATGGGGTCCCCCATCCTGTGGTGTCCCTCTAGTATGGGTGGGGGTGTTCCTGAGGCATGGGGTGGGCACATGTGGACCCATTCCATGGTGTTTGGCCATAGAAATGGGTCCACAGGTACCTTAAAGCCTGGTCTCACCCTAGCGTTAAATAATGATGTTAAGCAAGCTTAACATCATTATTTTGGTCCACCTCCCACCCATGCATCATTTTAGCATGGGGGGACAAATATGGCGCAATGGCTAAAGCGTTAATTTTTAGACAGGAACAACTACCTTGCATCTTATTGACGCAAGGTGGATTCACGCATCCAAAAATGAGGCAACGGTAATGGTACCTCACTTTCTTGAGATCTTACTGATGAGGACGAAAACACAGTATTTGACTGGTGCCAGACTGACAAGGTATGAGACGAGTATTCTAAGTGCTCCAAATGTAACATTGAAAAGATGTACAGTGCTGAACCCAGCAACATTACTTCCAAGTGTTACTGTTGAAATTTAAAAAGAAGAAGATATTGAGCATGATTGTCTTGAGGTAACTGAGTTGTACACAAAACCCAGACCTGATATCAGAGATACATGACTGGAAGAAAATGACCAAATTGTCTTTGTTGATGGCTCATGTCTCAGAGATGGTATAGGAACATTGAGAGCAGGATATGCTTTGTGCACAATTACAGGTA
The DNA here is from genome assembly GCF_031143425.1 of Pleurodeles waltl. Taxonomy (NCBI): domain Eukaryota; kingdom Metazoa; phylum Chordata; class Amphibia; order Caudata; family Salamandridae; genus Pleurodeles; species Pleurodeles waltl. The sequence continues at coordinate 302,296,106 of NC_090440.1, forward strand.
CTTTAGAAGCTTCTTGGTTTCGAGGTGTATATTCTGCACAACTAGCAGAATTGGTAGCTCTCACTAGAGCATGCTATGTATCTGCAAGACTGAGAGTTACTGTCTACACAGATAGTGTGAGAAAACAGGGCTGATTGCAGAGGCCCCATAACTTTTTGCCCCCATTTTCCTCTTTTTGCTGGTGTTTTCCTGACTTTGATGGTGCCCTGGGTACTGCTAACCAGTCCCAGGGCCTGTGCTCTGTGTAAAATGGATATGCAAATTAGGCTAATTATAATTGGCTAAGTTAACCTACCTATAGGTCCCTAGTATATGGTAGGGCATGTAGGTTTAGGGACCACAGCATAGGTGGTGCACACCTAGGTGCACTGCTGAGGTGCCCAGTGTCATTTTAAAAGCAAGCCTGCCTTGCTGGCTGCTTTTAAATTAAAGTTATATGCAAATTCGACTTTGGAATTAAAGGTACTTCCAAAGTCTTAAACTACCTTATTTTTACATATAAGTCACCCTTAAGGTGTGCCCTATGTGCCCCTAGGGCTGGGTGTCATGTAACTATAAGCAGGGACTTTATAAAAATAGATTTATAAGCCCTGGTGAGGTAAAAACAGCCAAATTCGTTTTTCCCTCATTGAAGTAAATGGCCTTCATAGGCTAGAATGGGCAGACTTTATTTTAAATTTTAAAGTCTCCTTAAATGTTACATACCAAGAATTAGGTATCAAATTGATTGTTGTAATAAATCCCACAACTTCCAGTTGTTGGATTTAATATAACTTGTTCAGGTAAAAAGTTTAGACTTTACCTAAAACGTTGCCAATTTCAGCTCTGCATTGTTTTTGCTGCTGTGCTCTGATTGGCCAGCCTGCAGCAGCTTCTGCCAGGCTACTTTGATGAGGTGTGAAGTGGCCTGGCTTCACACAAAGGAATGTGCTTGGGGGAGAGAATCTCCCCTCAGCAGATGGTGAGGCAGGAAGGGGGAGGGCGGCCAAACTGGTCTTCAAAGGCAGAGAAGGACATTTGGAGCACCCAGCAACACCCCCACATCCTGCAACCCCAGACAACTAGGTGCCCCCTTGATTAGATTAGGAGAGGGCAGGAGACGGGTGTGTTTATGATTTTTAGCCACACCAGTGGGTGGGCTCAGCCAGATGTAACCTCCAAAAATCAGATTCAGCCATGTTGGATTTTTGGAGACTGTTGCCTTTTGGGATGGATTTTTGCCACACTTCCCAGGAAGTGGTCATCACAGGGGGACGACCCTGTACCTGATTGGAGGATCAGGACCCCCCTGCTTTTCACCCAGGAGCAAGGATAAAACTGGCAGACCTGACCCCACACCTCAGATCCCCTCCAGAATTCAACAAGAAAGGAACTAAAGAAGAAGAAGGACTGCCCTGCTGGACCCCTGGCCTGCACCTGGACCCTGCACTCAGAAGAACTGCACCAGCTGCACACTTGGGCTTCACCACAAGAAGGACTTTGCCTTGCTTCAACTGGTTCAAGGAGGGACTCCCTGTTTGCTACAGGTGAAAAATTGCTAAACCAGAGTCCCCTGCACCAACTCCTGAAGAAAGCGACCAGCTGACCACTGTCCAGTGGCCAAAAAGGAGTTTGCGCCAGGTGCATTCTGGGAGTTGAAGTCCGCACCCCCCAAGGACCATCACAGAACTTCTGGACCCTTGGGGTGAGCTGTGGACCCCAAAAGAACCTTAAAAGAACATCTGGGTGAAGCCCCAGAAGTTTGGAAAAGATTTGAAAATTTTGGGAAAAAAGCTCCAGAGAGGGACCGACCCGCCGCGGAAATTCTAGCCGGCTTGCCTCAACCGCGACCCGGCCTGACTTCGTGGTTCGTCCCGGTAAAGAAAAACATCCAAAAAAGAGACTAAGTCCGAACGTAAAAAGTTGACCGGGACCTCCCAGCCATCGTATCCGAGAAGGGCTCCATGGACGTCGGATCAAGATCCAGGTTTACCCCGGTCGAAGGATTTTCATCTCGAAAAAACGACTAAGTCCGAAGGTAAAAGTCTCCACCGAGGAAACCCACATCGCGTATCCGGACAAGGGCTCCAGGAGGTCGGATTCAACTGGCAGGTTCGTCCCGGTGAAGAAAAACTTCAAAATAAAGACTAAGTCAGAAGGTAACTTTTTAACGGAGGCCTCCCGCGACCTGTAGCCGAGCAGGGCTCCATCGCGGTCGGCCTGAAGTTTGACTTTGCCCCGGTCGAGGTGCAACCAGATGACCCGATTGGCGCTTTTTGTTTCTAAGCGCTAGAAAAGTAATAATTCTTTAAAAATTCATATCTCCGGTTCCCCTGAACCGATTTTAATCGTTTTTGTGTCATTTTAAAGATAAAAATGTAAACTATTTTTATAAATTGGTTTTGGATTTTTAAACTGTTTCCTGTGTTTTATTTAATTACTGTTTTGTGATATTTGAATGCTTTACACTTTGTCTCCTAAGTTAAGCCTTGACGCTCGTTGCCAAGCTACCAAGGGTTGAGCTGGGATTAATTTACTGAGACCTAACTGTACCTATGTGGAGGTTAGTGGCCTGTTGCTAGGTGTAGGTACCTACCTGCCCTACCAATAACCCATTTTCCAACAGATAGCCAATGTGGATTTGGAATTGTCCAGGATTTTGGTCAGCTGTGGTCGCAAAAAGGTTTCCTAACCTCTACTGGTACACCAGTAAGAAATGGTGACAGAATAAAAGAGCTGGGGTATGCAATACAGTCACCTGAAGAAATTGCCGTGGTGAAATACAGTGCACATCTAAAGTCACAAGACTACATCTCACTAGGAAATGGATTGCGGATCAAGTCGCAAGGTTTTGCGCATTGAACTGTATATCATTCAAAGACAAGTGGGAACTGATGTCAGAAGAAGATAATACATGTACAAGTTTTGCTTTGAAAGTGATCAATACTTTAGAAGAGTTGAAAAAACTGCAAAATAATGTTGACAAGGAGGAGTAATGACTTTGGTCTAAACTAAAATGTGTTCAAAGGCCTGACGATATATGGGTTTCTGAGGAAGGTCAGATGGTCCTGCCAAATAATTTATTGTTGCAAATGCCCAGGTATTATCATGGGCAGGCACAAATTGGGGGGGATGCAATGTTTCAGTTGTTCAAGATTGACTGGTTCAATCCTAAGTTTAGGCAGGCAGCAGAAGCAGTATGTCATTGCTGTATAATCTGTCAACAGTTAAATGTGGAAAAAGGGAAAGTGGTGAATTTGAGCCACATTGGAAGAGCAAGAGGTCCATTTAGCAAAATGCAATTGGATTTCATTGAGATCCCTGTGTGTGGAGGTATGAAGTATGTGTTGGTGATTGTGTTCATTTTTAGTCACTGGGTTGAAGCATACCCCACAAGAAGAAACAGTCTCACAGTAGCAAAGTTGTTGTTCAGGGAGTTGATACCACATTTTGGGTTTCCGATCTCTTTAGGATCAGATAGGGGAACTCACTTCAACAACAAGGTGATTAAACTCTTTTGTGCAGCACTAAACATTGAGCAGAAGTTACATTGTAGTTACCGCCCTGAAGCATCAGGATTAGTGGAGCAGATGAATGGTACTTTGAAATCCAGAATTGCTAAGATGCGTGCAGCCACAAATCTGAAATGGCCAGATGCATTGCCTTTGGTGTTGATGTCAATGAGAAATACACCTGACAGGAAGACAGGGCTGTCGCCCCACAAGATCCTTATGGGCAGAGCAATGAGATTACCAGCAGTTCCAGCGAATGCACTTGTAATCATTACAGATGATATGGTGTTGGACTACTGCAAGGGTCTGGCTGATGTGGTTAGCTCTTTCTCTCAGCAGGTGCAAGTCACTCCCCTGCCACCCATCCATGATTCAGGGCACAATCTGAGAGCCGGTGACTGGGTCGTTGTTCGAAAACAAGTTTGCGAGACGTGTTTAGAGCCACACTGGAGAGGGCCTTACCAGGTGGTCTTAACAACTACGACAGCTTGGAAGTATGCAGGACTTCCAAACTGAATTCACGTGAGTCATACAAAGAAGGTGGCATGCCCACTGGATCGTGAAGAAGTGTTGTTGAGAGCACCAACAATAGTGAAACAGGTTGTCGCACCAGAGCCAGAAAAAGAACCAAGAGAGCCTGAAACTGAACAAGAGCTTGTGGAAGACAGTTCTATGACCCCTGTAAGAGACGAAAGTGAAGACTTACAGGAAGGTGCAGAAGAATCAATCTCCATGGATACAGCAGGAGAGCCTAGCTCAGCAGGGGTTCTCCCAGAAGCAGACGGTGCTGAGAAGCAAACAGAGCAAGTGCCAGACCAAGAAGGAGAGGGAGTTGAGACAGAACAAAGTCAAGGTGATCCAACTCCTCCTGAGCCAGTTGCAGGTCCATCAGGAGAGAACACCATAGAAAAAGGATAATAACAGAAGGATTGAGAAAAGGAGACAGTTGGCCTGAACCACAAGTAGAGAAAAGAAAGGAAGTGGTCATAAATAAAACAATAGAGGAAGAATTAGATACTATGAGAAAAGAAGAATTGAGTGATGGAGAAACAAGTGGTGATCGAAAGTTGGAAAGAAAGAGAATAGCAAGTCGGTGTTATGCAGGTCCTGAATGGGCATATGCAACTACTAATGAATGGCAACACAAGTTTATGTCCTTTTGTTTTGATAGAGAGGTTCTGAGTCAGTACTTTGATGTAACCTGAAGGTGAATGAGAAACTGAATTGTTGAACCCATCTGAATTACTTAAAGAGACTGTTGAAAATAAACTGAAAGAGACATTGATAACCTGATTTGACATAAAACCCGGATGTGACAAGCTGCTAATCGATTTTGACAAAGGAAAAGGGTTCCTGAATGTGAAACTGAACTGTGAGAGAAGAATTTTTCCTTATTTTTCCTTTTTGCTGCACTTATATAAGAGTTTCTTCTGCTTTCTGATTCTTTACAGGTCATGGCTGAGTTAAATAACCAAGCTAGGAATGCTAGACACTGTAAATATATGAGCATTGGATTGACGATTATGTGTGGGGTTTTGTTTATAGTAGTGATTGTGGGAATGTCTGTTCTTGATACAAAAGGAGCCAATCATGTTTCTGTTCCTCAAACTACTACACTAATGGCTTTAGAGAGGTTTAAGTTTGATGAGAAATATTTGCATGACTAACTATTGCTTATGGAGAGCTTTCTTCTAACGTCTTCTGTCACTTGTTGAGTGAATATGTTGAGACGATGGATGCAAGGGATTGTCTTGTGTGTATGCAAATTCCTTCATCAGTAGAAGAAGGAGTTAAGTACCACAGCTTACCATTAACCTACGGAATAAGCTGTAGCTTTCTACTAACAAGGTTCTATAATCAAGAGTATATACAGTATTTTTTTTTCTAATTACAATGTGGTGTTTTCGTTTATTCCTCTTATTAGATATCTGAGTAGAGTAGCTAAGAGTCATGATATAATAAATCTCACATGCTTACTTACACCTTTTGAAAAGAGCTTTATAGAGCATACTGATGATAGAAGAAAGGCACTAAAGCAGAAATTAGAAAAAGACTTAGAGAAAAGGACTTACAAAAATGATTATGCTTACACTGCAATGAAGACGCAAGGGAAATTAGCTTTACATGCATTACATGTAGGGAAGCTTTGTATATATAGGACAGAATCACGCACTGACACTTTATTTGTGCGAACAAGTGAATGTAGGCATGTTTTTTTGTTTCAGAGTAAATAGACTTTTATGTTGAATGGTCAGGACCCTGCGATTCCTGGTATCTATTATATTTGTGGACTTAATGCTTATTATTATCTTCCAAGAGGATGGTATGGGACATGTTATTTGGGGATAGTTTTCCCAAAAATTTATCAGATCATTGACTTAAAGGGAAAGTTTCTGAAATTGACTGAATTACATCATAAGCGACAGGGGAGATATATTTGGGAGACATATTTGGTGCGGTGATTCCTTCACTGGGAGTCATCCTGAATTCAATCAAGATACGAAAGTTGTCTACCATTGTGGATAACATGCTGACACATTTTACAGGGGCAATACTCCTGATACATACAGAATTAGTTGCGGATAGAGCTATGGCGCTTCAGAATCACCTTGCTTTAGACATCCTTCTAGAGAAGGACGGCGGGTTCTATAAAATGATAAACTCTAGGCATTGCTGCATGTATATGCCTAACAATAGTAAAGAGTTAACTGGCCTACTTACTAACCTGACTAACTCAAGCAAGGATTTGAAAGAATTGAAAGAACCAGGTGTTTGGGAAAAGTTTGGAAAGGGATTTGCTTTAGTGGGAAATTTGCTTAGTAACATTTGGAATGGGGTATTATTAGCCATTATACAGGGAATATTAATCGTGTTTGCTTGCATATTAGGTTTATGGGGTTCAAATAAATTGTGTCAAAAGATTACATTGAAAAGGTCTAAAAATAATCAAAAAAGGGAAGAACGAAACAGGGAAAGAATTCATAGGGAAGATTTAAGGAGACAAAATACTGAAGAAATTGAGATATTAAACTGTTGATGGGAAAAGTAGTGTGATGACATAATTAGTCATCAGATGAGGGACTGTTGAAGCAAGTATGTTAATTAGAAATATTAATGAGTGTTTATGCATTTTGAATAAATAATAAAAAGTGAAGAAAAAAATAATGTAAAAAAATAAGGTGCACGTCTGAAAATGTGCCCTCGGAGAGTGGTCACCAAGAATCACAAATGTACTAATAAAGTGCATAACATGTATGAAATATAGAAAAACCTATTGACTAATGTAGTAGTATGTCATTTTGAGATATATAACGTATGTTTTGCATTATATTGTAGAGTTAACTTAGTCGAAGTTGTGGCCTAGTTTTGCCAGGCCTCATGCAGAAGCTGAATTACTAGTGCGATGTAGGGAAGCTAATGTGCTGAACTGACCCTGAACTGATTATTGTTTAATAAAATCTGCTCAGCAAAAACCTTATGTGTGAACCGACAGACAGGAGATGATGGAATCATAAATGTAACAAGGACTGTGTAAAGCAGATGAGATGTACTTTCCCAGGACTCGAACAGTGGAGACACTGACTGGAGAAGAAGATGCAACATTTTTGATACCTGATGAGCCGGATGATGAAAACATCGTACAGTGAACCAATCAACACCTTGAGAACCATTTAATACTAGAATTCATAGATTTGAAGAACTGAAATTATTGGGTAGAGTCATAACTGGTGACTAATTGACCAATTAGGAATTGGGGGATAGTGTGGGTGACTGTGATATAATGCCATGACAAAGGGGGAAAACTTCAGAACTGATGGAGAGATGTTAGGTGCAGATGTCCAGAGAGAGACTACGAGATTTGGGATTCTGTCATTGGGCTCATGCTCTTGAGAGCCTGATTTGATGCTGATCGATTGATGACCTGAAGACAAAGACTGACTTTGTTGCTGATCCATACAGTGGATAGGTAGCTATGATGCTGGGACTGATTGACTTTTTGTGCCTTTCCTTCCTAGGTACCAACTGCACTGTTTTATGTTTTTTTTCCTAAGTTAGATGTTTTTCCAAATTCATGTTCTAAACTATCTTTGCATGAAGTGCCACATGCTAAGGCTAATCAGGGTTAGGTAGGTTTCCTACTCTGAGACGCTGCATATACGGTGACAAATGATTGATGGACTGATTTGCTGAACTCTCCTACTCATGTTAACATATTCATCGTTATTGGCTTATGTTGAGGCATTAGAACGCATGTTTTCTCAAGTTCTGATTAGATTATGTTATTGGTGGGCACTAATGAATTAATCTTGAGTGGATTTGAATAAAGTTTGAATTAACCTTATGACTTTAGTGCCGCTGATGCTGCCGGAGCAGAAAGCTGTCATGTTTCAGCCTCAAGTGAGGGGTAGAGGACGTGGTATGGATATGATGCGTGGTCCAGATCTAAGTACTGTGGTTGTTCAGAATGACATGCAAGGCATGAAAAGGATGTTGCCATGTCACCTGTGTGAAAACGTTGGACCTTGGAAGCGGGAGTGCCCATTGATGGTGCAGGAAGGAATGATTCAGCAAAACATTGTTGGTACAGTTCAAACCATGTCCCAAATGTTCAGAATCGAGGTCAGAGTTTCTTGCCTGTACAACAGTTGCCAGTGCCTCGAGCACAAATTACTTCATTGACGCCAGTACAGCAGCAGATTCCTATGGTGCCTAGACAGCAAATGCACATTCCCCAAGCCCTGATGGAGCAGCAACAGGTTAAGCTTACTCAGCAGGTCACAGGTCAGAGACCAGATAACAGTAATAATGCAGTACACCAGTTCCCATTTCACAGTGAGGATGAAATAAACGATGAATGGATGAGTGACAGTCCAGATGAAGGAGCTTGCATTATTGCCGCATCCCTAGAGGTAGACCAGAGAGGGCCCTTTGTGAAGGGAAAGGTAATGGGACAAGAGGTCTCGTTCTTGGTTGATACTGGAGCTACACGCTCTACAGTGAGGAGTGTGGAAGTACCGGATTTACCTCTTTCTGGAAGGACAGTTCGGGTTGTGGGTGTGGAGAATAGACAGTTAACAAATCCCATTACTGAACCAGTGCAGATTGAAATCGGAAATTATTTGGGACTGTACAGATTAGTGGTATGTGACTCAAGTCCTGTATCTTTGTTAGGCAGAGACTTACTGTGCAAGACCAAATGTTCCTTAAATTGTACAAATGCAGGGATAGAAATTCAGACAAACAGTGATGATGAGGAAGAGCAGGCGTCAGCCAAGGTTCTTAATGACGCATTCGAAGAGTACCCTTTGATTGAGATTTTTCCAATGTTCACACTGAAGGAGTTACACGCAGACTTGCAGGGAACAGTAAAGGAGAGAGTCTGGGATTTGACAGGGAAAGAAGTGGGATTTATCAAAGGAGTGGAACCTATTAAAATCACTTTGAAGCCGAATGTTGAGTTCCCGAAGCTTCCACAGTATAACAAGGCGCAGGATTTGATGATGAAAGTGGCGCAAATAATTGGAGAATTCCTGAAGCAGGGAGTTTCAAAGGAAGTGTTGAGCAGCCCATGTAATTCACTGATAATGGGGTTGAAAAAGCCTTGTGGGAAAGTGCGAATTGTGCAGGATTTGTGAAAAGTGAATGACATGGTGGTTAAGTGTTGTCCGATTGTGCCCAATCCAGCAGTGATACTGTTTCAGATTTCATGAGAGGCAGAGTGGTTCACTGTAGTCGATCTGTCAGAAGCTCTCTTTTCAGTGCCACTTCATGAGAATAGTCAGTTTCTCTTCAGTTTCAAATTCTTAGATAAAGTCTACAGCTGGCGCAGGCTTCCACAAGGGTATACGGAGTCACCATCCTTGTTCAATCAGATTTTGAAAAAGAATTTGGAGTCATTGGAATTACCTTGTCAATCAACTCTAGTGCAGTACATTGATGATTTGTTAATTGCATCCAGAACACGGGATGAGTGTAAGCACGACTCGATTGCCCTGTTAAATCATATGGGAGAGTTTGGACACAAGGTTTCACCAGCAAAGTTGCAGTACTGTCAGAAGTCTGTTAAATATTTGGGTCATCAAATTGAGAAAGGGCTGAGGAGAATCTCCTGAGAAAGGATTACAATGATTCTGCAGAGAAATCCTCCGACTTCTCAGAAAGATGTGCGCATGTTTCTGGGAATGGTAGGTTATTGTAGGCAATGGATTCCGAATTTTGCTGAGATAGCAAAACCCCTACAGCAGTTGACACACAAAGGAGTTACAGATCCCATTATATAGATGAGGATCAGATGAAAGCTTTTACTGAATTGTGAGAGAGTCTGTGCAAAGCTCCAGCATTGGGAATCCCTGATTACACAATGCCTTTCACCTTGTTTTGTCATGACGGTGATGCTTGTTCTTTGTCTGATTTGACAAAGGTCCATGGAGGTGCTTATCGCCCAGTAGCTTATTTTTCAGCTACCTTGGACCCGGTTACAGCAGCTTTACCAGATTGTCTGCGAGCAGTAGCCGCAGTTGGTCAAAGCCTTTCCCAATATAAAGGGGTAGTCATGGGATACCCAGTGACGGTAATGGTACCACATTCTGTTGAGATCTTGTTGACGAGAACGAAAACACAACATTTGACAGGGGCCAGACTGACAAGGTATGAAACAAACTTATTGGGAGCTCCAAATCTAACTTTGAAAAGATGTACAGTGTTGAATCCAGCAACGTTATTGCCAAGTGATACTACTGAAATTGAAAAAGAGGAGGATATAGAGCATGATTGCCTTGAAGTGACAGAATTGTGCACAAAGCCTAGACCTGATATTAGAGATACTCGACTAGAAGAAAATGATCAAATTGTTTTTGTCGATGGTTCATGCCTTAGAGATGGGACAGGCACATTACGGGCAGGATATACTGTATGTACAATGACAGGAACCCTAGAAGCATCTTGGCTTCCCGGTGTATATTCGGAACAAGTGGTGGAATTGGTAGCCCTTACTAGAGCATGCTATGTTTCTACCAGGCTGCGAGTGACAATATGCACGGATAGTCAATATGGATTTGGAACTGTTCATGATTGTGGTCAATTGCGGTCACGAAGAGGGTTTATGACATCAAGTGGAACCCCAGTACGAAATGGTGACAGGATAAAAGATTTACTGTATGCAATACAATTACCTGAAGAGATTGCTGTAGTCAAATGCAGTGCACACCAGAAAACACCATATTACATTTCCTTGGGAAATGGATATGCAGATCAGGTAGCAAGATTTTGCGCCCTGGACTGTATATCGTTCAAGGATAAGTGGGAAGTAATGCAGGAAGAAGGGACCAGTTGTGCTAATTTTGCATTAAAAGTGATGGATACTCTAGAGGAGTTGAAAACATTACAAGAAAACGCAGACAAGGAAGAGAAAAAGCTGTGGGCAAAGATGAAGTGTGTACAGAGAACAGATGAGATCTGGGTATCTGAGGAGGGTCAAATGGTATTGCCGAATTGTCCGTTGTCTCAGTTGGCTCGGTATTACCATGGTCAAGCACATATTGGAAGGGATGCCATGATCAGGTTGTTCAAAGTTGATTGGTTCAATCTGAAATTCAGACAAGCAGCCGAAGTAGTGTGTCACAGGTGTGTAATCTATCAGCAACTAAACGTGGGAAAAGTGACAGTGGTAAATGTGAGACACATTGGAAGAGCAGGAGGACCATTCAGCAGAATGCAGTTGGATTTCATTGAGATGCCTGCATGTAGTGGATTGAAGTACGTGTTGGTGATTGTATGTGTATTTAGTCATTGGATTGAAGCATACCCCACATGTAGAAATGATAGTCTCACCGTTGCAATGATACTCCTTAGAGAGCTGATACCAAGGTTCGGTTTTCCGATCTCTTTAGAATCAGACAGGGGAACGCACTTCAATAACGAAGTGATTAAGCTCTTATGTGCTTATGAACATTGAACAGAAGCTCCACTGCAGCTATCGTCCAGAAGCATCAGGACTCGTAGAACAAATCAATGGTACTCTGAAGTCAAGAAATGCCTAAATGTGTGCAGCTACAAATCAGAAATGTCCGGATGCATTGCCCCTAGTGTTGATGTAAATGAGAAATATACCTGACAGGAAAACAGGATTGTCCCCACATTAGATTCTTATGGGAGAGCAATGAGATTGCCAGCAATACCAGCCAATGCTCTTGTCAATATTGCAGATGATATGGTGTTGGACTACTGCAAGGGACTAGCTGATGTGGTTCGATCTTTTTCTCAGCAGGTACAAGCCGTTACCCTGCCACTTATCCATGACCCAAATAGATGATTTGAAAAAGATACCGAAAATGTCTGAGTTACACCAAAAGAGGCAAAGGAGAGAAACAGCCTCTCCAATAGTCGGGGATATTTTTGGAGCAATAATTCCTTCTGTAGGAGTTATATTAAATGCAAACAAGATTCGAAAGTTGTCAACCAAGGTAGATAATATGTTAACTAACTTTATGGGAGTTATACTTTTACTAAACACTGAATTAGCTGCGGATAGAGCTATGACGCTTCAAAACAGGCTCGCTTTAGACCTAATATTGGCAAAAGACGGAGGAGTCTGCAAAATGATTAATGAGAGACACTGTTGCTTTTATATACCTGAGAATGAGAAAGAGATAAAAGATTTGCTTACCAAATTAACTAATGCAAATAAGGATTTGAGGGAGCTGAAGGAACCAAGAGTGTGGGAAAAGGTCGGAAATGGGTTTGTCACAATAGGTAATTGGTTTAGTCAAATTTGGGGTGGAATATTGTGGAAAATTGTTCAAGGCATCCTAATTGTGATCATTGCTATATTAGGATTATGGGGGGCATGTAAATTGTGGCACAAAATTCAACTAAAAAAGGGCTAAAAATAATCACAGGAGGGAAGAACAACCCAGAAGAAGAATCTATATGGAAAACATAAACAGAAGAGATCAAAATGTGGCTGAGAGTAACTTGTAATGATTGACGAAAGGAAGGTGTAATGACATATGTAGTCATCAGAGGAGGGACTGTTGCAGCAGATATGCTAATATGAGACTATTCTAATAATTTGCATATACATACTAATGAGAAAATGGCATTTGAACACTAATAATTGAAAATAACATGTAATGTAGAAAATTTGCCCATGGAGAGTGGTTTTAACTGTGCTAAAATAATGTGAAATGTGTACGAAATGGTAATAATATGCCATAACTAATGTTATAACCTATGTTTATGATGCTTCATATTCTTAACTTAACCGAACTATAGGCCTGGTCAGTGCTGGGCCTTGCTTGCTTAGACGTGGAGACGCGATGAGCCGCAGAAGACTGAAACTGGAGAAAAGGACCTTGAACTGTACAGAGTTCAGAGATGAGCTCTGCTAGAAATTTCTGCAAATTCATCAGCGGACAGGAGAGGATAAGAACAAATTGATACAATTATGTGTAGAGTAGGCTAAATCTACTTTCCCAGGATCCGAACACTAGAGGCACTGACTAAGAGACAGTGAGCTACAATTTCGTTACCTGAAGAGCCGGATGATGTTCTCATCGATGGAGAGACCAATCATGTTAATGGAACTTGATGCTCGTACAAACGTAGACAAGTGGTAAATAAAAACTATAGGTTAGAGTCATAACCCCTGATAAGGTTGACCAATTAGCAATTTGGGGGACGGACTGAGAGACCATAATAAAAAGTCATGACAAGAGAAGAGAAATCAGAGTGGAGAGGCGAAAGTTGATGAAGTCAGGAGACGCTGTCCGAAGTGCTGAAAATGTAGGCTTGTGAGACAGAGCCTTGCTGATGACTTATGACCTGGAGACGAAGACTGACTCGTTGCTGATCTATCTTGGATAGGTAGCTATAAATGAAAGACTGACTAATGTGCTTTTCCTTCTAGGTACCAACTGCGCTGTTTAATTTTTTATTTTTCTCTTAGTTAGATGTTTTTCCAAATTAATGATTTTGATTAAATTGTTTTTCGCATGAAGTCCCACAGGCTGATGCTAATCGGAGTTAGGTAGGTTGACAAGGGTGACTAAAGGGTGATCTTGACTTTGACTGACTGACTTGCATTGCTGAATTAATCAGTTATAAAATTGCCAGCCTAGATTGATGTTGTTTTTTGTTAATTGATCAAATCTTGATGAATTATTTTCTATTGATGCTAATAAAGTTTGATTAACCAATGGATTCATTGAATAAAGGTTTTTGATTAGAATTGTAACTAATAGGGAATAAAACAAACTAACCTAAATGAGAGTGATGGTAATTTCTTATTAGACTAGTTTATTTGCCATTAATAGTTTGATTAAGGTTATTGTTGATTTATCTCTGGTCACCACTTAGCTAAGATACTTAAAGGTTCATCGACCTACATGCGTCCCCTCTTAAGTTTACTTACTAAGGACCAGGCGCGCTAGCAGTACTTTTTGTACTGCCTGCAACGTTACTAACATTTAGGTGCTGCAAACCTGGCTCATGTTTTTGCCAGCAGGATAAGAACGTCCAAAGAGAAAGACATAATAGTCCGCCTACAATTGGATTTCGGAGATAGCTGAAGATGTGCCAGGATACAAGCCCTTTTACATAGCTTTATGTTTTTTACTTCGCAACATAATGCAGAATTGCATCCAAGACATACGCCTCAAGTCTCTATTTTCTAATATATTCATGAATATGCCATTGCCATTAATTATTTTTAAGTCCCATTCTCAAGACCCAAATCCAAAAACGGGAAACCAGCAGACACATTAGTCAGGCGGCCTACTTGCCATAACTGTCCTCTCCTGTAAATTGTTTCCTTTATCAGCAAAAACAAGGTATTGTCTCTGGCACGCAACACCAAAATAATGTAAAAGTTGAAGTGGCAGTGACACAGCCGAACTAAGATAGGACCATCACCTCAGTTTTCAGAGCTCCTCCTGAAACAATAGTTTCTTCCTCCAGAACTCTGCTTATTTATGATCAGAGACAGCGAACCATGTCTATGGACAAACGTTTTGCATTAAGTACTACTTGGTATTGAAAGACCTCCAGAGTTAGAACTAAAACACCTTGGTTTATTCATCAAGCATTTAGATGCGTATTTCTTTGTCTCAGATAAATGGAGCCAAAATAGTCTATAATTGAACAATATTTATAGGAACTTACATTTAGATTTATCTCTATGTTGTTAGTAGTGCTAACGTAAACGTACCATTTCTAGTCTCAAATATGAGCACATTGGTTTTAGAGAACTGTGTTTCAAGTTGGTTCTTACTTGAGACTGAAATATGGCATTCCAATCCTTCCAGAGGCCAGTTGCTGTATGGTGTAAGGCCACGGTGTCACCAATGAACATCAAAGTGCGCAAGTGTCTTTTTCTCAAATTGGTTTAACACTGCAATTCATTAATCAAGAATTAGATTATTACTATGAATTGAGAAGAAGGTAGTGAGAGAGCGTAGCTAATATAATCTATATTAACATGAAATGTTTATGAATTAAGGTGTGATGATGCAGCACAGACACTATAATAATAGCAATTTTGCTTAGACGTGTGCTTGAATTGTGACCACGAAGAGTGGCCACCAATGTATACGCAAACTAATAATGACAACCAAAATGGTTATGTTACGTTCAAATGAGCTAATACTAACATTTGCGTTATTAAATCTGTATTGAAAACCTCATAGGCCTTAAGTTAGCATGAGCTGCATCTTAGCTGCTTGGCTCTCATATTAAATGCATTTTTTATTTTTCAGTGTGCTGACTCACAAAGGGCCATGACCCTGTTTATTCTTTTCCCTTCGACTTGGAAGATGAATGTAACCATGTTAAGATCCATTCTCACCATCTCCCCTCGTCCACAGACTAAGGTGGTCATTCCGACCCCGGCGGTCAAGGACCGCCGGGGATGGGGGAGCACCGCCAACAGGCTGGCGGTGCCCCGCAGGGCATTCTGACCGCAGCGGTTCGGCCGCGGTCAGAACAGGAAAACCGGCAGTGTCCCGCCGGTTTTCCGCTGCCCTGGGAATCTCCCATGGCGGCGCAGCTTGCTGCGCCGCCATGGGGGATTCCGACCCCCTCACCGCCATCCTGTTCCTGGCGGTTCCGACCGCCAGGAACAGGATGGCGGTGAGGGGTGTCGTGGGGCCCCTGGGGGCCCCTGCACTGCCCATGCCAATGGCATGGGCACTGCAGGGGCCCCCGTAAGAGGGCCCCACTTTGTATTTCAGTGTCTGCTTTGCAGACACTGAAATACGCGACGGGTGCCACTGCACCCGTCGCACATCCTCCACTCCGCCGGCTCCATTCGGAGCCGGCATCCTCATGGAGGGGTGTTTCCCACTGGGCTGGCGGGCGGCCTTTTGGCGGTCGCCCGCCAGCCCAGTGGGAAACCCAGAATACCCGCGGTGGTCTTTTGACCGCGCAGCCGTATTCTGGCGGTTCCCTCCAGGCGGGCGGCTCCCGCCGCCCGCCGGGGTCAGAATGACCCCCTAAATGTTAAAAGTGAATTGAAACAGTGTAGATTAATGTAATGTACAAGGTCATTCAAACCGGTGAAGACAATGGAACTGCTGACCAAAAGATGTGCAAAGAATTACAGGAGGATGAAATCACACCGGACGTGCCATTTCTGAAGACGTCAATTATAAGGACCAATCAAAAACTTGTAAAACAATATGGGGTGAAGATTAGGATTACCTAATGCTTAATTTGATAGGTTAAAGATAGTGGGGTATAACAAACGACCAATAGAATTTTGGGGGAATGTACATTGAAAAAGGGATAAAAACCCATGTCACGGGAAGTCATTTAGAATTAGGTAGGGAATGCTATTGATTTTATCCAGAAACTCTGTCACTCTGCTTGGTGACTTTTTGTTTTACTTAAAACTATCCTCGCCCTTAGATTGCCCATTTACACTTTACCTCCTTATGAGGGAAGTGCCCCTTTTGCCCCAGAGCTGGGTTCTGACTGATGACGATTTGACTGGTGTCCTGAAGACGAAGACTGAACCTGTGCGCTGACCTAATCCTTGGAGGGTAATTATGACAATGCATTTGTGATTTGTCTGTTTGCTTTTCCTTTCTAGGTACCCACTGCTTGCTTTTGACAGAGACCTTACCTAGATGTTTTCCAAATTAGTGTTCTAAATTGTTTTGCATGAAGCCCAACATGCGAATGCTAATCAATGGTTATGACAGGTGTTCATCAAACTGGCGCAAATAGACAAACAACCGAAACTATGCTTTGTTGAAACTGACGAGTTATTGACACTCTGCTAAAATTGATCTATGTTCACGCCGTGTTATGTTCTGATGTTTGTGATTCTCGCCTACATGAAAGCTTATCGAAGTTGCCATATTGTGACTATGCTATTATGTTTCTTGGTGTTGAGATTAACGCATTTGCTGTTAGATTGTAATTAATAGGGAATAAAATTCATTAAATTCTCCTAAACAAGGTGTGGTTATTCATGGCTGAAAGGTCATGGTAATGTCTTTGAATTGATTAATGACTCTGACTAAAGTGAAATGCATTGTGATAAATATTGATGACATAATTGATGTATTGATTGATATATTGATTAACTATCTCGTCCTAAGGTGTCTCTCAACTGGGTCAAAAGATTCATTGGCCTAAAACGAGTCCTGATGTGTAATAAAATATCATAAAGGGACACGTTAACAGTTCTAGTAGCAGAGCGACGGTTTGGCCCTTTGGGGCCCTAGGACGGAGAATCATTGTTTAAATTGTTTTTCTGAGATAATGCAAATTGGAGGTATGATGTGTTTCTAAATTCACCATGACTTTCCCGGGATCTCAGAGCCTGCCTAAGTGAGTTGGGAATGTTCTCGGCGTCATAGCGTGTGTGGTATAGGGTTTTGCGCTTGCTCAGCTTATGCCTTTTTGCAGGTGATTGTGAAATCTGTGTGTATTTAGGCCAGGTAATGTTGTTTTAGTAGGAGTGGGCGTACTCTGCAGTATGAGAGTAGGGAAGTCGGCGTACTTCATATGAGTGTGGCGCTTTGTGCTCAAAATTTTCCACGTGGTTGGTTGTTCATGTATGGACCCGTCGTGGTCTAAGACTCCGGAGTAGATTGACAAGTGTAGGAGACACTTGGGTTTATGTTGTAATCTGTGTGGTTTAATAGGTCAATCGTGCGTGGTTGACATGTCGAATTTGAGTCGAAATGTATGTGTGAGACCTTCGATGGAGATTTGGCAAGTTCTAAAGTGCACTATAACGAACCATTGACAAGTCGAGCGTAGGATTTGCGGGTTGAATTCTGCTTGCGGGAACTGAGGAGAGAGTAGCGGCCGAGGCTTCAAGTGAAATCTCTGTAAAGTTCTGAAGCGGATGTGTTACCCTTCCTGTAGTAAATCGGCAGATTTGTGTTGTTGTTAAGGTGCTCGCAGTAAAATGTTGTATTAGTTTGGTGTGAATCCAGTGAGGGGTGGACGAGCCGCAAGACTTTGTCAGCTGCAGTGTGTGAGTGTGTCGTCAGTGGTGCCGCGCTGAGATAGGTCAGTTGTCGAGAGGGGTCGCGCACGGATTGACTGCCGTCCGTGAGAGGCAATAGGTTGAGAAAGGTGGGTGAAGAGTGTCCTGGGAACTAAAGTCACTCTCTGATCGAATACAAATAACAGAAAACGTAAAGATGAATTTTGTCAAAGCTTTTAAGTGTGCTCTGAAAGGAGATCTATACATTATGGCGAGTGAAGGGGAGCCTACACTGCCTGAGGGTACTCCAGCTTACATAGTTATGGAGGAGAAAGGTGTCGCGCCTTGTTTATGGATGAAACAGTGGCGCAAATTAACAGAGAAAGAGGGATGTTTAGCGTTCTCAGAACATGGGACGTTCAATACGAAGGTGCTAGAGAATCTAAGGTGGATGTTAAGTATACAAAAACCACCTCTGAGGCCAGCTCAGTATGAGGCTTTAGCGATTTGGGATTTAATGGCCCTTAAACATAGACAAGAAAAATTCCAAAGAAGAATAAAAAGGGCAGAAAAGACTTATGCAGAAGCTAGGTGGGATAATGAGAGCAAAATGTGGAGACGGGGAATAGTTGATGGGTTAAAATTATTCCCAGCAATAACACAGGGAGATGAGACACAGGGAAAGAAAGCCACCTGTAAAACAGACAAAGACTCTAAAGAAAGAAACTAAGAGACCTTGGGAAGAGGAAGACGATTCAGACGATGAAGAATTAATGGATCGGATATTACATGATCGCCCTCCACCTTATGCGGCGAGCAACAATATCACGAGCACTAGTACGGGTCCTGAGAACCAGACGCAGGAGAAGGGAGTTACTGATACGGTACAGACTAGTGATACGGGTTCAATACAGAATGGTGTCAGTGTACCCACTGCGCCAGACATGCAGATACAGTTGCAACCTCCACCGCAGATACAGAGAATCTATCCAGACGTCCCAGTGCTAGAGACTACTACAAAACTGATAGTGCCGCCAGACCCGATATATACAAAATCCAGGTTAGTGCAGATTGAGTCAACTCCACAATTGCTGCCCCAGCCGCAGCCACAACTGATACCAGGATATAACCCAGCAGCAGGTCCTCCATTAATACCTGCCCCGGCTTCAGAGGATCAGACCTTTGGAGTCGCAGCTCCACGAGGTTTGGGACCAGGTCAGACACCCGCTGCAATATCGTTACCAATTACTGTTGGTCCACCGGTGCCACTGTATGCACAAGGTAAGCCTGGCGTATGTGATCATGGAGTAATGACCCAAGTTGCAGTCAGAGGAGGGTTCATAGGAACTCCACAGTTAATGGCCCCAGGAGAGCAAGCGGTTGAAAAACCGAGGTCCTTGTTAAACCTTAGCCCAGCTGAAGCACCGTTGGAAGCAATGAGACAGGCAGGGCTAGGAGTGCTAACCCCACAGACGATAAGTACGAATGCTTCACAATCGCCAATGATGCATGCAGGGAACATTTCACTGCAAGGTTTTACAGTACAACAGTTGAATGAGTGGTTAGAGAAGACCTATGCTTCACAGAAGACTACAGTGACTGCAGTAGAACCGGAAAGGATGGGGAGAAATGAGTACCAGAACTTTGTAAGACTAGGGGTTGAAGCTGCTGAACTAGTGGACGGAACAATGGGGTTAAACAGATTGGAGTCATACACAGAAGCAGAACTGAGATATCTGTGTCCTAAGATTACTAAAGAGGTAGGCAAGGTACATCAGAGATTAGCGAACCTGGCAGACAAGCACAACATTGATATTGAGAACACTAAACATTTGAAAAGAAGTTACAGGTTAGACTTTGATTCAAAAGACTTTGAGCATATGAGGTCTGCCGGAATGAAAGTGCATTTAAAAGAAATACTGCAAAGTGCGCAAATCTGGGGAGCGTTAGAAAAGTGGGAAGGCAGCTGGGCAAAGAAAAGAGATAAGGAGAAAGGTGACAGTCCGGGATCAAGTCAGGCTAAAGCTTCACCCGATACGGAATCAGTAAAAATACTACCCATGAGAGAAACAGCTGGTGGAGTTTTAATTCATGTGCCATGATCCAGAGGAGACATCCCATCTTTTACAAATGATTATCCCAGATTGAGGGAGAAACCGATCGAGTGGTATCAACAAACAGATAGGTTTGTGAAGCTTGCAAAGTGTCTCTGGGAAGACTTGAATACCTTATTTGAGATCATTGTTCCGCCTGATTTGTGGCTCGAGTGCAAGAGAGGGATAGACTGGCTGATGAAGGAGCCGGCCAGGGATAAGGTGACCGGAGCTTCCTCTGAGGAGGTGATGAATTACTATCATAAAGTGATTTAATTTTTGAAGCAGAAAGTGTCGCCGAAGGTGACTGACTGGCAGAAAATCGACCGGACCTCACAGGAGGTTAAGGAATCAATACATGCTTACTATGAGAGGTTGTTAAAGGCATTCAAACATTATAGTGGTACTGAGACCATTGAGCCGAAAGACATGAACCATCTCGTGTTCAGATTTGTTGAAGGGCTGAGACCAGAGGTTAGCCAGATGATTAAGAATCATTTGAATAGTTGGCAAGCGAAGCCGATTGATGAGGTGTTGCAGTATGCGAAATACTGTAGTGACGAAATTGAGCTGAAGCAGAAAAAGTTAAAGGAGAATGTGATGGTGATGCAGATAAGGGCAGCGCAGGCTGGTATGCAGGGAAATGGAGTTCAGCAGATGATACAGGAGCAACCGCAAGGGAATGGTGTGTTTCAGGCACAACTGAGAGGTCGAGGTTGAGGTTTTGTGAATCGCGGTCCAGACTTGAATACTGTTGTGGTTCAAAATGATGCACAAGGGATGAAAAGGATGTCCCCATGTCACGCGTGCGGGGCATGGGGCATTGGAAGCGGGAATGCCCAAATGTGGTGCAGGATGGTGTCGTTCAACAAAGCACTAATGTCGGTACATTGCAAAATATGAAAGGTCCAAAATTGAGAAATCAAAACCCGAACTTCCAAAATAACATGATTCAGATGCAAGGGTTACAGCACATGCAGCAAATGCAAATACCTCGTGTTCAACCAGCGCAAATGCAGCAAGTACAACAGCAGGTTCCCATGGTACCTAGACAGCAAATGCAATTACCAATGGCTCCGATGGGACAGCAACAGGTGATGCTTCCTCAGCAGGTTACAGGTCAGGTGATGAGTCAAAATAATACAGTACAGCAATTCCCATTGCGTGGTGAAGATGGAATGAATGAGGAGTGGTCGGATGACAGCTCAGATAGCGAAGAGTGCAGGCTTGCAGCGTCCCTAGAGGTAGATCAGAGGGGACCCTATGTAGAGGGAAAGGTAATGGGTCACAAAGTTTCATTCTTGGTTGATACCGGAGCTACACGCTCTACAGTCAGAAGTGCAGAGGTTCCTAAATTACAACTTTCGGGGCGTACCATAAGGGTGGTCGGAGTAGCAAACCAGTACCTGACAAATCCAATTACAGATCCAGTGCAAGTTGAGATCGGCAACTTCCAGGGACTGCATAAGTTTGTAGTCTGCGATTCGAGTCCGGTATCCCTACTGGGAAGAGACTTACTGTGCAAGACAAAATGTTTGATTACCTGTTCCAATGATGGAATCGAAGTGCAGACAATCAGTGATGATGAAGGGGATGATGGTCAGTTCTCAGAGTTAGAAACAGGAACTGCAAATGAAGATTACCCTTTGATTACATTATTCCTGATGCTTACAGAGATCGACTTACCTGCTGAGTTACAAGGGACAGTGACAGAGAAAGTGTGGGATTTGACAGGAAAAGAAGTGGGATTGATAAAAGGAGTAGAACCAGTTAAAGTACAAGTGAAATCAAATACAGTGTTTCCCCAGGTGCCGCAATATCACATGGCACAAGATGTTCTTATTCAAGTGTCACAAATAATTGCAGACTTTGTGAAACAGGGAGTCTTGAAGGAAGTGTTGAGCAGCCAATGTAATTCACCGATAATGGGTCTGAAAAAGCCTTGTGGGAAGGTTCGAATCGTGCAGGATTTAAGAAAAATAAACAAGATTGTGGTAAAATGTTGCCTCATAGTGCCCAATCCAGCAGTGATTATGTTTCAGGTCCCGTGTGATGCTGAATGGTTCACCGTTGTAGACCTGTCACAAGCTTTCTTTTCAATACCTCTTCACGAGGACAGCCAGTTTTTATTCAGTTTCAAATTCCTGGACAAGGTGTACAGTTGGTGCAGAATTCCTCAAGGGTTTTCTGAGTCACCGTCCATCTTCAATCAGATATTGAAAAAGGACTTAGAATCCTTAGTACTGCCTTTTAACTCGACTCTAGCGCAGTACATTGACGACTTGCTGATTGCATCCAGGACAAGGGATGACTGTAGGTATGACACAATTGCTTTACTGAATCATTTGGGAACAAATGGACATAAAGTGTCACCCAAGAAGCTGCAGTACTGCCAGAAAGAAGTGAAGTACTTAGGACACTTAATTGAAAGAGAGTCCAGGAGAATATCGAAAGAAAGAATAACAGCCATTTTGCAAATGAACCCCCCCAACAACAAAGAGAGATGTCAGGATGTTTTTGGGAATGGTGGGCTACTGCTGCCAGTGGATACGCAACTTCTCAATGATCTCAAAGCCTTTGATAAAACTGACAGGTAAAGAGATTAAAGATGAACCGTATACCATAGCCTTGTCCAAGAAAGAGCTTGAGTCATTCATGGAATTGAGAGAGTGCATGTGCAGGGCACCAGCTTTGGGTATGCCTGATTACACAAAGCCTTTTCTACTGTTTTGTCATGAACGTGATGCTTGTTCCTTGTCTGTCTTAACACAGGTCCATGGAGGTGCAAATCGCCCTGTAGCATATTTTTCAGCTACCTTGGACCCCATCGCAGCAGCCTTACCGGGTTGTTTGCGCGCAGTTGCAGCAGTTGGTCAGAGCCTCACGCAACGTGAAGGCATAGTAATGGGATATCCCCTAACAGTAATGGTTCCGCATTCAGTTGAAATTTTGTTGACTCAAACCAAAACTCAGCACATGACAAATGCTCGTCTTACCAAATATGAGACAATTATACTGGGGTCACCTAATGTTTCGCTGAAACGATGTACTGTGTTGAACCCGGCGACTCTACTTCCTGCTGAGAATACTGAGGTTAATAATGAAGAGGAAGATGAGCATGATTGTCTTGAGGTAACAGAACTATGTACCAAGCCACGACCTGATATTCAAGATACACAGTTAAAAGAAAATGACTGTATTATGTTTGTTGATGGATCCTGTTTGAGAGACTCAGTCGGAATGCTGAGAGCTGGTTACGCTGTATGTACCATAGCTGGTATCATTGAAGCTTCCTGGCTCGAGAGAGTATATTCCGCACAAGTGGCAGAGCTAATTGCCCTTACTAAGGCATGCCACGCAGCTGAAAATCTGAGAGTCACTATCTATACTGACAGCAGGTACGGATTTGGAATTGTACATGATTTTGGCCAATTGTGGTTGCAGAGAGGTTTCATGACCTCTTCTAGTTCTCCTATGAAAAATGGTGAACAAATTAAGGATTTGTTACATGCGATTCAGTTACCTCTTGAAATTGCCGTGGTGAAATGCAATGCTCACGTTAAGTCACAAGACTTAGGGGGTCATTCTGACTTTGGTGGGCGGCGGAGGCCGCCTGCCAAAGTTCCGGCGTCAGAATACCGCTGCGCGGTCAGAAGACCGCCGCGGTAATTCTGAGTTTCCCGCTGGGCTGGCGGGCGACCGCCAGAAGGTTGCCCGCCAGCCCAGCGGGAAACCCCCTTCCATGAGGATGCCGGCTCCGAATGGAGCCGGCGGAGTGGAAGGGGTGCGACGGGTGCAGTTGCACCCATCGCGATTTTCAGTGTCTGCTTGTCAGACACTGAAAATCTTGGTGGGGCCCTGTTAGGGGGCCCCGCGACACCCGTTACCGCCAGCCAGGTTCTGGCGGTCAAAACCGCCAGAGCCAGGCTGGCGGTAAGGGGGTCGGAATCCCCATGGCGGCGCTGCCTGCAGCGCCGCCATGGAGGATTCCCCAGGGCAGCGGGAAACCGGCGGGACACCGCCGGTTTTCCGTTTCTGACCGCGGCAGTACCGCCGCGGTCAGAATGCCCATGAATGCACCGCCAGCCTGTTGGCGGTGCATCCGTGGTCGTTGGGCTGGCGGTAGTCTACCGCCAGGGTCAGAATGACCCCCTTTGTGTCCATGGGAAACGGCTATGCAGATCAAGTCGCAAGGTTTTGCGCATTGAACTGTATATCGTTCAAGGATCAGTGGGAATTGATGCCGCAAACTGAAAATGACACATGCTTGAACCTTGCATTAAGGGTGGTCGATACACTAGATGAGCTAAAGACACTACAGGGTCGTGCTAGCGAAGAGGAAAAACGCTCCTGGCAAATAATGCAATGTATACAGAGGGCTGATGACTTGTGGGTCTCAGAAGAGGGGAAATTAGTTTTACCAAACAGTCTTCTATCTCAATTTGCAAGGCTCTACCATGGACAGGCTCACCTCGGGAGAGATGCAATGATCAGGTCATTCAAAATCGATTGGTTTAACCCAAAGTTCAGACATGCCGCAGAGGTTACCTGTCACAGGTGCATCATCTGTCAACAGATGAATGTCGGAAAAGGGACTGTGGTAACTCTAAGCCACATTGGGAGAGCTGGCGGTCCATTTAGCAAGATGCAAATGGATTTCATTGATATGCCTGTCTGTGGAGGATTAAAATACGTGTTGGTGATTGTGTGTGTTTTCAGCCATTGGATTGAAGCTTACCCCACACGTAGAAATGACAGTCTCACAGTTGCAAAGCTGCTGCTTAGGGAACTAATACCCAGGTTCGGGTTTCCGGTCTCTATAGAATCAGATAGGGGAAGACACTTTGACAATGAGGTGATTAAACTCTTGTGTGCCGCATTAGATATTGAACAGAAGCTGCACTGTAGCTACCGCCCTGAAGCATCAGGATTAGTAGACCAAATGAATGGTACCTTGAAATCAAGAATGGCAAAGATGTGCGCAGCTACCAATATGAAATGGCCAGATGCATTACACTTAGTGCTGATGTCAATGAGGAACACCCCTGATAAGAAGACAGGACTATCACCCCATGAGATCCTCATGGGCAGAGCTATGAGGTTACCCGCAGTACCTGCAAATGCTCTAGTGAATATCACGGATGATATGGTGTTGGACTACTGCAAAGGCTTGGCTGATGTGATTCGCTCTTTCTCTCACCAGGTAGAAGCTAACACGTTGCCACCGATCAGTGATCCAGGTCACACCCTACAAGCCGGTGACTGGGTGGTTGTCAAGAAGCACGTGAGAAAGTCGTGTTTGGGGCCGCTCTGGAAGGGGTCATATCAAGTAATCTTGACAACAACCACTGCTGTGAAATGTGCAGGCGTTCCAAATTGGATACATGTCAGTCACACAAAAAAGGTAACGTGTCCAACTGATGAGGAACTTGAAGTTTCCGGCACAACAGTTCCAGAGAGGGAAGTCTCAGGGCCAGAAAACAGCCAAGAGGGAACTGAGACTGCAGGAGAGCCCACGGAGAACGAGTTCGAGAGAGGTGACAGTGTGCCTATCTCAGTAGAGGCAGCAGGAGAACTAAATCAAGGAGAGGTTCTCCCAGAAGTAGACGGATATGGGTTAGAACTTGAACCCGTTACAGATCCAGAAGAAGAAGAAGAAGAAGGGGAAATAATAGAAAGAGACCAAAGTACTCCGGCATCCCCTGAGCCAGTTGCAGGTCCATCAAGAGAAAACACCATAGTACAAGAGGAGGGTGCTGTTCAACGTCCTGAAAGAACAGGTAGAAAGAAGACGCATAAGGGAGATAACTGGCCAGAGAAACAGGCTGCAAGAGAAAAGAGTGTACCAGGTGAAACAATAACAGAAGATACTGATACATCCCGAGTAGAAGATCTGAGTGAAGGAGAATTGCAAGGTGAACGCAGACTGAAAACAAAGAGAACCGCAAATAGGAGGTACGCAGGTCCTGAATGGGCATATGCAACAACATCTGAATGGCAACAAGAACTCTTAGCATTCTGTTTTGATCGAGAAGTGCCAGGCCAATACTACGGTACCTGAAGTGACTCAAAGAAAGAGACTTTGTTACAAAGAAAACTGAAAACTTATGGAGAGAGACTTATAAATTACCAGATGAGACACTGATAACTTGATTTGACTTTGAGAACCCGATTATGACAAGCTGCTAACCTGATTTGACAAAGGGATCCTGGAGTGATTGAAACGCTGTAAATACACGCAGAGAGAAAGAGACTTTTGCATCAAAGAAAAAAGAAAAAAAGAGTTTTATATCGTCCTCAAGTTGATTGTTCTATGCTATCTGATTCTTTACAGACATGGCTTATAATAGAGGTAGTAACAAAAAGGGTAAAGTGTGTGGTTGGTTGAGTCTTATAATAGGTATTGTGTGTGCAATAATAATTGTGGGAGTGATTGTGGGAATGCCGTGGTTGGATAAAAAAGCAACTAACACTGCTTCAAAACCTGAGACTACAACATTAACACCGTGGGAAAAGTTTGAGCAGGATGCAAAACACTTGCATGAGGGAATTAATTCAAAGGGGGAACTTTCTACTAATGTCTTCTATCGCTTGCTGAATGAGTACGTTGAGACCATGGATGCAAAAAACTGTTATGTGTGTACAAAGATTCCTTCGTCAGTGCAAGAAGGGGTCACCTATCAGAGGAGGGACTGAGAGAGCGTAGCTTAAAAAATCTATATTAACATGAAATGTTTATGAATTAAGGTGTGATGATGCCGCATAGAAACTATAATAATAGCAATTTTGCTTAGACGTGTGCTTGAATTGTGACCACGAAGAGTGGCCACCAATGTATACGCAAACTAATAATGACGACCAAAATGTTTATGTTATGTTCAAATGAGCTTATACTAACATTTGCGTTATTAAATCTGTATTGAAAACCTCATAGGCCTTAAGTTAGCATGAGCTGCAGCTTAGCTGCTTGGCTCTCATATTAAATGCATTTTTTATTTTTCAGTGTGCTGACTCACAAAGGGCCATGACCCTGTTTATTCTTTTCCCTTCGACTTGGAAGATGAATATAACCATGTTAAGATCCGTTCTCACCATCTCCCCTCGTCCACAGACTAAGGCCCTCATTACAACTTTGACGGGCGGCGGAGGCCGCCCGCCAAAGTTGCGCCGCAGGAATACCGCACCGCGGTCTGAAGACCGCGGCCGGCATTCTGAGTTTCCCGCTGGGCAGGCGGGCGGCCGCCTTAAGGCCGCCCGCCAGCCCAGCGGGAAACAACCTTCCCACGAGGACGCCGGCTCGGAATCGAGCCGGCGGAGTGGGAAGGTGCGACAGGTGCTACTGCACCCGTCGCGTATTTCACTGTCTGCTATGCAGACAGTGAAATACAAGCGGGGCCCTCTTACGGGGGCCCCTGCAGTGCCCATGCCATGGCACTGCAGGGGCCCCCAGGGGCCCCGCGACACCCCCTACCGCCATCCTGTTCCTGGCGGGCGAACCGCCAGGAACAGGATGGCGGTAGGGGGTGTCAGAATCCCCAAGGCGGCGCAGCATGCTGCGCCGCCTTGGAGGATTCTGACGGGCAGCGGAAAACCGGCGGGAGACCGCCGGTTTTCCTGCACTGACCGCGGCCAAAGCGCCGCGGTCAGAATGCCCTAAGGGGCACCGCCAGGCTGTCGGCGGTGCTCCCGCCAACCGCGAGCCTGGCGGTCACAGACCGCCAGGCTCGTAATGAGGGCCTAAATGTTAAAAGTGAATTAAAACAGTGTAGATTAATGTAATGTACAAGGTCATTCAAACCGGGGAAGACAATGGAACTGCTGACCAAAAGATGTGCAAAGAATTACATGAGAATGAAATCACACCGGACGTCCCATTTCTGAAGACGTCAATTTTAAGAACCAATCAAAAACTTGTAAAACAATATGGGGTGAAGATTAGGATTACCTAATGCTTAATTTGATAGGTTAAAGATAGTGGGGTATAACAAACGACCAATAGAATTTTGGGGGAATGTACATTGAAAAAGGGATAAAAACCCATGTCACGGGAAGTCATTTAGAATTAGGTAGGGAATGCTATTGATTTTATCCAGAAACACTGTCACTCTGTTTGGTGACTTTTTGTTTTACTTAAAACTATCCTCGCCCTTAGATTGCCCATTTACACTTTACCTCCTTATGAGGGAAGTGCCCCTTTTGCCCCAGAGCTGAGTTCTGACTGATGGCGATTTGACTGGTGTCCTGAAGACGAAGACTGAACCTGTGCGCTGACCTAATCCTTGTATGGTAATTATAGTACTTCTGCTACTCGGTCAATGTCCTGCCCTCTTTTTGACTGACTCGATATCACCATTATAAAATGGCCGCCTCTTTCGTTCCACAATATCGACATCTTCCTGGGACGTTGAGCCAGCACAGTCCTCTTTCTACTTTGCTGACACGAACTTCATTTTAGGGACGCGCGGGGCGCGGAGACCCCAGACGCGTTCCTTGCGGACTCCAGACGGACCGAGCAATTCCAACGAGGTATATCGTTTATTTACTATTGTTTTCCAACTCTTAGGTCTGTGAACATGCCCCCTCTTGGTCGCGTTCATTATCACCGCGCTCACACGGACCATGCCTTCTAATTAGACCCTTTAGTGGCGTTTTTCTGTCTCTCCGTCACGCCAGATACTTCCATTACCCTTTATTTGTTCTTTAGAAACCGTTACCCAACAACTTACACCCGACTGTGCGGAGCCCCGTACAGTCACTCTCAGAACGCTGTGTCCATATACCATAACCAACCATGGGACCCCAACTGGATGACCCTAAAGTTAGATTATACATCCTGTCTAACGTTTTTAATCAGCTACTAGAGGATGCACAACCGATCTCCGGTGGCATTGTACAATTAACTCCAGACACGCTTGGATAACAACAAGCGCTCGCTACTTTTCGCCGACTTGGTTTCCTTAATGCACGCATGTATGTTCCATGGCTAACCTGTACCGCTTACATACTTACCTTCCTTTATCTATGTCCAATTGAGCTTATCCTTAGATCACTAACCGGTCTCCGGTGGCATTGTACAATTAACTCCAGACACGCTTGGATAACAACAAGTGCTTGCTACTTTTCGCCGCCTTTGTTTCCTTAATGCACGCATGGATGCTCCATGGTTAACTTGTACCGCATATATACTTACCTTCTCTTATCTATGTCCAATTGAGCTTATCCTTAGATTACTAACACTACCTCGTACTTGGGTAGTAGCGCTGAGCATTTGTTAACAACCTTCTATGAGGCCCCTGTTCCCCCCTGTTACTGCCTTTGGATCTTTCCACTCATAGTACCTCTCTGCATGGACTATACGCCTATACGTTCTCTGTATATTCTACCTTAGACTTTTTCATATTTTTTAGGAACTCGGTTGGAGGCTTTTCAGGGCTTCCTCGCCTCCCTCTTCGGTTACTGGAAGAACAGACTTTTAACTTGCAAGACCCAACACATTCTTTCAACCTACTTGCATACCAATTTACGGTCGTACTTTCCTTGGCCGGACTGGCCCAGGTACGCTATTAAGTTCAGTGACTCTTAGCATGTTTTCTCTCCCCACCGCGCTATACGGCACACTCTTCTCTGTCCGGGTTAAGTAACCTCGGTGGAACCTTGCCTTCCTTTTCAACATCCACGATTTCAAGTCCACCATAAAACACCTGGTGTATTTCGGTCTGCACCTCGGATACCTAACCTTTGGAACTTCCAATGCTCTCTAACTCTCACTGGACGCTCTTGGATGTCCAATTTACTCTCTCCTCTTTCATCCCTCACCTCGTAACCCTGAGTAGACACATATGAGCACTTAGTCCGCCATGCCAATCATTTTCTCTTCACTAAGCATGTGCATGCTCACACAGTTTCAAGTTAAGCGGATCACGGGCACAATCCAAGTTCCTTCACTTGTATATATGCTAAGTACTATTATTTTTCAGAGTCATGTATGACAGTAAGCATTGAATATTGTTTTGCAGCCTTGACAAAGTCACTTGTGTGACGAAACACGTGTTGGCTGTTTCTCTGCAAAAACGAAAACTCACCTATGACAAATGCTGTCTAAGAATTAAAGACTTTGATCAACACCAACTTGGAATCGGTGCTTTCTTCTCCGCTTCTGGACCTACATCACCAGGGATACCCTTTCCCATTGATCTTACTGGACTTTACTCCTCTGAGTGCCTTGGTCAATTTGCAGCAATTATCATTGTGTATCTGGATACACAACTTTCAGTGCCTATTGGGTAGTTGGGCACTCGATCAACACGGCACCAGTTTCTCGTATCTTTGACTTTGCTGTTCAATACAAATTGTAACGTGACGGAGGTGCGGCTCCTTGACCGCCACTACCCTTGTTGCATTCTAGGTACCCACTGCTTGCTTTTGACAGAGACCTTAGCTAGATGTTTTCCAAATTAGTGTACTAAATTGTTTTGCATGAAGCCCAACATGCGAATGCTAATCAATGGTTAGGACAGGTGTTCATCAAACTGACGCAAATAGACAAACGACCGAAACTATGCTTTGTTGAAACTGACGTGTTATTGACACTCTGCTAAAATTGATCTACGTTCACGCCGTGTTATGTTCTGATGTTTGTGATTCTCGCCTACATGAAAGCTTATCAAAGTCGCAATATTGTGACTATGCTATTATGTTTCTTGCTGTTGAGATTAACGCATTTGCTGTTAGATTGTAATTAATAGGGAATAAAATTCATAAAATTCTACTAAGCAAGGTGTGGTTATTCATGGCTGAAAGGTCATGGTAATGTCTTTGAATTGATTAATGACTCTGACTTAAGTTAAATGCATTGTCGTGATAAATATTGATGACATTATTGATGTATTGATTGATATATTGATTAGCTATCTAGTCCTAAAGTGTCTCTCAACTGGGTCAAAAGATTCATTGGCCTAAAACGAGTCCTGATGTGTAATTAAATATCATAAAGGGACGTGTTAACAGTTCGAACCATAACCCATTCTTTTCTTATTTCCTGTGCACAGTATATGGGATAGAAATAAGTGCCAGGGCCAGCTAACTTTACATTTGACACGATCAGAGTTAATTTGCGTGAGCTACCGAGGCACTTAATCTGACCATTGTATCCTGAATTATTTGTCAGCTAACCTTACTGAAAGCAGATGAGACATTCACAATGTAGAGACATCAACCCTGAAAATAACATCTGAATAGCCATGACACTCAGTATGTATATTTGACACAGTTGCTCTAAATTGTGACACTCTGCAATAACCTTTTTCCTCTTCTTGCAGTCTAACAGATGCTCTCATATTACTCTCATAATGTCTGCATACATGGTGCTTTTGGATGGCACTCAACAAAACTTTTGATTAGGAGCACACATGTTGTGCAGAGTCCAAATTCAAAGGTGTCATTTCGTGAGTTAAGAAAGGGCATCTTCCCTATAGATGTCTTCTTTAAGAGTTAATGACGGAAAAACAGACGGGGGTGGAGACGATCAATCTTTCTTGAAGAATTGCTAAGTGGAGCCAGGGTTAATGATCTGCAATGTGCCTGATATTGCAGATCAAGCAGTCTACATGGTTGCCTGATTTTAACAGTGGCAGACAGTACAATGGGAACAGAAGGAATGCAGTACGGCTGCCATTATGCCATTCATTATCTCATGAATATACTACAGCAGAGATGGGGGACACTTTAGCATTACTCTTAACCCATGGGTTCAAAGAGATTCTTTCCCATGGTGTGCTCTATCTCTGAGATGATAGGAAGCCCCAGCGACACCCTGCTGCTATTTACAGCGACTTACGGTCCTTACATCAAGCATCATGAGGGTTAGCCCATTGATTCTCCAATTTCGTCACTCGAGACTATTAAATGAACTTTTGTATTGTTTGGTGAAATGATCTACAATATTTTATTCGGTTCTCGTGTTATGATGGTCAGTTCAAGATACCTGGACCAGATCACTGCCACTTCCGCTGCTAGAGTCCTACTGCTGTGGCATCTCATGAGGGCTCACTCAAGTAGTAATCTGATAGTACTACTAAAATGATATATCATAATCCTGAGCTGTCTACAAAGAAGAAATAATTAGTAAAGTTGTCCACTTTGCCGATTCCTATGGGGAATATATGCTCCAGTGCTTTAAAAAGCTACTGATGGTGTAATTCACAGATGGTCTACAAGCTGGTACAGAATTCTCTCCATCATGACGCTGATCCCATGAGTCACAAGATGGCGTCTCTCCCTTCTATTAATAGATCACAACAGCAGTCATGAATGTCACAAGGATACCGGACTCAGCAAATGTAAACGCGTTATATACATACTTGAGTGAATAAACTCTTTATTTGTGTTTTTTATTGTTAACAGAAACCGCCCAGGTAGGATTCCAGTATTGAAGAACTTGAAAGGAATGTTTTTTTTCCGATCTCCTGCACTTTATTGGTCATCCCTGACACATTGTCACGCTTTGAGTTTTTCAAACTTTACAAATCTTTTGAAAGAAGAGCGTCTCCAGTATAAATCTGGTCTGCTTCCTACTGTGATCATTTGTTTCACTTCCCTCTACCACTAGATAAAATGCTTGGAGTGCCATTTAAGCTGAGGCTTGTAATTTACTTGCTGTGAATACAATTGCGGAAACCAATGTGCACTCCTTTACTAGGTGCAGATAAACAACAAGCGCTTAAACTATTCCCTAAACAGATAATAATCATAACTACAGATGAAATGTCCTTTGATTTGATGGCAATATCAGATGGCAAGTCATCAGCAGTTATGCCGCGTGGGTCGTGTTAAAAGCCAGAGGACCATGATTAAGATTCCGCCTGCTTTAAAAGAAACCACACATGCTCTAAATAAAACTGAGATATTTTGGGGCCTGTTCAAGGAAATTTGGTATCCATAGCTATATATGTGTGTGCATGTATATATATATATATATATATATATATATATATATATATATATATATATATATTTATAATAATTAGGACCTCCTTTCTATATGAAAAGCGTTTTTTGTTTTGCTAATAACTTCAGTTTGACAAATCCTCAAAAAAAATCACAATCAGTCTTCCAGACACTTAAGCTGCTGCCTGAAAATTTTTGGGTGATTTGTCAAGTGGGGTCAAGGAAAGGGGGTGCCAAGTCCTTAAAAGAAAAAAAAAGGCACAAGGGGGCAGGGTAGGAATAGATTTTTTTCAATTGCCCCTGGGTGAGTGAGGTCCTGGGGGCTAAAAATGTTTGTATTTTGGGGGAGGAGGGTGTATGTGGCCCCCCTCCCAGTGTGATCCCAGTCCCTGGGATACCATTTCACGGGGCCCAGCTGTTTTTCAGAAGGGCAAGGGGTCACACGGCTCCCCTTCCCAGGTGATATCAGCCCCGGGGACCCCATCCCCCAGGTCCGAACCAAATATAGAAGGAAGGAGGGGGCATGCATCCCCTCTCCATGGGTCAATTTCGGCCCTGGGGAACGCATCCCCCGGGTCTCAGCAGTGTATGCAAAGTGGAGAGGGGTCACATAACCCCCCTCCTTGAGCATTGAATAGTCCTGCAGTCCCAAACTCCAGGGCTAGCTCAGGCTATGTCCTGGGGGTGCCCACTACCTGGAAATAGTGGTCTCCCTATCCACACTAGTGCGGGCAGGGAAACGTGTGCTTGCTATTGAGCAGAGGGGAGCAATTTCAAATCTCCTGCTAATCGGGAACAAACACAAGTCCACTCCAAGTGGGCGTGGGCAAGAAAAATGCTCCTTACTGCTCGTAGCAGACTTTTCATCTGTTTCCCAGCCAGCAGTGAAGTGGGCAGGGAAACACATGAAAAGATTCCTCCCACCTGCATGGAGCAACACTGTTAGCTGTTAATATCGGAGTAATCAATGTCGATGCACACAGCAATACATTCACATATTCGAAGGAAGCCCCATCACCATTATTAAATTCCCCCATGCTGAACCTCCGTGAACCTCCGTGAACCCCAGTACATAGTTATGTAGTCGGGCAGGCTCTGAGACCTAGGCCTGAGGTTAGTGACTGACAGGTCACAAGTGGGGTAACAAATGTACAAGCAGGAAAACAGATCAGATCTCACAGATAGGGACAGCTACACCACAATGTTCCCCAGAGATTGGCCCCAATAAAAAACATACGGCCAGAGGGGTGCGTGCCTTCCCAAAAACATCATAAAGCTAGATGCCGCATATAGTTAGGAACATTTAGCTAATCGGAACACAGCACACATAGCACACTCAGCAATCACACGACCCTCAGGCCAAACATCTAGACAAGTACTCACTGGCTCACATTGTGTCCACGCTAAATTTAGGCCCACCTGCATTCAGTATCTGGAACTGCATTTATGACTTCATGAAAACTGTTTTTAGCCAATAAAGAAATGTTTTATTGCTTTGTGGTATTCAGAGAAATGTATAAAAACCTACTGCAAACAAATGTACAGGCAGAGACAGTCCTCATTGCTTGGTTCTGTAACTGCTTTCCTGGCCATAAAGTTTAATTAAATGAACTGTTGCTATTTTGCCAGGCGCCTCTGATATTTAGTTTTTTAAGGCAAAGTCACATTCAAGCAAGATATTGGCAAGCAATATAGGAGCTGATTGGTCCCTTGGACCCAACTGTGACCGTAGGAAGGGACCCCGCCAAGACAGATTCACATTTATGCAACAAGAAAGGTGACCAGAGGCTGCAATTGACTGTAAGTTCTGTTGAATCTGTAGGGCAGAGGTCCACCCTGAAGTCATTGTCAGATGAGTAAAATACTAAATCGAAGCCTTTACCCTAGCAATCGGTGTGTGGCAAACTAGGAAAAAGCATACCTGCTTAGCTCGTGGAAGTCCCCCTTTGTTGATTATCAGGGAAGGTAAATATGGTTTTATTTTATTTTTTATTTTGATTGCTGATCACTTGAACTGCTGGGCATGACACAGATGGTATGCATAAGGCCCTGGGTGTGATATAGGGTCAGCACTTCTGTCATAAGAGGTGCCTTTCGCTTGGACCGCTGGGTGGCCATAGATGGTATGCATATGCTCTGGGTGTGATATAGGGCCCACACTTCAATCTTACTAGGCTAAAGAGGTTTTCTCAGTGCTGCCAGTTTCTTAACAGTGATAGTATCTAAAAGAATTGAGAGGCGTGTCCGCTTGGACCACTGGGTGTGACACAGATGGTATACAGGACCCTTGGGTGTGAAACAAGGTGTAATTCAGACATTAGCAAACTAGAACGATTGGGATCCAGGAGATTAGGCATAGCTTGTGTTTGGCCAAGGGGGACATATGGTTTTTGAAGTTATTTCTTTCTTCCTCCCCATAAATTGTTGTTATCTTTGCCCTAGAGATGTTATTGACAAGATATCAGGCTCACTTGGTTGCAGAGCACTGTGCAGAGTTTTCCCTGGTCAAAGGATAACATGGGCTAGAAGCAGGCCAAGTAATTTCAGACAGATTGATCCCTTCATTTTTTTAAACAAAATTGTGCATTGTCAGCTTTTCTTTGTGCCAGTTGAAATGGTGTTGTTCTGATCTTGTGACGCTTGTAAATTAATGTGTCTGTGTTTTGTCTTGATTGTTGTGGTTGTTGATGACTCAATGTGCTGTGCCGGTGAATACATGTAATTGTGTTTTGCCTTTGTTGATGTCTTAATGTGCTGTGCAGACATTATTGATTCTTACAAATTGCTATTTAATGCCAAAATAAGGCTTGCTATTTTGACCCCAAATTTCATGCAGTTTTGAATTAACAATTGCACTTTTTCCTAAGTTGTGATCCTTCCTATGCATTGATGTTTATGTTGTTAAATGTTTATTTTTGATGCATCTGTGAATAACATTGAGCTCATTAGATCTAGTAACCCCCATGTACATATTTCCTACTACCTGGTAGAACTAGTAATCCCTGTGTATATATTTCACACTACCAGAGTAGAACTGGTAATCCCCATGTGCACATTTCCCTGTTACCAGAGTAAAACTTAAAAATTCTCTAAAAACATGAGAAGTTAGAATGCATACAACTTAAGACACCCTAAAAGCACAAAAAACTAAAAAGAGTAACTATCCCCTAAAAGACCATCCAAATGCATCATTGAATTCCCCCAAAGCATATGCAAATCAGGTTCCCCAGGCAGACAAAAAAGCTTACCAAATTTCACCACAAATTCTACAAACACAAACAAGCAAGAACATACAAATGAAAAAATTACACCGGGCAAAAGAAGGATGAAAGAGAGGCATTACTAGAATTACAGGTCATCTTTGGGGAAGCCCAGGCTGATGACACCCACAACCAGTAAGCAAGGTGAACACACCTCCCCTGCCGTATATATGTATGGAGGTGCTCTGCCTGATGCCTGCTATTCCTGCATTAGGCTGCACCAGTCTGCCAGTGGAGTAATCCCAAGGGGCCCCTACTGAACAACAGGCTGTCAGGTCTAGATATGACAGACTAACAGGCCAACAATCTCAGGCACTCCTAGCACCATCTCAGCCCAGCGCTGGAGCTTCCCAAAGTTTGACCCCCTCCTTCTGTCCCGTTCAGGTCACTGAACCTCAGCACACCCTTCGACGGGTTCGCGGGAGCGCACCCAAGTGACAGTGAGGTTTATAGCAGATCTGGACAGTGGGACATTTAGCAGGGGTGAGAAAAGAGGTCCCAGTCCTCCAGGATCCGATGCCCATGAGGGAGCCACAGGGTACACTCAGGGACAGAGTTTGATCGCACACTGGGTGACAGCTGTCAGCCTAACCCTTCCGGCTAGCTAGCAGGACCTCACCATTACCAAAGGTAAGAGTGATTTGTGGCAGCCTATCGCATGACACTCAGACCTGTCAGGGAAATTGTGGTGGAACAGATCGTACCCCTTTCTCTCAGTTGTACAAGTCTCATACATGCAAAGACAAAACAGAAACACAATCTTGTTTCAAAAGGATTTTATTGAAGCAACTGCATTTTATGTAAAAAGGCATGAATTGTGATTATGAGGATAAAGAAACACAACGTTATTTCAGTAGTGACCAGGAACGTGGAACACTAGAAAAGTCCCCCCATATTGTGTCTAGCATTCTTGCCTACACTACTAAGTTTCTACATGAGAGCAAGTGGCAGTGGCAGCACTAATCTGCCCTTCTGGTACCATGAAGGAAGCCCAACCCCCATAGCTGCATTCAAAGGTGATGAAGAGGTCTGTTAGTCTGATGGTAGTCCTCCTAAATAAACTAAGAGCAACCAAAGGCATTCAGCAGAAACTGCGACACTGTGTAGCATGAGATGGCAAGCTGGCTGGAATGTCTCCTCTAAGATTGTATGGGCATTGTGATGTTTTATAATAATATCTATTATTCTAAGAACTGCCCTGACGTGACAGCACCTGTTTTTCTGTGTAAGGTAAAATGTAGTCTTTGGACCAGCAATACAATACATATTGTGTACATCCTTGGCTTGATTACAGGATGAAAATGTTATCCAAAGAAATGAATAAAAAATTCTGCATGGAAGGGCAAGTGATAAAAGAATGAAAAACATCTCTGCTAAAATGAAGCTTTGCTAAAATAATAAAAGGGAAATGTAACTAGGTCAGAGGTCACAGGCCTCAGGCCCAGGGCTAAATAATGTGCCTGTATAAATGCTAAAATAACCTCACAACAACTGCATTAGGCAAGGAGCAGGAGACCCCAAGCGGAACTTCCCTTACATGTGGCATTGTCTGAGGAGATAAAAATGCTATGTTGAGGGAATACCAGTGGAGTTGCCTACAATGAGAATATGTCTGCTACTATAGAAGGACAGGTCAAGAACCATCTATGTGCCATGGGCTCACATGGATGAGGATGGCTGAGAGCCAAATTGTCACCATTGTTGGATGGGGCAGGGAAATGGATCTCATGCTTTGAGAAGAACACTGTGGGAATAATCCTAGGGATAGGCGATGTTAAAAGTACGATAAGTAGCATTATTGGTGAACAGACTAACATGGTGTTCACCCGAGCCCACATCCCAGCAATCACGCTGACTAACACAGAGCATGACAGGGCTGCATTCAATTCATACAGGCACCACTAGCAGAGGTCAATGAGTTGGGGCAGGCCCTGCAAAATTTTCATCCACAAAGCCAAGCCCACCGAAATCCTAGTGCACCTTATAATCAGCTTCAGGGTAGTCAGTCTAATGGCCCACCACTTACAACAGGGGTCAGATAGTTGGATTAACACATGGCAACAGCAACCACAGACAGGTAGCCCAGCCCAACAAGAATTGAGTTTGCAGCCACAGCAGAGTGGAGTAACCGTTTGGGGGAGTAATGTCGTTACACACATGCATGAACCAAAATGCGCAGTAAACTTAAATACCCCCAATGCAGACTATCTATTTCACGCATACCTTAAAATTCACTGTACTAAACTCAAGAAAAGGATGAATGAGAGAACATCAGAAATTAAAACCTTTACTTGCATTCAGGTATCCTCACTAGGGTCTACCATTGAAGGTTGCTGTGTGGCTGGTGATCAGATATCCTTACTAGAGTCCTACATTCAAGGTTACTGTGTAGCTGTGTTGTGTAGCCATTTTAGTTATAGCTCCATGCACGGTATTTTAGTGCACTAGGCCTGCAGCTGTGCACTTTACCTTAGATATATTTCATTCCGTTACGTTTATTATTTCAACAATAGCCACATTTGCGGTCTTGTTTTATTTCTCTCTATCTAGCTGTTCTGTGCCTAGGCCAGCACTGAGTTCTTAAAAAAACAAGACATTTCTTTCACTCTGGATATTTTCTCAGAAAATCTGCTGTTTTATTATAAAAACACTTCCCTGTCACATACAGGTTAGAGGGAGATTTCAGCCAGATGACCACGACTGTATGCTGATTGCTGAACACTTCGCTACAGCTGCTTATGCAGACTTCAGGCCTTTGCTCAGGAATGGAGGATGATGTCTTTCCAGGGGAACCTGAAGGGCAGAGCTATTAACAGGCTGTGATCTAACATAGCCTAGGTAGGAATTAGTCTATTGACTCTAGTGACAATATGGTAGCGTTATTTCTATGCTTTACTCTCCTTGTCACAATTTTAATCCTGTCAAGCTTTATCGTCCTGGTTATTGCAGTACATGCTTTATTGTCTAAGATGCAGTTGCCTCATTAAAACCTTATTGAAACATAAATTGCCTCTGCTTGTCCTTGTATATGTGAGACTAATGTAACTGAGACAAATGGATCAGATCTGAGTGACCACGATTTCCCGGCTGCCCAATCATTCCTGCTCTTGGGTAGAGATGGGACACTGCTAGTTAGCCAGAGCAAAACCTGGATTAGGCCGCCAGGTGTCACCTGTAGTGGGTTAGACTCAGTCCCCCACACCACAGGCAATTCTGCCGCTATAATCCATTAGTCTCATTAGAATAACAGGAGCCTACGCCACAGCTGGAGATCAGGTACCCATACTAAAGTTCACCATTCAGGGTGTTGGCAGGAGCCTAGGACCCACTCTACTGCTGATCCCCTAGGTGGCGACTGTTGGCCACACCCAATGGGAAGGCAGTCTGATGAAGGGGGGCTGGGAGTTAGCTTAGCCTTCTGGCTTGCAGACATGTTCCCTCGTCACCCAGTGACTTTTACCCTACTTAGAGTGCTCTGTTTTAGCTCAATTATTTAATTATATTTTTCCAAGATGGCTGCATTGTTTTTAGTTAGGACAATGTTTTAGTTTCCTGCTATAGATGCTAAGGATGCCACTCTGCTAAGGCGTCACTATCAGTGCCAGAAGATAGAGATGTAGGTATTCACATTAGGTACCTTCCCACTTTGGGCTTTCGAGGAATTGTTTATGTAACTGCCGCCGCAAGCATGTCTTGTTATCTATAGTTTGGGAAGAAGCCTATGTCAGGAGTCTGAGCAGATCTGTATAAATGCACCTCACATAGACAGATAGTCAGAAGCATTCCTGCCAGATGCCATTGACGCTATCCATGCTGCACATCGCCTTGATGCTGACTCAGTTTTCGTTTCCCTACGGAGTCTGAGCTAGAGACCTCATTCCATGGTAACAAGGGTTGGGGGGCTCTTCTCATGGACATGGCATTGGAAGGTTAGGTTTAACACACCTTGCTCTCTTTAGGTTCACAATTCTGTTTCTTGCATTATTCATTATCTGAATCATTTCAGCCCATGCAGATTATCGTAGATTGCAGTTTTGTTAATAAAACCTATTGAAAACTTTACTGCATCTCTGTCATTGCCTGTGTTTGACTGAGACATGTTGCTCATGTGAGAAAGGGGTGGTCTCAGTTTAATCACAATACTCCTTGAGATGTTGCACTCTTAAGTCCATGCGTGAAGGCTGCCACAAATCACCTTTTACTGTTTGGGTTTTTGGTGAGGTGCTGCTTGTGAGCCAGAGGGTTGGGATGACAGTTACGACTTGTTGAGGACTGGCATAGTCACCTGCAAACAGAAGTACTGTCATCCTTAAACCAGCCCAGAGCAAGAGTCAAACTACCACAAAACTTGTGACCTAAGGGCACATTACGTTCACCAACCAACGTTCAGTGAAACACGCCTCCTGTTTTACATATCCTCCTGTGCGTGTAGGCGAAAACACTGCTTACACCGATGGTGCCCCATGCATACACTTGGGTAGTGGAGGGCTGGCAATGCCAACAGAGTACTAGTAAACAATTAAAATTGCGAACATGCACAAGAATCATCTTTTAAAGCATACATTCAGACGTACACTTAATCAGGCACTGAGAGCGGAGAGGCCCAACAACCCATAAAAATCATTGCAAGCCTAAACAATAACCCATTTTTCTAAACTAGGTATCCCGAATGGGGCCACCGTCTGATGTCTTACTAAAATCACGGAAGACGCATGAATTCCTAAGGAATAGTTGGTGACATGAAAGGATGTAATGTTTTTCTCTTTTATAATAACTAAACCTAACTCTCATTCAATAGGTCTGCAGTTGAGTCGTTAAGTGCACCACCTCCACAGTGGATCATCACCTTCTCAGCAGCCGTACCAGTGC
The DNA here is from genome assembly GCF_031143425.1 of Pleurodeles waltl. Taxonomy (NCBI): domain Eukaryota; kingdom Metazoa; phylum Chordata; class Amphibia; order Caudata; family Salamandridae; genus Pleurodeles; species Pleurodeles waltl. The sequence continues at coordinate 302,337,204 of NC_090440.1, forward strand.
TCCAACAGAATTGAGAGCCACAAACTGCTCCAACCAGTTTCACATCCAACAGGATCAAGAACCACAAACAGCTCCAAGAACTTTCCACATCAATGCCCCCAAAGGAATCCCAAACTATATCTGGCTCCAAAGACATTTTCAAACTATTTGCACCCCAGAAACTCCCACAGCAGAGGATTACAGACATCTCCACCAGAACCACCTCAAGTCCTACAATGTTTCACAAGTTATGTAGTTTTATGCATTTATACATCTTCTGTTTAATTAGGGTGCAACCGCATTTCCAAAAAGTGTCCGTGTCTCATGGAGTCTATTCAGAAATCACAATTCGCTTGCAAAGGGACCTCTCCCACGTCATCTATAATTATATAGCACTCAACACTAATATTCCACACGCACTGCACAGGGCCCTTTTACACAACACGTGGTAACAGCACATGACCGCTGTGGGTTCAAAGACATGAGCTTAGTCATGTTACATCTGTTCACTGATACCACATGCAGTAGACAAAGATAGGATTCACCTATCTCAAACGTTAGGCCCTAAAAAAGCAAAATACCTTCTCCATCTCTATCTATGTAGGATTAGGGCTAAAATACAACCTAAAAGAGTAGAGCCCATAGGCTACCGGAAAATATTACCCACTACAAGACTAATTCCACCATGCTGTACCTTCTCACCGAGCCTAGCGATATCCAAACTGAGCTAGACAGGATTCGCAGAAAGGAAGCTATTGGGGAGGATAATGTCTGGCTGCAAGATTTTCCAGAGAAGAGATTCTTGGAGGCAGCTAAACCACCTAACCAGTGGACAAGTATGTCCGATCTTGCTTCCAACTGTGGTCCCATAGTGGCCCTTAATGTATCTGGGAATGTCTTCATTAACAACAAGTGGATCCCAGACATGTAGTTTCAGTACAGGGCCATCCACCTCGATGAGAAATAGGGAAATAGGTCTGGTAGGGAAGCGTTAAATAGCATAGATACCCCATATCAGGACATCTGGGAAACTAAGATAGGTAGGTAGACATGCATAGAAGGCAAGGGGCAACACCTAATTGTATGAAAACTCACACTGTATTTCTTATTTTTCAGAGGCAAAGGAACAATGCCGCTGGGCACGAATAAAAATTATGGCACAATCCTGCACATTTCTGGCATGAAATGGGGCAGGACCACACTGATTGACACCTACAGGCAATGCATCAAGTTTGCATACACCCAGCTCATCCTGGAGGGCATGGCCTATACTCCCTTGTCACCATGCATAACCAGGCCCTGGTCTTCCACAGAGAAGATTTGTCAGAACTGAACCGACACCCACTAAGGAGGAAAACAACACTGTTGCATCAGGTTTTGGAGAAAATAACTGCTAATTATTTTGTCTGGGCTCAGTACAGGGACAATTCAGCGGAATTTAGACTGTTCACTGAAGCCCAGGTATCAGCAGGAGGGTCCATAACTTTCTTCACCTCGCAGACAAAAACGAATGTCCGCTGGTTGCAAATAACAAGGTGTGGAATGCTCAAAATGATGAACAGTACTGAGCTTGGCCTTAATGTAATCAAGGAAGAAATGAGAGCCATTCGCCTAATAGTGATGCAACATCAGTGGGTGTTGGAATTGATGACCGCAATGGAGGTTGGGGTATGCACAAAGATTGGTGCATCTTGCTGTATGACTTGGACAATGGAACTCTCACTCTTGCCATTCAAGCACTCCACTGACTACAGAAAGACATTTGTGAAGCTGGAGGTGCCCCTAAGCAGGAGTGGTTCATGAACTGGTTCTCCTGGCTCCCCTGGTGGCTGACCAGTTTGTGCACATCATTGATGCCCGTTTTTATTGTGTAACTGCTTTTGTGTAGTTTCCTGCATGTTGGGTTTCCTGCTGTAAAAACTCAAATTGGGTAGGATACAAGTTATTAGGCAAGTGGGACAAGAAGTTCTCGACAATGTGACTGTCATGATGCATTGTTTTGAATGTGTAGTCGAAAATTAAACCAGAGGAGGGAATGTTAAGATTGGAGTAATCAATGTCGATGCACACAGAGATACATTCATATACACAAATGAAGTCACATCATCATTATTAGATTCCCCCATGCGAACTCTCCAACAGCCCCGGCACATATGTATGTGGTCAGGCAGGCTCTGAGACCTAGGCCTGTGGTTTCTGACTGACAGGTCACAGGTGGGGTAACACTTAGCCAGCAGAAAAATGCACAAACAGGAGAAATTAGATCAGATCCCACAGATATGAGCAACGACACCACAATGGTGCCTGGAGATGGGCCCCAATGAAACAAACATGGCTAGAGGGGTGCATTCCCAAAAACCTCAAAAAGTTAGATGCCAAGTGTAGTTAGGAATACTTGGCCAATCATAGCATAGCAGACGGAGCAAACACACGTACCTCAGGCCGGACATCTGGACATGTACTCACTGGCCCACATTTTGTCCATTAAAGGTCGAGGCCCACCTGGATTCATTATTGGGAACTGTATTTATAACTCCATGACAACTGTTTGCATTTTTAACCAATAAAGGAATCTTTTTTATTGCTTTATGATATTTAGGGAAATGTATAAAAACCTACTGCAGACAGTGAGAGGCAGTGCTGAGACCTTGGTTTAATTAAACAAACTGTTCCTGTTTTGCCAGACACCTATTGTCTTTTGTTTTTTAAGGTAAATTCACATTCAAGCAACATAGCCATGCCTCGCCATGCACTGCTAATTACCCTACAAATAACGTGAGTCGTGACATCTTTTATGACATCATTGATAATATCACTGCAACATTTGCAATTAAATTATTGATGAGAAAACAGTCCATGGCAGAGGGGCATGCAAGTTATCTTTATCTTATTGCACAAGTTATAGTTATTAAAGATTACTATAATTATAAGTGCTGAATTTCTATGATTTTGTGTGTGTGTGTGTATATATATATATATATATATATTTATATATATATATATATATATATATATATATTACTTAGTGGTTGTTGCCACTAGGTAGTTATAGTTAGGACCTTTGTTTCACCACAGAACAAGCATTTTTTGTTTTGCCAATAACTTAGGTGCTGCTTGATGAGTCTTCACAACATTTTCCAAATGTACAAGTTGGTCAGTTCAGTAGCTTTTTAAAGTTTTGGGGTGATTTGTCAAGTGGGGCTGAGCAAAAAAGGAGGTCCCAAAACAGTTTTTCCCAATTCTTTTTCAATTAGATCTTTCAAAATTTTGAACACGACTACAGACTGAATCGCTGAACAGAATTACACCATGTTTGGCAGAAAGCTAAATCTTGGTTCCAAAAGCACGCTTTTTGTGACTTGGTCCCTTCAGTCGTTTTGGAGAATTAGCTTTTTAAAAATATAGATAAATAGGGATGCAGATCCTCCACCGATCTGACTGTCCCCGTATAGCTATCTCATTGGCTGCCAACACTTTGACCAGGAAGTGCTGGCAGCCATCATGAGACACGACTTCAGCCAAGTCCCAGAAAAAAAAGTATAAAAAAAAAAAAGGAGCTAGAGTAGGGGCACCGCGACCCCTTATCACTGGTGCTGGGGTGCCAGAGAGAGCCTGACAGGGCTCAAAAACATTTTCTTTTTTTAAATCATCAGAAAGATTTGGGATCTGGATCCTCATTAAGCTAGCTTTTATTAAGCCCCCAGGTGGGCCAAGTCCCCGTGGCAAGTGAGAAATAAGGAGGGGGCGCATGGGACCCCTCTCTTGGGCTTCCCAAAGCCCCCGGGACCATCACCTCCCCAGGGCGACCTAGATGTATGCCAAGGGGCCATATGGCCCCCCTGCAGCACCGGGGACTGACACTTCCTCGTGGGAAAGATTTAGATTTCTGTGCGGGGACTGCATAGCCCCCCTGAAACCCTGGGGACTGCTACCTCTCCATGACAGATGTAATATGGTGTCCCACCACCTCCCAGGGCATTAAATAAATCAAATGCCCGGGTACTCGCCCTCTCCTGCAGCCCTGGCGACTGCCCCCCCCACCAGGGCTTTAAATAAATCAAACGTGAGGAGGCACCCAGCCCCCTGCAGCTCCAGGGACTTCCACCTCCCCTGGGGCTAATTTAAAAAGACATAGGGGTTCTGTTGTGGACCCCTGGGCCTCAGGGACCACCATCTTCCTAGAGCTACTAATGTTGGAGGGGGCCGTACAGCCCCTGTCAAGGAGCCAGTGATGGCCCTGGGGACCGCCACCCCCCAGGGCCAGCTCCTGCGGTGTCCTGGGGTGCCCACCCCCTGGGACACAGCTGTTTGCTGTGATTTGGCAGGAGCTTTGACAGATCCCACCAAGTCAGAGGAAACACCCTGCTCACAGTGAGGAAGAGTTGTCAAACAGCTCTGCCTCACTGCTAGTTGAGGTTTACTCTGTTTTCCTACCCGTAGAGAAGCAGGCAAGGAAAGAGAGGAAACATTGCTCTCATAGAGAGGGATCTGCAAATACCTCTCTGTGTCAACAATGCCAGCTCCCACAAGACGTCGGGAGCCAGCTGTGACCACGGGGGGCCTTCCCCCAACATTGTGACTGTGGCCCCCGTCCCCAAAAAAGAACATTTATTGTTAGGCTGGGCCCTGGTGTCCCTGAGGACGAGATCAGCCATATGGAGGTGAGTCACGCAGCAACCCTCCCTCAAACAATTAAAATAATATGGCCAGGCCCTTGGGGAAGGGATTACCAGGGCTAAGATCGGCCTAGGGAGGGGCAACTCCCTCCCAAAAAAAAATCTATATTTAGGCTAGAACCAGGGATGGGGTCCCTGGGCTGAGTTCAGCCTGGGAAGGGGGGCAGTGGGCCAGTTGTGGGGGGCAACCCCCACTGTACAAGGCTGGGAGGTTATAGGGGTGCTGCAGCGCCTAGCCCCGGCCAGGCCCTGCGGCCAACCCAAGCTGTGCATGGCTGTAGGCTGTGGGCAGTGTGGGATTGGGTGGTTATAGGGGCTGGCCACAGGGCCGGGCCACAGGCCAGGTCTTGTCACCAACCCCTGCTGCACATGACTGACGGCTGTGAGCAGCACGGGGTTGGATGTTTATAGGGTTTTACTGCAAGGCCTGGCTGCAGGCCAAGTGTTGCGGGCAACCAATGCTGCGCTTGCAGTGCGGGGTTGGGTGGTTGTAGGAGTTGGACACAGGGCCTGGCCCCAGGCCAGGCTCTGCAGCCAACACCCGCTGCTCACTGCTCAATAGTTAGATTGTGAATTTACTCATAGAAAACCATACAATTCAGTTGTTATAATTAGAGTTATTTCAAGTAACTATATAGTTATAGTTAGGAAATCGAATAAAAAAAAAAAGAAACATTGAAATTCACTTGAAAACTGAAAGGTTACAGTGACATTATAGTTAGGCTCACATGAAATTCACCAGTTGTAGTTATAGTTACCTCAAGTAACATTAACTTGTGGCATAAGGTAACTATAACTTGCGTTCTTACAATGCACTGCTAATGACCCCACAACTTACGTCACTCATGACATCTTTGATAACATCATTGATCCTATCAATGTAATATTTGCAGTAAAATATTTGATAAAAAAACTGTGCATGGCGGGGCGCGAGGTATAGTTACCTTCAGACACGAGTTATAGTTCTTGAGATATCTCTAACTGGTGAATTTCTATGGTTTTGTACATTTAAGAATGTGATCCTAACTATAACATCCCTGTAGTTTTTGTTTTTTGTAAGTGAATATATATATATATGTATTTATATATATATATATATATATATATATCTTCTCCAGATCTCCTCCAGTTTGTGCGGGAAGAATGGCACAGCAGTCCAGAAAGATATATTCACTGTTTTATTCTGCCGTCCAAAAACCAGCAAGAAAACGTGCCTGACGCGTTTCGATGATTGCCTTCAACTAGACAATATATATGTACAAATAAACTGTTTTGGTGAACTGGAGAAAGTACACGTCCCTGTGTGCGGCCACCCTAATTAATTAGACACTAAAAGCACCATTGTGGTGGGAATTCAATTGCTGTGAAATTTGTTGCTAACAATATGCCAATTGTTAGTGAGTGTGTCAAATATGATGGTCAAGGTAAGGAACTCAATATCCTAGGAAACAAAAGTACCAATAAAGAGAATATGTGACAGTTAAGAAGCAGGTTTGACTTTGATGATTCCTCAAGTCAACATTGTCACTTATGCCTGCCTCCTGCTCCTGGAAGTGTCCTCCCTTCTGCAAAACTGATAAGGTCTGTATATCCCTTAGCAGCTACTTGAAGTTAGGTTTCTAAATTTTGCCACGGTTGCAAAGTATCGATGGCAGATCTTTCTCTTTCAGTTCCGTAGTTATGGAGCTGGCTGCCTTCTGCCCTCCTAACAAGCACAGATCTGCTGGGTGGAATCAGCTTGTCATAAAGAAAGACATGGTAAATGTATCTTTTCCCTTATCTGTTTAGCCAGGAGTGGAGAGCATTCTTCACCCGTCTTTCGTGAGGTGAGTTGGATCATTCAGTTGTAAACGCCCAGTAAGCCTAAACTGCTGCTGATGGGATGGAAGAAGTTTCTTGTGACGTTATACGTCTGTGGGTGCCATTTTGGATTATTTTTTTACTTTTTGTACGTTCATGATCAGACCTAACAGATATATACATCCAGTGTCATATTTGCTTCATTTTTGTTTATCTTTAGGCACAGTTGTTTGCTGGCAACTATTAATTTGCTCCTGCATATTCGTTTTGAAGCCTGTAATACAGTCCATATATTTAGGTATTTTCCATTACCACATTGAATTGAAGCATTCAGCTGCTCTGACTCTTAGGTTTGTTGGTGTAAGTTGTATATAATGGCAACAGTACAAGGGGATATACAACCACAGCCCTTTCTTCAGAGATGCTACCAGGAAATTGGCATTGTTGTTCAATCACCCAGGCACAGTGGGTCAAAGAGTTTTGTATACTTTACCCATTATTCCCGCACCTCTTGAAGCAGGTGTAGCATGGGATGTGTATTCAGAGGCAAAAGCAAGACTGCGCAAGCAGTTTGCAGTGGAATCTAGTCTCCTCTTAGAAAGCCAATTTTTTCAAGTGCAAGCAGTCATGTGATAAATCAGTAGAGGAGTATATTGCAGCACTTACAGTGCTGATGTCAACATGTGAATTTGAAAACAGTGTGGCTATATATATATATATATATATATATATATATATATATATGGGGCCAATTAGGCTTTAACTGTTTTTTTCTGAGAAAATCAGGGAGCATTTGCTGACATGTAGAAATCCTTCACTGTTTGAAACTATAGACATTGCCAAAAGTATAGAGAGGTCTATAGTATTAATACCATGACAGGAAGGGTCACCCTCTGTTAATTATATATCACATACAATACTTTTCTGATATCTGCATGGTACACTTACTTTCCAGCAAGCACATTAACCCTCTGTGCTACTTTATGATGTTTCAAAGTGCCACTAGACAAAGCTATGATCTCTCTCCAGCAGAAGCATTAATCACCAGAGTTATCTTGACATTTTTAATGTTGTCTGAAAACTGTTGGACACACAATGAACTCTGCAGCAGGTGCTTTTAAATCTGTAAGTTATTTATATTATTTCGAAACACAGCACCCCTTCTCCCTCGAAGTCAGCACCAGGTGAGGCTGAACCAGTTGCACTGCCCTAAAGCAGGCCCTCAGACAAAAGGTTGGTAATGGGTGGGATACACTATTCAAGACAGGAATGTCAGTCTATTGTGTCCTGGGAAAGGTGCGCTGAAATATAATACATTTTATATGTTTAAACAAAAAGGAGACACGGTAGTATCGATGTGATAAAAACCACAAATGTGATCACAAACAGCCCCCTTCAGAAATGATACGCCAGGAGAATATTTCTCATTATGAATAATTTACAGGTGACAACTACGAGTTTAAACTGTTCCTGGGTGATAACATTTAAAAAAAATACTGTGTTAGGTTTATAGTTCAGAATATTGTCAGAGTGTTATCAGCCATAAATACTGTATCTTAAGTACAGCGGCTTAGCCAGAGTTCTAAGCAGTGCTGCACTGACTTTTTGGGCAGTGTGACATTCTGGCACTGCCAGATGGCCAGCTTGGAAGGACCAGTGTGGTGTGCGCTATTTTTTGTGTTCTGTTACTGCCCATGGGATCAACCAGAAAGGCAGCACAATGGTGTTTTAAGGTGGCCCAACTGGAAGTACCAAACTGCAGCAAAAAAAACAATCTTTCGCTGGTCCCAGGAGTCGTAATGCAGTCAGGTAAACTGGTCCCTTTAACTTTGTGTCACGTGGCAGAAACAGCCATGATCCGGTTGTATTGAGCCCACTAGACCTCCGGGCCACTATACCTCTGGCCCCAATAACACTGCACCTGTAGAAATACCGATAGCTACATCCCTGCCTAATTTTGGTTTACAAAAATATCAGAACACTGGAGTTTATAATTGAAAATCTAAACCTGATGGGATAATTTATTGTGAAAGATATGTAGGAGAAAATATTGAGTCAGAGAATATTGCTGAATATGCGATTATAACAAGCAAACACATCAGGAAGAAATACCAAAAGGTCATCAATAACAATAAATCCGGTATTTGTGTGTCAATAGAATAATGCGTATTATTAGTACAATGGTAGTTAAAATATAGAAACTGATTCACGGGTAACGTCATTTTGAAAATTCCCCTACAATAAATGTGCCTCTTCATAAATATTGCACCATGTGGTATGTGGTCAACAACCAATGCTGGGGTACAATCACATTAAATAATACCTCCCTCGAAACACTTTGCCAGGAGGATAAAGCTTCTAAAGTAGTTTGCTACAGGAGAATAAATGAACTTGCAAATAATATTCAAAGAGAAAATAGCCCCACGTTACTACCGTATATGGAAAATAGGGTTAGTATTAATAATATTCCAGTAGGAATGAGCCATGAGAAATAATATACTGCTATGATGTTAGCTGTTTCAAGAAAAATACACTCTCCCCTGAGACATCTTTTCAGCCCTTGTGGCTTGCCGGAGCCAAGGGAACGCCTCTGTCTTTTAGCTAATTAGTTGTCAAAATGAACAGCATGCCAGGAGGATGACATTGAGGTTTTAGGCATTGTGGTGGTTGCCTAAGGGTCTATACATCAGCTCACGTCGCAGATGTTCTCCATCATTCGATAAAGGTTATACCACTTCTAGTAATGGGCTCCAGGCTTCATAGGTTATAAGATTCAAGAATCTTGGCCATACAACTCCCTGATAAGCTCATGAAAGACTCACATTCTTAGTGCCCTCTTCATGTCCTAATTTGTGACAATTTCTCTAGGCACGATTCCCTTGTACTTCGTGTTACCTTGTCCAATAGACTATCAAGCCTTGCAGCATTCTCTTTAATAAAAAAGGATCTGCAGGAAATTTAAATGTTAAAGCTCATATTTCATAAAGATTCATTCGTGAACGTATTGCATTGGTACAAAATTGGAATTGATCAATTTTACAACCCTTTTGACCTTTTGAAGGTAAGAACAAACATGCCCAGCTTCAAAGACTGTGTTTGGGACGTATGTGAAGGACACCCCAGCCTAAAACTCAACCAAGCATGCATGCTTTACTTGTGCTATATACATACTGGGTACCCAACAAGCCAATGTAAAGAAGGATTACTTTGGTCACCTTTTCTACCCTTAACATAAACTTTATTAAGCAAACATTTGTGCACTTTCTCGCTACCAGTGAAACACAGCACCCAGTCATCAAGTGCCATTTTTCAAAAGTTCAGAATCTTTATGCCGCGTTGTTTGTTAGCAAAATTCACAAGCACTGAAGATATGGCACCAGTTTCATACAATAGGAACTAAAAATCAGGCCTAAAACACTGCTGTTACTTACTATACATAACAATAACACGGCTGTCTACTCAAACATTTGCTAATGTTTTTGCTTTAGGTAGAGGTGGGTTGTTATTGCTTTTTGCGTGGCATAGTTAGTTTAACATGTTTGTAAACTAAAAAGTAAATGCATAACTTTATGGCAACACATTAGTAACATGAAACAACATTCGATGAAGACACTAAAGAACTCAAAACGTTTAAGAGTAAAAAGAAGCTTGTTACAAATAGCTGAGACTGGAGGATATTCATAAGAAAAGGCAACAATCTGTGATCAGTTCTGCTCAGTTGATTAGGTGTGATAGAGCTATTTGCTATACAGAGAGTTCACTTGAAAATAACATTATTTCTATTGTTGTAATTTGGGATCACCAGTGAGTGATACCTTCTGACCTCACTTTGGCTCATGGAATTGCAGTGATCAACAGATATTCAAGATATTCAATATTGAGATGTGTCTCCAAATCCTTCTGGTGGCGAGTATGGTGGCGAGCCATACGGTGGTCCATATTGTGCGTAGAGGGATAATAAAAGATTAGCTCTTGATTTATGTTGCAATTTTTTGCTTCCAATTTAAAATTATTATTTATTTGTGTGATGTATTGGCTCATGATCATGTTCAAGTCTTGACTGTTAGTAATCGTCATCTAAAGGACATGATACATAGAACTTCACACCCCGCGGTTAATTATCGCACTATTTACTAAAATGATGCTCAATTCATAAGAGAAAACATTTCAACTTAGTACACCCCGATTTTGCTCTTATTATGCCACGTCCATTAATGAGGTGATAATGCGCTCTCTAACGTGAGCCACGTGCAAATCTAAACATTTGCTAACCTTCTTAACAATAGAATTTGTTTGGTTTGACCCTAATTTACTGGGACATTTCTGGGTCACCCGCAACACTCCTGCATTTCCGTTGACGTTCCCCTAGGACACACATCGTTTTAAGCTTAGAGACAGTCTATCTCCGCACGCATAGCTCATCTCAGGCCTCCAACACACATGCATGGCATACACTAACCCGCACATCACACATGCTTACTCACGTCTTTGAGGTGCCTGGAAATGTAATTCGAGTGTACTGTGTGGCAGCATTCTTAACTACTTTAACAAAGGTACTACCAGTAGTGTCCAGGCAGATGTTTTGTGAATCAGTTCATACTTGTACAGTAATGAAAACCATTTAAAATACAAATTTTAAAAAGCAAATTGAGTTCTGCCTATGTAGGGTTTTAATAGTGTCTAAAACTCCTATATTTGTGTATTTCATTATTTAGCTAAAATATAAAGCTCTTATTGTATATTGTTCATCCAGTAAAGCATTACACTAAGTGACATATTTATACCCTGTTTATACTGAATTAGCGTAACATTTTTTTACGCTAATTCAGTGCAAACTCGACACCATATTTATATTTTGATGCTAGACCCGTTAAGCGTCAAAATATTAGTGTTAACGTAATTTTTTGGATGTGTGAAACCTCCTTGCGTCAATGAGATGCAAGGTAGGCTTTCCCGTCCAAAAAATGACTCTAACCCCAAGCGCCATATTTATCCACCCGGGCTAAAAAGACGCACGGGTGGGAGGCAGAGCCAAAAAATGACATTAACACAGAAAGAGCCAATTGTCCATCAAAACAGCATATGTATAGGGAGATGTCCCTTCCTGCACAGATACATCCACCTCCACAGGGCAGCTAGTCAAGTACCCTGGTGCAAGGTTGGTAGTGTAGGTACACGGCTGCATATGAGCTGCTGGTGCAGGGGACAAGAAAGGGTTGCCCAGTAACATGTCACACACGGGGCATTCTTGCATAGTCAAAATGTTGCAGGACAGTGCTGTCAATGTTGAAGACGTGTTTTGCATCGTCGCTTACTCATTTCAATGGGCCTAAGTGTCTCACATCATCTGTAATGACACGTGTAAAAATGGATGGGATGTCCAGGCTCTGTAGTGCTACCATGTTGCCACCACATTTGACCCCGTTGTGCTGTGAAGATGTGTCATGTCCCCTCTAGTGTTAGCACACTGATACAAAGGTGCACTACACAACGCATGGTACATACATACTGACCATCAGTTAGGAATCCAAATCATATGTCCCAGGTCCCTGAGCCAAACTCAATTTTGTCATGTCCAACAACCCAGTGTTGAGAATACCTTACCCAAGGCCAGGAACTCACACCATACCACAAACACATATGAGTCAGAACCAACTCAAAATATCAACTGCCATGCTACATGACAAACCTGCTGCAAGCCTTGACAACAACTTACTCCTTTAATCTTTTGCAGAGGATAAGGGTTATAGCAACAGCCATGGATAATGACCCCATTTCCCAGCCCAAGCATAGCAGCAGAGTGTGCATATAACGAGGGACATCGTAAGACACAGAATATTGTGGAGAGGACAATTGGCATCTGAAGTCAAGATTCAGGTGCCTGGACATCACAGGACGTAGCCTCCTATATGCACCACACTGTGTCTGCAAAATCACCATGACATGTGCTAATCTGCACAACATATGTGTGTGGATGAATGTCCCCTTGTATGAACAGGTTGATGACCTGCCTGAGGAGAAGGATGGTGGTGAAGAAAATGAGGGGGAACAGCACAACACAGCTTCTGGGATATGCCATAGACAGCACATAGTTGATAAATTCTTCACTTAAAAATCACTTAACTCACCTTCGACATTTTGTCAATAAACACCTCGCTTATTTAAACAATCCTGATTTGATCTCTTCAATCTCCACAACATATACCTTAGGATTGTGAGTCTAACCTCAGTGAGCATGTTACAAATACTAATCTGAAAAGTACTGTTGCAACATCACATGTGATGTGTAAGATTGTACTGATACCATCACACACATCACAAATAGCCTCATCACTTGAATGTGACAACTGAAGGACACAATCTATGGATCACACCATATGAATAACAGCCACGTTGCAAACTTGCTCATCAATAGCTCATCACACACAACTTTAACATGTCCAAATAGGAGGTAAACAAGAGGCCCACACATTAGACAGAAAGTAATGTTGGAACAGAACACTGTCACAACTCAGTGTGAGAGTTGTAATGGCTGCATGGAGCATGTGTGACAAGTGGGGGACATCATTGGTAACAATTGTCATCATGATTAGCCCAGGTATGACACGCAATGTAAGAAGTTGGGCCTGCACAGTACATCCATAGTAATCAGTCCTGCCACTGCCATGGGGCCCAGTCCTGACAACGTGTACACATGACCTCACACTTTAGACGGACACTTCTGTGGAATGTACATCAGTATGGATAAGAACATATGCGCAGCACGGGCTGCAGGTCCACCACACAAAAACAACAAAATCTGCTGAATGTAATGAGTTTAATCAAACATTTGTGGTCAAAACATAATCTGGGTGGAATGTAGGCAGAGTGTGTCAATCACAGTATGTACCAAAGCTGTACTCATGTCAGACATATGTGTAGTCCACACACAAGTCAACAACAACTCCAAATCTACATACGGCGACAGTTGTCGGGTAACAGTTCCTAAGTAGCATTGTTCAGCCATCATCAACAATGCCTGAGCTGTGTATGTCGCCTTAAATATAATGCTCTATAAGACAACTACACACATCACATAAGTAAACGCAATTCATAATCACAATCCATTGCATTGCACTGACTGCCATACATATGTGGTACACTGTTGTCACACATGCATACATATGCACAACGTGCAACTATTTGTATGCTGTTGACTCTGTAACACACACATCGGTGTAACAGACCAATCACACCCTCATCACATTGTTGTACACAATATGCCACTCTGCAGCACAGCCCATGTCATTTGTATGTAGATACAGGGTGCATCCATAGACAATGGAACAAAATCATGCAATCAGGAATTGAGCCAAAAAATGACGCAAATGCATCTAAAACATCCGCAAATGTAAAGTATATGCAACATGGGCCCTTAGCGTGAATTCCACCTCAATGCTGATTTTCAGTGAATTTGACGCATAACAGTAATATGTCAATAAAAATGACGCACATACGTCATGCATCTAAAATACCCACGCAAATATCACATGTGTCACATAAATACACGCATAACAGAAAACGTGATGTACGGAGACAGGAACTGATGTAATAGGAAATCCTGTTTACAAGCATGATATAGTAGGTGTACTTTCACTTTCTTTTTACAGTCTGTGCCTCTTTTGACTGTGTGGTTGTGTTCTTGAGTTGGTGGTGTGATTTTCCTGCATTTTGTATCTTGCGGTGTCCCTCCTGCCATGTTATTTCAATGTTTGTCTGTACTTTGTCCCAGTGTCAGTAAATTTGTGTTTTTTGTGTGCATAATTGTACTTGTACTGTGGGGTGTCTGTCCAGGATAGTTGTTAAGTTGGGTTAGTTGGGATTAGTGATTGGGCCTTAAGTTTCCTTTATTTTCATTTTATTTTTTTACTTAAATACTTGTGGTCAACCTGTACTGTGACAATATGTCTGGTAGGGAGAGGTTCACCAGTATGGGAGAGGAGGAGTTGGGTGGCTTTGTGTGCCTTGTAGCTCACTACCAGCCATTGATGTTGGAAATGGGAGGTCGGGTAATACAAGGTTACCAGACCGAGGCGAAGCGGCTGCGCTGGGGCAAGATGCTCCACCACCTAAAGAGGGTATTTCGGAGCACCAGGAATGAGCACCAGCTGAAGCATTGTTGGGCAGATCTGGTAGCCAGGGAGAAGGATCTTCTTGATCATCTTGGTGTGGAGATCGGTGGCCCTGTTGGTGAATCTCCCATTGGCATACTATTTACATGTTCACAGCTCTTGAATGACAGTATCAGATGTGTTGGAGTGCTGCATGCAATGCTTGTGGACAGGTTGCATGCTACCAGAATGAAGTGTAACTGCGCCAGTCTAGACATTGAGTTCACATGTCCTACCATTATACCAATGCAGGTGTGATGTCTGGTGAGTCATGCACAACCAAGACTAAGTCACACATTTCAGGGGCCATGACGACACCTGTACCCCAGCATAGTGTCACGTATGATATGCCAAGACACCACAAACCTACCATATTTACCTGGATTGTGTCAAAAAAGTAGGGCAATGCATTTATAGGCCTACATTGTCATCATTTCACACACATGATCCCTGCCATTATGTTAGCACAGGGGGCTTACCCACCTTAGAGGGCAATGTAAATGGGGCATTTGATTCCATCAGACAACTTTGCACATCAGTCATGGATTACTCAACGCATGATCACTGCACACTAATAATTGAACCGCATGTCCATCACAAAGTGACTCTGGGTGCCTTGCAGGACAAGCTTGAATACCTGAGTCAAATGTCTTGAAAAGCACCAGGGTAGCGTAATATTTTTGTCACACAACTCCCCCTCATACAATGGAGTTCTATTTTCTATAGATTGGCCACATATGGTCGTTGCAGGGTGTAGCACTACATGAGTCTCAGGCCCAGTGTAAGTGTGCAGATGTGTGGCTCTCACTCACCTGAGTTTGTAGTGGTGTGTCTGTTGCACTGTTTTACACCAGAATAACTAGCTGATAAAATAGTACACACTGTAATTTGTTGTCCACTAATGCTGACAGTGATATGCCACTAAGCATGGCTTTCCACTTATATCGTACATGTGTACCTGCCCCGTACATCGTCGGCAAAGTGGCAACATTAGAGGACCCAGATGTATCCAGTAAATGTGATAATGTATGTCCTGGGCAGTAATCCAGGGTTTGGTGTGAGTGAGTCATGTGTGTTGCACATAATGCTAGATGTGATAAGCTGTCAAATGATCAGATATCAAAGTAGGCTGGATGGTGACATTGTGTCCCATTTAAAGGTTCCCCATACACAAGCAGAGGATCATTTCTTGCGAGGCTCGTGGTGCTCAATGGGCAGTATTGTGAAAACAAGGTGATGACAAGCCACATGAAAGGGCACTAAGAAGCGCAACGCTGTGAGGATATTGGCACTGGGGCACTCTGTCATTCTCACAACACAGTGATGCACCATTTTGAACCCAATTTGGTGCATCCCTGTAGTGTAATTTATATGTAGGAATGGGTGGAAAATTGTCCCCCAGCATGGCGCTCCATACCTTGCACTCCATTTATGTAACACTTATGTGGAATGTAATAAGCATGCATGCAGTTCAAGGCCAGACATGTGCTGGCATGGATATGGGTGTGTAAGGAATTGTATTGGCAGATCGGGTATTGATGGGTGTCCACACCTGGACACATGAATGTAGATGTCGTAGACCTATGGATACCAGCTTCCTAGTTGGCAGCCCTCCTAACATATGGTCCACTCCCTGACTCCATGTATGAGTGGACATGCCTTGGTGGATGACCAGGACAGGTGAGATGATGGATTGCATGGCCATCTCCCCTGAGGCACTGGGGGTGAGGAACAACAAATTTGTAGGTAGATGTGATGCTCACAGTGTAGGTGACAGTTACAATGACCAGGCTTGCATGTCTACTTATCAGCACTGACCCCTTATGGTTACCAACTGCATCCCATACTCCTAATAACATATTCAAGTTACTGGTGATGTATGGTTGAAAACTGACACAAATGATAAGGAATTGTGGGCCTGATCTATGTGAAGTTTACGCTGCCTTTGCATTATTACATTTAGCACAAAATCAATATAAACCTAATTTGGTTTGGTTCCTAAACTTGTTGTGCATCATTTTGGTGTCAATGAAATGATGCTAAGGCAGTGTTGTCTTTGCATTTATCAGGGCCATTGTCTTTTCTGGAATGCGAGTTGGAGCGCATGTGTAATTAGATGTAGAGTTTAAGCCAATAATCTGTACATACTCCACACAATGCTGACACTGAAGGTTGCCTGTCTCAATTTAACAGCTGCCAACAAGAGCAATGAAGAACTGAGGGCATTCCAGAAGAGGGCATTCTACTATAGACACATCCTGGCAGTGGAATCTGGGTCCGGAGGATGGCATGCTGCTATCGCATGGAGAGATCCACCGGGGAATGGCAGACATTCACCCAAGGGGGACCCACACTGGCAGTGACCACACAGAGGAGACCAAGCTCCACAGCTGTGCAGGGGGGGACAGCTGCCACCCCCACTACAGCCCCAGCTGCAACACAGACCACATCTGTTCCACAGCCCACACCACCTGCTGCCATGGACTAGAAAATAATAGAAGATCTTCAGAGGGATGTGACACTGGTTCTGAAAAGGTTGGACAGGTTAGAGAAGGAGGTGACAGCAAACACTAAAAGACTCAAGGTCATTAAAAAACCCTCAAGAGGGCAAAGCTGTAATTGCCTTTGTACCTGTCACCCCCAGTTCTGTACCCTTCCTCCTCATTTCTTTTAAATTGTTATAGTGGGTTTTAGGGTGTTAGTGTCAGGTTAGAGTAGGTTAGTAGTTTAGTTAGGACAAATGGGTTGGAGGTGTGTGTTTTCTACTTTTTACATTTTACTTTGTGGGTAGGCGGGTGGGGGGTAATATTGGGGCATATATGTGTTAACAAAAATATATATATATACCAACAAATATATACATTTGTTTAGATATAGTTAGTATGCGTGTAGTTTAGTATATGTTGTCCTGCATGTGTCTTGTAAGATAAGGGC
The DNA here is from genome assembly GCF_031143425.1 of Pleurodeles waltl. Taxonomy (NCBI): domain Eukaryota; kingdom Metazoa; phylum Chordata; class Amphibia; order Caudata; family Salamandridae; genus Pleurodeles; species Pleurodeles waltl. The sequence goes on from NC_090440.1 coordinate 302,354,743, forward strand.
ATGGGGGAGGCAATGTTTAGAGTGTCTTGTTAAATGTGTTAGGTATGTTCAGCATAGGGTAGTTAGGGGCAGTTGTTGGTTAAGTATAGTTAGGATTAGTTAGGTTAGGATAGGTTTGCTTCATTCTTATTAGTTTAGTTAAATTCTTATGCAAAATCTTTGAGTACTCCCTTACTTCATGTGTCATATGCTTGTGTCTCAGGGTCTTCCTGTGAGTGCACAGTGAAAATTGTGTGTTGGCCTAGGGATTCCGTCCTGCCTCCAATTCCCTCTCTTGACATGTTCACCACCTGTTTACAACTGAGCTGTCACATTGGCAGCTGCAACACATCTACTTGTCTATGCATCTGCCATCCAGTGTACCCACCACTCAAGCGGACTATGTTAACTTTGTATTGGACAGGTGGGTGTGATAATTCAGCAGTCATTGTTTGGGTCCTGTGTAGAAATGTTGGGCATTGTGGGACATCTGACAACAGCCTACATTTTATATCTATAATGCTAAACTGACCAGTGGCAATTACAGATGAGGTTAAGTACCTCTGTTTCACACCATTGTGTTCTACTGGTACTCCCAGCTGACAATATTGCCCGAGAACTGTTTCACAGCCATTCCTGCCATATGTAGTGGGTAAAGCATACATGTGTTCAACATTTTTGACATACTCAGTGAATTGCGTGTAGGGGATGAGACCAGCATTGTCGTTCATCATGTAGGAATATTGTGCATAGATATGTGCCCCCATATTCCTGCACTCTTGTACTGTGACTAAAGACATGTTACACACATCACAATTCCTAAGTATAGTAGATGTGTCGCAATACACAAAGACATGCTGATTGTGTAGGTAGTGTTTATTTACAAGTGTTGTAGTGCAATATTTACAATGTCCAGGTCTGTGACCCCATCAGTGTAATCCGTACAATTGTGACACAACACAAGTTCAGTGTTGAGGGACATGGCATGGGACATGCTTGGGTAAAGTGTCATTCAGTGCAGAGGAATATGAATCACCAACTGAAAAGTGAGAGACAATTGCAGTCCATAGCAGAAAGGTCATCAGTGTGTCAGTGAAGAGTGCATATCTCCAACTCCCAAAACACTAGCATGATGCCAAGCACAGGACAAAGGAAAACACTGCCCAGATAGCATGGGCTGATGCTACCAGGAACTCCTACGGGTGAAGATGATCTGTTCCACATCTTCATCCTCCGATGTGTGTGGTGTATACTCTTCCCTTGGTGGTGGTGGGGAGGTAGAGAGGCCACACACACTTCAGTGGTTGGAGATGTGGACTCCCAATTCCCGGAAGCTGCCATCTGTGGAACTACATATGGCATTACTGCAGCAAGGAGGAGCTGCTGATTTTTGAGGATAGCAGCAACATCCCTGTGGTAGTCCAGCTTGTCCTCAATCCTGCTGCTGCCAGTTTAGGAGAGCAGTTGTTGTGGCCTCTCCCTCATGGCAGCAGCTATGTCTCTCAGACACTGCTGTACTCTATACATTGGTGAGTGTGTGCCTTGTTTGCCTGCTGTCTGTTCAGTGGCCGTAATAATTCACGTGCGCATACCATCTAGGCTGGCTGTCTTAGTTTGCATCCCCACCTGCACCTCCTTGGCTAGCTCCCGCTGGACTCCTACCACTGTCCTCTCAAAGGTGGTCCATGGGTCCTCGGAGTCCTCAGCTGTGTCGGTGTTGGCAGGTCGTACTATTGGGGTGATGGGTGGGGCCTCTGGGAAAGCTGCTACATTAATACTCCTCCTTGCGACTGGAGCAGGTGTTTGGAGGTAAACAAGGACTTCTTTAGGGGTTTCTAGGCTGATGGTTGTCTGCTGGTCATCCAGGTCATTGGGGTACTCCAGGAACGGCAGATCCGCAGGAGAGACATCATCATCTGCAATAAGATGGTGTAAAACCAATATATCTGCATTGTGGCAGTTGATATGTCATGTCACTGACTTGCTATTGGAGGCTCATTGTCATCTTAGTTCCCAAACATTGTTCCTGTACATCATGGTTGCAGTATATCAGCCCTATGCCCCACCTGCCTGTCACATGAAGGGAAGCCCAGTTGGCGCAATTGGCTGTGTCATATCTTCTAGTTGTGATGTATATCCTTTTTGTGGCTTGACACCATCTTGTCGTTGTCACCCCTCCCTATGTATCCATTTGCATGGTGAAGACAAGTACTACAAAAAGTGACAGTGCAATGGGTGTTGGAGTGCTCATGCCACAGCACCACACATTGCAATTTTACCCTGTCCCAGTCTTACCTGTTTCACATAAACCCATGCAGTGCTGAGATCTTGCACCCTACCACGGATGGCATTGCCAGGACACTATGCTCTTGTTACCATTGATAGCTCTTCATGTTGATGTTTGTGTATGTGTGCTAGATTGCATAGCACTCATGGACCTTGCAGAGTTCAATTTCATTTTTTGTTTGTGAAGGTGGGTTCACCTTCCTACAACCCTATGTCCTCCCCCTCAATGCAGCCCTCCATGCACTATGACACATGAGATGCAACATGGTGGCAGTGCAGCTAATTTGACACAGGCAAAGGGGTAGACCCAGGGATGGCTAGCAGGGGTATAAGATGTTTGCTGTGTACATCATTATATATGTGACTGTGCCTGATGGTAAATGAGTCTATGGAGTTGAACTTAGGTCAGGGCCTGAAGCTAGTTTGATGGTAGTTCTGCAGGTAGTCATACTGGTCCCTCATTTCAAGTGCGTCAATCCTATGGGCACCTGACTGCCATTGTCTATTTGACCAACCCCAACAGCAAAGGTGGTAGTGGCAACTGTTGTCAAGGGGAATGCCCCATGGGCAATGGCCTGGCAGATTTCCAGCAGCTTACAGACTGACAATGCCTGTGACACCAGACCAGTATTACATTCAACGCTACCCTCCAGGTCTGTTTCCGAATTTCCACCAGCCTTTGCATGGCAGTGAAACCCCCATGCAAAGGTTGGTGGTGGTGTGGTATGCCCCTGGGTGCCCCTGCACAGCCCATGCACCTGCCATGGGCAGTGCAGGGGGTCCCATAAACTGGCCCTTTGCCTTTTCTACTGCCTGATTTGCGGGGCTAAGTGCAGTGTGTCCTGTCACACCCAATGCACCCCAAAACTGGCACTGACTCTATTTGATCCATCAACAGTGTTGTACTAAGTGCCCCAAAGAGCTGCCATGAGCAGACAGATTTCCACCCGCCATCCCAACGTGTGACTCATACTGCCAACCACAAAGGGTACACTACACTGGCAGGCTTACCAACACCGGACTTGCCCATGCACCATGCTCGCCCATCAATGTGAAATTATACGCCATTATGTTCACAGTCATACCCCATTTGTTGTATGTGTGTGTTTATTTCACCTTTCATATGTGTCCCATATGGTCTGTCAGATTAGTTATGGGCTCAGCCTGTGACTGTTGTGACCTACTGCTTGCTATCTGTGGTACATATTTTCAATAGTGGTACATTTCTGTTCAGCATCAAGATGTGCGGTTCAACACTACACCAGTTTAGTTGGTCTTGGTAGTGGCATGCTACCAATGATACAGGACCAGCCTGCTATTCCCCCAGTGACTGTTCAGTTCATTGTTCCCTGCACCCAGGGGGCATCCTGAGTGCATGATGGAGTGGTGGCTGCCTTATGTGGATGTGTTATCAATGTGCGGGGTGGTGTTGCTACCGGCACATGTCTGTGTACTGCTGAGACAGTTGCAATGATGTGTTTGGGCAATGAGGCAAGGCAGTTGCAAGGTGTTCCTGCAAGGTACACTACCATGACGTTACCCCTGGAATGCAATTGAACGACTACCTGGTCTCTGAAGTCTTGGTCGTGTTGGTAGGGTTGATATGTTGATAGTAGGGTGTTGTGATGACACAACCAGAGGCACATTGATTTTACATGCCATCCATCCCATGTGCTGCACATGTACATGTAGATGTTCGGGCCTTGGGAATCGACATATGTCCCAGTTGTGCATGTGTTATCATTAGAAATTGGGTCTGGCAGTCATGATGCCCCCTGTCCAAGCAAGGACCTTCACTCTAGTCAGGGTAAAAGAGAATAACCCTCAGCTAACCCCTGCTTACCCCCTTGGTAGCTTGGCAGAGCAGTAGGCTTAACTTCAGAGTGCTAGGTGTAAAGTATGTGTACCAACACACACAGTAACTTAATGAAAACACTACAAAATGAAACAACACAGGTTTAGAAAAATAGGAACTATTTATCTAAAAAAAAACAAGACCAAAAAGACAAATATCCACAATACACAAGTCAAGTTATCAATCAAAAAGCAAAAAGAGTCTTTATGTAGTTTAAAACACACACTAACACTGTTAGCGTAAAAATGTACCTTGGGTGCGCCAAAAATAACCCTGCACGGCTGAGTGTTCATCAAAAAGGGCTTGCGATGCGTCAATTTAACTCACAAGCGAGACCTGGCATCATTTCTCCTTTCGTCGGGTTGGGGCATGTCATTTCTTCTCTCTGCAGGAGAGTGATGCGTTGATCCGGTCGTCACTCTCAGGTCTGGGCAGGCCTTGTGTTGTTTTTACACACCCAGCAGTACTTGCGTCGGAAATCCAGCCGCACGATGATCTGAAAACCATGCAGCGTGGGTTGAGATCTCACCAGCCTCCGTCAGCGATGCTGCGTGTCGTTTCTCCAGCTTGGTCGCGTTGCAGGCGAGCGTCGATTTTCAGCTGCGAAGCCGACGGCGTGTCAATTTTTCAGCCACAGATCAGAGTTGCATCGATCTCTTCCCCGCACAGCGTTCTGTGCGTGGATTACTTCCTCTTAGGCTTCCAGCTTCTCCTTTCAGGGTCCCAGGAACTGGATGTGCACCACAGGGCAGAGTAGGGGTCTCTCCAAAGACTCCAGGTGCTGGCAGAGAGAAGTCTTTGCTATCCCTGAGACTTCAAACAACAGGAAGCAAGCTCTAATCAAGCCCTTGGAGATCTTCACAAGATGGAAGGCACACAAAGTCCAGTCTCTGCCCTTTTACTCTGGCAGAAGCAGCAACTGCAGGATAGCTCCGCAAAGCACAGTCACAGGCAGGGCAGATCTTCTTCCTCAGCTCTTCTCCAGGCAGAGGTTCATCTTGGTTTCCAGAAGTGTTCCAAAGACTGTGGTTTTGGGTGCCCTTCTTATACCCAATTTTTCCTTTGAAGTAGGCCTAATTCAAAGCAAAGTCTCTCTTGAATGTGAAATCCTGCCTTGCCCAGGCCAGGCCTCAGACACTCACCAGGGGGTTGGAGACCGCATTGTGTGAGGGCAGGCACAGCCCTTTCCGGTGTGAGTGACCACTCCTCCCCTCCCTCCTAGCACAGATGGCTCATCAGGAAAGGCAGACTACATCCCAGTTCCCTTTGTGTCACTGTCTAGTGTGAGGTGCAGCCAGCCCAACTGTCAAACTGACCCAGACAGGGAATCCACAAACAGGCAGAGTCACAGAAATGGTAGAAGCAAGAAAATGCTCACTTTCTAAAAGTGGCATCTTCAAACACACAATCTTAAAATCAACTTTACTAAAAGATGTTTTGGTAAACATCTAAATTGTGAGCTCAGAGACCCCAAGCTCCACATGTCCATCCACTCCCAAAGGGAATCTACACTTTAATCAGATTTAAAGGTAGCCCCCAGGTTAACCTATGAGAGGGACAGGCCTTGCAACAGTGAAAAACGAATTTAGCAATATTTCACTGTCAGGACATATAAAACAAATTATTATATGTCCTACCTCAACCATATACTGCACCCTGCCCTTGGGGCTACCTAGGGCCTACCTTACGGGTGCCTTACATGTAAGAAAAGGGAAGGTTACGCCGGGCAAGTGGGTACACTTGTCAAGTCGAATTTACAATTAAAACTGCACACACAGACACTGCAATGGCAGGTCTGAGACATGATTACAGAGCTACTTATGCGGGTGGCACAACCAGTGCTGCAGGCCCACTAGTAGCATTTGATTTACAGGCCCTGGCACCTCTAGTGCACTTTACTAGGGACTTAATAGTGAATCAAATATGCCAATCATGGATAAGCCAATTAAACACACACATTTTGTAAAGGAGCACTTGCACGTTAGCACTGGTTAGCAGTGGTAAAGTGCACAGAGTAACAAAAACAGTAAAATCAGAGTCCAGCACACATCAACAACCTGGGGAAGAGAGGCAAAAAGTTAAGGGAGACCACGTCAAGGATGAAAAGTCTAACAGTTATGGTGCGGGGCACTACCAAGGCGTAGGTACATGTGTAGCTTACATCAGCATGGTGCAACTTGCTTAGTGTGCAATGTGTCCCTCTGCGCTCCTTTGACATGCATTTTGTGAGTCCTATGTGCCTCTCTCTTCTTGCACTCGACATTTTAGCATTCATTTCTCCCATGCAACTTACCCTGCATTTGTGGTGTTTCCTGGTAGTCTGCGCTGTCCTGCACTGCGATTGTGCCGAGTTCCTCTGGGATGACCGCTGCAACCATCTCCTTCATCTTATCCAAGTCCTCCTGTGGTGCTGGACTCCCACCTCCAGTTTACAGTGCTGCCTTCCTGTTCCTTGCCATTTCTTCCTTTGTCCGTCGCTTGCAGTCATGCCAGCGTTACTTGCACTCTGTTACGGTTCTCCTGACCTCTGCCACACTGTTAATCTTATCTACTATCTGCTGCCAAATGTCAGGAATCCCCAAGGTGCCTCCTGCGTTATCTGTCAACATCCCCAGGGATTAGGGTTAATCATATCTCTATTCTTGGTAAAACCTTCATGTTTCTAAGTAAACAGAATATGCTGTGTTACACAACTGGTTTTATCAATGCTTGTTTTACCAATGCTTGTTTGCTAATGTGAGCAGGTGTAGACATGTGCTTCTAATTGGGTGTGGTGTAGACATGTGCTTCTAATTGGGTGTGGTGACTCATCCACATGTGGAAACTCAACTGCTTTCCTCATTGGATATAAATAGCAGAGTGAAGCATGCCTACTTGCTTGGCTTTGTTTTGGTTCATAATCTCAGCATCTGATTTGGCAGTCCAGCCCCTGCTGTCATCCTCGTATTCAGGACTTTTGAGGCAATTCTTTTCTTTGTTCCTGTACCAGCTGACACCAGGCATTCCTCCAGCACTCCGGAAAAGACTGCAGCTAAGGGACTAGTATTCTCCAGGGAGTTTGTTCTTTGAGAGCTGCGCTTTTCTAGAACAGCTGGTGTATTTCAGACCTCATATTTTGGCTGAGTGCTCATCTTGAAGAGACAAATACATTTCTGAACATTCTACATTAAATATTGTAGTTACTTGCCTAAATGTGCTTCAGGAAATCTGCTTGAGCTCAAGTACTACAAAAAGTGACAGTGCAATTTTAAAAGAGCATTTACGTAACTTTTCTTTCTCTAATAGCATAACTCTTGGATTTAAATTGTGTCATTCATGCTTGTGTTTCAGGTTTGAGGAATTTGCTTTTGAAGGGTTTTTCACACACACAGTGAAACCAAACAGTGCCACCCTAACTGTTTAAGCCCATAGTGGACATTTGTATTTCTTGGATTGTTTTTGTTCCTTTTAGTTTAACCCCACGCATGCAGGAAAGTTATACGTGATATAATTAATGCCCTTATTTGTCTTTCTTGTACATGATAAGTGCAACCACAGTTCTAATTGTAGTGTGCAACAGTGAATCTCTGTGAAGCCAGCCCTAGTGTTGCAGTACTTATTGTTATGGTTCTCTGTTTGGGTTTTTGATAATGCAGTGTTAGTAATTGTGAAAACAGTTATTATTATCCAAGAAAAGTGCTGGAGCATCCGGGTGTTCTTCTACCGCTCCTGTGCCCATATCAGAAAGTGAGATTCAGTTTCACGTGCACTAACTCTACTATCACTCTGTTAACAACGACCTACCCCCTGAAGATACAGGGTGCCTGGCTGGACCCGCAAGACATGGCAGTGTTTTGTCTCTTTATCTTCCACTCCCCCTTTCCTTTTGGGACACCTGCTGGGGTTTCTGTGTCCACCAGGAAGTGCTGAGAGGTGTTCCAGGAGGTCGGGGGCATACCATCGCCCCTGCAGACATCCTGCTTTCCAGGTGAGTGGCCCCGTCTCGACATATCGACACCAAATTGCCTCTCTCTTTCCAATTGGCAATTTTGAGGTGATGAAGAGTTGATGTTGATGCTCCGTCACCTCTCTTACCAGTATTTCATTCTCCTCTGCACAGAAACAACACTTTCTCTTTTTCTTCTCCCTCCCCTGGGTCTTGTCTGTGTCCTCCTGGCTGGTTCCTGGTTTACTGGGGTCACCCCAGGGTCTCTCCTGGCTTCCTGGGTCCATTTTGCCTCCCTTTGCACTGTTTTCTCAGTTGGCGTCTGTATTTGACGCTATTGTGGGCAAAAATGGTGCATTTCCATTTGGCGACATGTTTACGTGTCTTAAAACAAATTAGAGTCATTTTTCCGGTATTAACCTCATTTTGCCTTACAACAAGGTGCAATGGTTAACGTCGAGAAAAATTACTCTAAACTATTTTTAGTGCCACCCAGCATAATAGTATAAATATTATGCCCGGGTGGCGTTAAATAATGGCGCTAGTCAGTGCTAAAAAAATTTACGCAAAACTGCGTTAGCCCAGTTTTGCGTCAAAAAGTATAAATCAGGGCCCAACACTTTGAGAAATGTCGAAAAACACCTATAATGTTTCATCCTTCGTTATTTGTCATCACAGTGGAGTAAGGGGTCCCCCTGCAAAATACATGAAGGGACCCCCCATGGTTGACCTGGTGAGTCACTGTTTTTTGCCTCCTGCCACCCCAATGAACTCCTTCTCCACAAATTCCCTCTCTACCACTCTCCAACAATGCCCCTCACCTCTCCATAGACCCTCTCTGACACACATTTCTTTTTCTTTTTTGAAGCGCTACTCTTGGTTCTCCCACAGCTTTGTGACCTGCATGACACAAGTTCTTTGCAGCAGGCACATTATGCTTCTGCGCTACTTTATGATGCGTAAAAACTGCCTCTAGACACAATTGGTATCTCTCACCAGCAGTACAATTAATCACTAGAGTTATATTGCCATTTTTCTTGCTACTTGAAAACTGCTGGATGCACAAGCAAGTTTACGTACTGCCCTGAAGCCGGCCCTGCCCCATCCTCCCGACCTAGTCAGCATCCCTCAGGCCAGTAGCCAATCAAGAGTGCTTTGGGGGGTGCCACCGGGATATCAAAGAAACTCTAACCACCTAGTATGTCAATAGCTCATATATAAATCAATTCAAATTAAGCAGAATGCCACAAATGTTGAAAACTACAAAACACAGAAAACACCAAAGAATTTTAGTGCACTCAAGAGTTGCTGAATCAGCACATCTATGTTAAATACTCAAGAACGGGCTGGTTAGCAAATTAATGTTTTTTACCATTGCTCTACCATCCCGAGGAGAAGTCATGTTTGGGGAAAAGGAATCAGAGATTCAAATAACAAGTATCGATTCTATCTAATATAACTTTCCTAAATTACATGTTCAATACTGACTAAAATTTGCTGTGGTAAATTATATTTGAAATATCTCAACTGATTTTCAGTTTGCAACACAGACTGCAACCTTTCTGTTCTAACAGCATCCCCTGCTGTCCTTTTTCTTAAAAAGCTGCAGAGCTGTACGGAAGCCTGGTCAGATCAGCTGAAAAAGCTTTAATGCCAATGTTACAATCATCGCGGATAAAAAAGATGTCACATATAAGAAACACAATCAAGATTCAGGTGTGAATATTTCATTTTATTTCAGCTAAAACGTAATGTGTTCTGCGGAAATGTAGAGGAAAAATCTATTTTGAAACAAAAATATTAGCAGTACGAGAACATGCGGGGCAGGCTATGATTATTATGTTGTCTGAACTGTTCCAATGCTTTCTATAAAACATATGAAGAACATTGCTGTACGAAATTTCTAAGCACGTATCTGAGGAATGCAAATTCTAAAGACCCAGCCTTTAATACAATTTTCAAAATACTAAGGCAGTCACTGGATGCGCAATAAGCTTAACTAACGGATTCAAAGTATTTCTCTCCAAACTCCTTTCATTTATTTTTATCAATGGTGGTGCCGTATGGCACCAGAACGTGCCTGTAATAAGAACATGAATTCTCTCTTCACTTACAACGGCCCTCCTGCAAGCCAGAACAGAGTAGGCAGCAGTAGTCGCCCAGAAAGTTGCTGAGAAGATCACAACACACTCTGCACTGGAAGCAAGTAAAGAACATCTTCCAACTTTTGACAAACGAGACTGTAGCTTCAAGACTTCAATACTTGTGCATTTAAGTCTGGCTTACACGGATAAATAGACATTTCATGGGAATATAAATACATTTTGGTAATGAACATAATCCATTTTTGCACTTGTAAAAAAGATTCTGTCACTCAGAGGCTTCTGTGAAAGTATATCTCATTCAGTGGATGAGGAGTAGGCATCACAGGATGGGATTAGTAATTCCCCAAAAGAGCAGTTAAATGACACGTCAGCCAGTCAAAAGGATGTTAAAGAGGCTATGCTGCAGGGGAAGGACCAACACCAGACCAACAAGGAACAGCATCAAATAAGAAGAAAGCAAAAGGGTTTGACTAAGCCAACCAATGGTAAGTAGTGAGCAGGCTCAAGGGCTCCAAAGCCCTTTAGGTTCTTGGTAAGATCGCAATAGATGTTTTGCAAGTAGACAGCTAGCATTATCTGGTAGGCTTGATGTAAAAAAAGAAAAGCTGTGGTGGGGTGATGTTTGAAATGTGCTCTTCTACAGGGGCACCCCAGATTTTTTTTCCTTTTTGCTGAACCCTATTTTTGCTGTCTATAAAACTTTGTGCACGTTACCCCTTCTAACTAGTGATAAAGTGTTTGTTTCCTCCTCTAAACATGGAAAAATAGGTACTGTCTGGATTAGCACATTCAATTAACTCGTTAGTCCCAAGTACCTTGTACCAAGTGTATCCTGGGCTTGTAAATTAAATGTTAAATTAAATGGACTGCAGCACTAGTGCTATCCACTGCAGTGGCACTGTAAAGCATGCTTCAATGCCTACTATTGTAGCCTGGTGGTGCAGTTTTAAAGCTGCAAAAATAACCCCAAACCTTCATTTTAAATATTACTAAGTCACCCTTAAGAAGCCCTTCTTTACCCTAAAGGCATGATATTAAAAAGTAAGACATGTAACAGTTCAATGTTAAACATGTCCTTAAAGCGAAAAAGCTCTAAGTGCTACTTCTAATGTAGCTGGCTTTGTTGTTCCATAGGAATTCATTGTGTATGATATTAAGTATAACAAATGTTATCCCTGCTTCTAAGCCCAATTCGCTGGTAAAGTCAGATTTATAATACATTTTGTATAAAGATGGCTTTTAAAAAGTCACCTTTGACCTGCCTGAAGTCCCTGGAAGCTAAATCTGAACTTTGTTTTCTCCATCTGCCTGCCAGTAATTAGCATTGCAATAGGCGTGAATAAGGTATGAACTCACTCCCAGGACAGGGGCCTAAGGCCTTGGGTGCGGGAGGCTTGACCAAGGCCCTGCTTTTTCAAAGAGGCCTACCCTGTCGCAAGCAGATGTAACTATCCCCCAGGCTTATTCCCTTCTTTTGTCCTCCCCAACCAGACTGCCTCCGTCATATTGAGCTTCTTGTTGACATGCTGGAGTGTGAATATCTGCTTGATCATTTTGCTAGGGTTTTTAATGTAACTCTGAAGGCACATTGCAATAGAGGGAAACTGAATGCAATTTTGTTTTATTTTTCCATTGTCTGTTTACTGATAGCTCAGCTTTGTTGTACCAGACTTCGTTCGCTGAGTGTTTTGGGGGGTAAGGGACTGCCCAAACTGAATTTTAGTGTTAGATGTGGAAGGACACTAGGATTAGAAATAGAACAAGCCCCCCACACACTCCTGGCCCTCAGAACTCAAGTTTAGTGTGGTCAAAAACTTCAGTCATCTTAAATATGCCCAAAGTGGGAAGGGTTAGCACTGGAAACCTTTACTCCATTGTTTAGGGCTTGCCAGGGGGTCATTCCCACCCACTACCTTGTGTCATGCATATATGTAGCTTCTCCAGACACCCACTTCCGAATACCTCTGGACCTGTGGAAGATCAGAAGATGACTGAACATGCTGTCTGAGACCTGAAAAGAGCCTAGAAGAATGGACCTACACAACATCGGATAGCTAGGGCAAAGAAGTACACTCAAGAGTCATTATACCCACCTTCTGTTAAAGCTTACAGGGGTAAAGCAAGCAACAAGAGGTCTTTTTCCTGCAACTGTTCAGCTGACCAGTGGCAACTGGACTTGTACTGGACTCTCCTGCTGGTCTCTGTCTGCCACCCAATGAGTCTCCAAGAACCTCCCCTGTGGTCCTGTGACACATTAGAGGCGAGAGAGCAGAGAATCCTAACATTATAAAATACCTGCACCTCTTAAGGCCCAAGAGGGGATCTTGGTAATGCGTTAATATCCCTTCAGGAGTCAATAATGATAGTTTTAATTGAATTTGTAAGATTTTATTTTACCGTACGTTTTAAGTCTTTCTTTATTAGTCAATTAGAATTTACAGCACATTGCATAAAGTATGTCCCACAGTCTATCTACTTTAATATTCTAAATACGTAGAAGTAAAAGATTTTAATCACTAAATAGCAAAAAAAACAGAGTTTAAGAATTGATTTGGTCTGCAAAGCAATCAGTACTCATAAAGAATACTGTGACAAACATCTGATGGAGAATAGACTAGGCAGAAAGCAAACCTGTCTCTGTCAAAAGCTCAGCGAGAGAAAGATTCTGGGTCTGAGAGCAGGTGGCCAGGCCAAACAAAAACCTTCTCATTCTGTTCTTTACATGGGACACATTTATGCATGAATTCAAAAGCTACACAAAATAGTACATAGTATAATCTCAGATACTAGACAGCCAATCAAATATGTTGAAAGTCGGATGATGAGGTCAGGTTTTGTTGGGATGGAAATGTTTAACAAAGACAGTACTAGTACAATATACAATTATTAATATTTCTACACAACCTGTTATATCTGACAAATTTCCCACTCGTCTTGGTGTCAGAAAGAAAAGACACTCACATAAATGATTTTTACAAAGAAACTCACCTCATGCCTTTCCCATGTATCTCCTATTCATAAAGAAGCAAGTTTCAGACTAGTTTAGCAAGTTTTTGGATTCCAGTGCAGGTTAGGCAGTTATTCAAAGTCTCTCTTCATTCTTTTATTCATGTCTAGTTCTTTTCTTTATCAAAAATAATTGTATTACTTTGCATCTTGCTTATGTGGAGAGGAAGAAAGCTACTACTATTAACACAGGAACTTATATTGTTTTAAGAATTCTCCTCCTATTGCCTTAAGCCAGCTAGTACTGTGGCTAATCCTTTTGCAAAGCTTTGAACTATACTTGTGGTTCCTAGAGGTTCAAGATCACGTTTGAAATCAGAAATATTCTTTGCATACTCTACAATCTTTCTACTCTCACCAGGTATGTATATCCAACAATTTTCAATTTTCAGCATCTTGCAGACTGAGGGGGTCATTATGAACATGGTGGTGTTTACCGCCGTGTTCATGCTGGCGGTCATTTCACTGACCGCCAGCCCCCCTGGGACCCCACCGCCGCATAATGAACATTCTGCTGGGCAGGCAGGCGGAATCATTGTTTCCGCCCGCTTGCCCAGCAGAATGCATGGCGAGGACATTGCCGGCAGCTCCACATGGAGCTGCCATTAATGCCTCTGTGCGGTGGGTGCAGCTGCACCTGTTGCACAGCACGAGGGGGCACTGCACATGAGCCCCTGCACTGCCCATGCCAAGTGCATGGGCAGTGCAGGGACCCCCCTGAGCACCCCTTCTGCGAGCCTTTCCCTGGCGGGTTCCCCCGACAGGGAAAGCCTGGTGCCAGAAGGGATCATTAACCGAGGGGCAGCGCTGCTTGCAGCGCTGCCCTGTCGGACAATGACTCCCTCCACAGTCAGGCTACCTGTCAGATTTTCTCATTATTCGGGACTACTCCAACAGTAGGTATGATTGCTCTAAATATGTCTCACACTAATTGTGTCCCTTGATTCAAACTGCATGTAAACATTTGTGTGCTGGTTTTACTGTTAATGCGTCCAAGCTCTTTGGGGAAATAGGCCTGAATGACAAATACCCTCCCAAAAAGCAGGCAACCTAAAGTATGCAGGAAGGGGTGTTGGGAGCACTTTGCCTCACATCCCAGCACAGTTTGCCCCTTTGTGAACTGCATTTACCAGGATGCAAATGGGCGAACTGTGCTGGGATATGAGGCAGTGTGCTCCCAACCCCCCAACCTGAGGTATGCATTCTCACCACATATAAAGTATACCCCAGGTGTTGTAGGGTAATCATCTTGCTGAATTTGCCTTGTTCCTCCAGACAAATCAAGCACATGCTCACAGTTACTATTTCCTACTGGTGTCTTGCTTCTACTAATTCTTCTCTTAAACACACTTATTTTCCCTTTGTGTCTATAATCTAATTTAAGCTTAAGTGCAGTAATTTTCTTTCTAAATTCATCCTCTTCTTGTCTCCATAGGTTCATCTGAACATCCTCTTTCTTATACACACTTTTTTGCAAATTGCTCATTTCTTTCTTATAGCATTAAATCAAAGGGCCTGATTTAGAGTTTGGCGGATGGGTTAGTCTGTCACAAACATGATGGATATCCTCCCCGCCGTATTATGATTTCCATAAGATATAATGGAATGGTAATAAGATTAATGGGATATCTGTCATCTTTGTGATGGAGTAACCCCCTCTGCCAAACTCTAAATGAAGCCCAAGTCTTTCTCTTGCAAGTTCATCATTAAAGTTTTCTCACATGCCTTTAGCAGTGTTCAAAGGAAGAAGCGGCATAAAGTAGTGCCATGTAATCTCCATTTCCTTAGCTCCTGAGTGTAAATTCACACTTTTCATTAGTGGAACCTTAGAAAGCACCATGTCAAAGTTTGAGTAATATTATTTAAAATGTTGCTGCCTATATACTGGACTAAGAAATGTACCACAGGAAATAGTTTAAGAAAGTTAAAAATATGATTGTAGGAAACATGTTCATCTGTAGAAGATGTCACATTTGCACAAATGTAACAGTTCTTAAATTCAATAGCTTTCATGTATTCTTCAATTACTCTAATATAAACGTTCATCAAATAGTCTTCATTCCTGATGTCTTCAGTTCATCTTCACCTATACTTGGTTGAAATGTTTCATTCACATATTCTACTGCAGCTTTCTCTGTGCCAGTTGTAATGTTTCTACCTAACACTATTGCTCTTCGTGTTAAAACTATAAATATCAGTAAAGTCCCTAATCATAGTTTGCACCTAGTTCAACATGTATTACACATGCTGTCTCTAAATTCAGATCTATTACCAATAAGTCATTTGTGATAGCAAGTCATTTCTTATTAAAGTTGAACAATGTCAGCGCACACGTCTTCTGGTTTGTTTTTCCTTTTAAGTCAGTCTTTTTCTTTTCTTTATTCTTTTCATTTATAATTTTAGTCTTGTTAATGATAATATCTTCATGTAGACAATACTTCACCCCACTCCGTGTTCTTCTAAAAGGATATCCCTATTCTTCTGCTGCTGCCTCAGACCTCTGTACTCTTCTTTACTTCTTTTTCAATCAGTTTTGCCTTTTTATTTCATAATCATTTCAATTATATCTTGAGTCATTCATTTTTCAATTCTCAAACTTTGCAAGTCTATAGTTTCTTTGCAATCAAAGACTTTCAAGGATGCTTTGGCAGTTCATTGCTCCAATCAAGTAGATCAGAAATTGGAACATTCAAAAATTGTCTCAAATAATATGACCACTCAGGTGATGAATATCTTCAACTAGGTATTCTAGATCTTTTTGATCTTCTAAATGTGTTTGATTCTTCTAATGACTCACTTATACCACTTGACTCTGCTTCTTCTCTGATTGTCGATGGTAGTGATTCAGCTGACACACTCAATCTTGATTTCTTTCTGCTGTAATCGTTTGGCCATCTTTCGTTATGTGGATACTTTCTTGTCTCCATAAACCCATTCCTTCTCCTGGATCATGGACATTTTCTGCTTGTTTTGGAACAGTTCCAGAAATCACTTTATCAATTTGTGTTATCAGTTCTCCTCTAGTGCCACTCTGTGAGTTGTATGGCAGTTGGACCTCTTTACCTATTAGAGACTGCTTCACCTTTTACTCCCTCTTGCTGTCTCTAATCACAATAATTTCTCTCTTGAGTTTGATTGTGTACTATATGCTGTGGTACGTAGACCAGTGCTTTTGGTTATGACTCATAGAACACTATTTCTTCATATCTTCATAGGGATCTCTTGTTCTCTGGGTATGTGATGCATGCACCCACTTTGGAATTCCAGCACATTTGACTCTTGTATTTGTGATCAGAATCACTTAATAGGGGGCCTTTCCAACATGGCTTTTCACAGGACTTTCTTACCTGCTTCTTGACTAAGACCCAATTACCAGGACTAAGGTCATGACACTGCTCTTGGTTTGGATTTATGATAACAGCTTCAACCAACTAAGAGACACAATGTACCCCATCAGCCAATCCCTTACAGTAATCGAGTACCATGTAATATTTACAAGTGCATTTTCTGTAACTGCAAGTAAACTCATTGCTCTGCCCATCAAAATCTCATGTGATAATGAACCAGTTTTTCTTTGAGGTGTACTTTGCAGGCTCATCAACATTAGAGACAAATCATCACGCCATTTCAGAGAAGTGGAGGCACAAACTTTTGCCTGTTTTGATTTAATTGTCCCATTGATTTGTTCCACTATGCCTGGAGCTTCTGGACGATAACTGCAATGGAGCTTCTGCTCAACATGTAATGCTGAACACAACATTTTTATAATCTCACTGTTAAAGTGTGTACCTTTATCTGATTCTAGAGACTGGTGTGCCATACCTTGGTTCTTACTCCCTCAACAGTAATTTTGCTACAGTAAGACTATAATTTCTTCTTGTTGAATAAGCTTCTACCCATCTGGAAAAGATGCAATTACCAAAACATATCTCAACCCATTGCAAATGGGCATTTCTACTACATCCATTTTCATCCAGTTAAAAGGACCCCTGATCGTTCTGCATGACCCAAAGAAACATGTGTTGATTTGCTGACATGACACACATCGTTGGCACAATTTTCCTGCTTGGGCTCAGATACTGGGATTCAACCAGAACTTCTTGAAGGTGCAGATCTTGGCATCTGTACGTAGGTGAGTTGGGCCATGGAAATGTCTTGCCATTGTAGATAGCAACTGTCTGGAAATAATGGTCTTCCATCAACTGTAACCCAAACACAGTACTCATCTATTCCACACCCTGCTCTGACCCAACCCTATTTTTCTAGCTCTGGTGAATTTTTTGCAATCAACTCAGTTCATCCCAATTGTCAGCCATTCTCAACATGATGGAAAATGCATTTTCTTCTGCATTTTCATTTGTAAACGAGCCATTAAATGTGCAGGCCATAATTGCACAATAGCATGCCACTTCATCAGCATCCCTTTTGCTGACTGTGACATAACTATTGTCACACCTGTGTGCTGCACACTTCATAACAGCAATTTCAGTGGGGAGTTGTAGAGCTTCCAATAAGTTTCTGATCTGCTCCCAATTTCTAATGGGTGAAACAGAAGTGGTCATAAACTCTCTCTGTGACCACAATTGGCCAAAATCTTGGATAACACTAAGGGGGTTATTCTAACTTTGGAGGAGTGTTAATCCATCCCAAAAGTGACGGTAAAGTGACGGATATACCACCATCCGTATTACGAGTTCCATAGGAGATAATGGACTCGTAATACGGCTGGTGGTAAATCCGTCACTTTTCCGTCACTTTTGGGACGGATTAACACCTCCTCCAAAGTTAGAATAACCCCCTAAATCTGTACTGACTATCAGTACATATAGTCACCATCATGTGTGCTATCAAGCTGCAAGCTCTGGTAAGGGCTATTAGTTCTGCAACTTTAATTGAAGAAAGTCCTTGAAGCCATGAAGCTTCTATAACTTTTTCATTTGTGCAGACTGCATAGGCTGCTCTCAATTAACCTTAATTTGTTGTCAAACATGAGCCGTCCATAAATAGAATAAAATCGGGAATTATTAGCAGCTCATCTTTTATGTCTGGTTTGGGTTTGGAGCCTAAGTCCAAGACATCAAGGCAATCCTGTTCAAAATAATCATATTCTTCTCCTTTGGAAATGGGCAACAATATGCTAGGATTCAGTACTTGACATTTTCTCAGCAGAACATTGCTTCCCACCAAAATCTGCTGCTTCTAACTGGTTAGTGCCGAGTTAGCAAGACGCTGTTTTTTAGTTCCAGTAAGCAATACCTCAACTGAGTGAGGGACCATGACAATTGAAGGATATCACATCACAATGTTCTCACATTTTTCGAGGCTTACACTCACCGCAGCTACCGCATTAAGGCAACCAGGCAAAGTGGCAACTACAGGATTATCATTGAAAAATATGCCACAAACATTTTGGCATTCCATGAATTTGGGGTAGTACTGAGAGACTGCAGCCCTCACTGCAAAACAGTATAAATTATTTTGTGTAATCTGGAATTCTCAGTGCTGAGGCATAAAAGAGACTCTCTTTCAACTTTAGGAACACTTTCATGCATTCATTGTCCCATGTAATCGGACCTGGTACATCTTTGTGTGTCAATCTCAACAAATGTTCTGGACCAGGGAAAAGTTTGGTAACACCTGTCCACAGTAGCCAACCACTCTGAAAAACATCTGACTTATTTCTGCATTTTAGGTGGACTCATTTTTAAGATAGCTTCAACTCTCTCTTTTGACATTTTTCTTGTTTCCTTTTCAATGATGTGTCTTAAATACTGGACTTCTTTTTGACAATACTGCAGTTTCTTTGGTGACACTTTATGTCAATTCTCTACCAAATTATTTAACAATGCAATGGTGTGAACTTTGCAAGATTCTTCTCTTCTTGATGCAATAAGTAAACTGTCTATCTATTGCACCAAGGCTGAACTTTGAGGCAAGCTCAATGTTTCCATATTCTTTTTCAGTATCTGGTTGCAATTGAGAGATCACTCTCTGTGAACCTTTGTGGGACAAAACACCATGCTAATACTTTGTTTACATTTGGCTGCACCATAGATGCATGTGGCATAGGTACATTTGAGTTTCAATTTGCAAACGCATTCGTATTTGTTTCATAGGAGCATTTCGCACTTGCATTTGATTTATTCCCTGCGTTTAATTATAGACAGTTCTATCTGCTTTCAGCCCACACTTGCGCTTCCAATGCCCCACCCTGTTACAAAGGTGACTGTTAGAAATGGGGTCTCTGGTTGGCTGTCAGTTTGCACTCTGTCCAAGCAGGGACCCTCACTCTAGCCAGGGTAAGGAAGTTACACTCATCAAAAAAAACCTGCTCACCCCTTTGGTAGCTTCGCAAAAGCAGTCAGTCTTATCTCAAAGGCAATGTGCAAAGTACTTGTGCCAACACACGCAGTAATACAATGAAAACACTACAACACCAGCTTGGGATAAAACCCAAAATTTATCTGAGTAAAACAAAACCAAATCAACAAAAATCCAACATACACACACAAAGATATGAATTTTGAAAGATTCAACTTCAATATAGCGCTTAGAAACACAAATGCTTTGAATTGGTGATATCACAATGTCGTGATGGAGTCTTTCCCAACAATCCGACACCAATGGTGCCGGTTACAGAGTCGCATGGACCCCCAGGTACAGTACCGTGCGAAAATGAGGAAACAAGCAGGTGCACGGAGTGAGGCGTCGCTGGATCCGGCTCGGCATTGGTTCAGGTGCAGCAGAGCGAAGGAGTAGAGGTGTTGGTGCAAGGTGTTGGATCCTCGCTGCAGAGTTGTGGATATGAGGCTGTGTCAGTGAGAAGGATTGAATCCTCCCACTTCCACAGGGGGGTTGATATCCAGCGGTCAAAATGTGGTGCTGTGACCTCATGGGGTCAAACTCATGCCACGAGGCTGCGGCAGAGTCGGGTGTCATGGATTTCGGTGAAATGGCACTTCAGAACTTACGAAATGCTGGACTTTGGTGAGGCTGCGGCGGTGTCGGGCCTGCGGGGTCATCACACTCCGTGGGGACCATGGCTTCAGTTGCAGGCGGCGTCATGGAATCTGGCATCTGCATCAGATCGGGCATTGTCTGAAGTCGGTGCACTTGGTTCTTCTTGCTTTTTTAGCAGCTTCTACTTTCAAGGGCCCAGGGACTGGATTAGGCACCACTTTGCAGGGTAGGAGTCTCAGTAAGAGAGTCCAGGTGTTGGCGGAAGAAGTCTTTGAAGGCCATGAGACTTCAGAACAGGGGGACAAGCTCAGTAATCTTCTCAAGCAGGATACACAGC
Source organism: Pleurodeles waltl (assembly GCF_031143425.1). NCBI lineage: Eukaryota > Metazoa > Chordata > Amphibia > Caudata > Salamandridae > Pleurodeles > Pleurodeles waltl. Next base: position 302,375,196 of record NC_090440.1, read on the forward strand.
AAAGTCCAATCTTTGACCTCTCTAAGACAGAAGCAGCAACAGCAGGCCAACCCAGCAAAGCACATTTAGCAATAGGGTAGTACTCCTCCTCCAGCTCTTCTCCTTGGCAGAGGTTCCTCTTGATCCAGAAATGTTCTAAAAGTCTGGGGTCTTGGGTCTACTACTTATACCCCTTTCTGCCTTTGAAGTAGGCAAACTTCATAGGAAAGTTCCTATTGTTGACAAGATCCTGCCTTGCCCAGGCCTGGCCCCTGACACACACCAGGGGGTTGGAGGCTGCATTGTGTGAGGACAGGCACTGCCCATTCAGGAGTGAGTGTCAGCTCCTTCCTCCCCACTCTAGCCCAGGAGACTCAACGGATATGCAGGCTACACCCGCTCCCTTTGTGTCACTGTATAGAGGGAAGTCACAACAGCCCAACTGTCAGTCTGACCAGGACATGGAATAAACAAGCATGCAGAGGCACAAAATGGTAAGGCAAGAAAATGTACACTTTCTAAAGGTGGCATTTTAAAATTGACAATCTAAAATCCAACTTTACCAAAAGATTTATTTTTTAAATTGTGAGTTCAGAGACCCCAAACTCCAAATCTCGATCTGCTCCCAATGGGAAACTGCACTTAAAAATATTTAAAGGCAGTCCCCATGTTAACCTATGAGAGAGATAGGCCTTGCAACAGTGAAAAACGAATTTAGCAGTATTGCACTGCCAGGACATGTAAAACACATCAGTAAATGTCCTACCTTTAACATACACTGCACCCTACGCATGGGGCTACCTATGGCCTATATTAGGGATGCCTTACATGCACAAAAAGGGAAGGCTTGGGCCTGGCAAGTGGGTATGCCATGTCGAATTGGCAGGTTAAAACTGCACACACAGACACTGCAGTGGCAGGTCTGAGCCATGTTTACAGGGCGACTCATGAGGGTGGCACAATCGGTGCTGCAGGCCCATTAGTAGCATTTGCTTTATAGGCCCTGGGCACCTCTAGTGCCCCTTAGTAGGGACTTACCAGTAAATCAAATATGCCAATCATGGAAAGGCCAATCACACATACAGGTTACACAGAGAACACTTTAGCACTGGTCAGCAGTGGTAAAGTGTCTAGAGTACCAAAACCAGAAAAAAACCCTCTCCAGCACACAGTAAAAAGCACACAAAGCAGAGGCAAAATGATGGGGAGACTATGCCAAGGTTACCAGGTCTAACAGTGACAAGGTCATTTTCTTCATTCTTGCAACATCAACACCTGTACTGGAATCAAGCACCTCTTCCTCTTTCTTGAGACATAATTCCTCCTGCAGACCCTGCATTCCAGTTTGAAAACAACCTGCTTGTATTCCACTCACATCTTGAACTGCACCACCATCTCCAACAAACGGTTGATTCTGAAAATCTCTTTAGACAAAGTTAGGGCCTGATTACAAGTTCAGCGGATGGTTTTACCTGTCGGCCGAATTACTGTTGGGGAGGTTTGCCCGCAATGTGGCTACCTCCCCACTGGACCCATTACGAGTTCCTCGCTAAGTCGGCGGGTGGAAACCTGAGTTTATGCCTGCTGACCTAGCTGGAAACACCCTACAGCATTGTCTCTGGCTGGTAATTGAGCCTGCTGCAATACTGTAGGATGCAGGGTGCACCAGCACCCTCGCAATGCTCCATGTCTGCAAAGCAGATAGTAAACATTGCGAGGGTGCTGGCCATGTGCATGGGCAGTGCAGGGGTCCCTCTGGTGCCCCCTGCACCTGTTCTCTGCCAACCTTTTCATGATGGTGCTACGCCATGGAATCCCTGGCGGAGAACAAAGTTGAAATCCCCAGGGCAGCGCTGCCCTGGTGAATTAGGACCACCACAACCACCAGACCAGACCGGAATCTCCGATCCTGGCAGTGCTGGTGGTCTGACCACGGCACAACGACCGAGGTCACAATATGATGCTCGGGCCAACGCATCCGTGAACCTGGTGGTCATGAGCCCAACAAGTTAGTCAGGAGGCCCTTAGCCTGTGCCAACCTAAACATCGCTTTAAGCTTACTCTGTTTCATCTCCTGCTCATCACTGCAATACTGTGCATATTCCAAAATCTGAACCAAAGACTTTGCCTACCATCAAATTACATTCTGTTGTATGTTCTGACTAATCTCAGGTCTCGAGCCAAGCATAAACTGTGTAGTAAAAAAATCCCATTTCTGTTAGCTCAAGATGTGTCTGTCCTGTATGTTGCGGAAATGCCTTCTTAATAATACTCATGCACCATCTCTGTAGTTTCTCGTTGCATTTGGTTCAATTTTAAATAATTCAAATCTTTAACTGCAACTCTGTCTTTCAGAAATGTAATTGCCTCATTAGACTTATTCATCACCACAGGTAAATGTGCATTTGTAACATGATCTTTCACTGCTTCTGCATCTGGCCAATAAACAATAATCTTACATTCCACCCACAAGTCACTCAGAACCACAATATCAAATAACATTTTTAAATCTACACATAACACTTTTGAGATCTTAACAAATCTCTCAACTTATATATACCACTGCACTGTACTTTCTCTCAATTTTGGAAAATTGTTCATAAAAGATGGAGGGTCTCTTCTGCTCCAAGGGGCATGTACATACCTTTCTCCTGGTATCCCCCTTAAAGGATATGCTGCAGCTGCCTCTTTCTTTTCTGAACATAATGCTTGTTTTCCTTTCTCCTCGGTCTCCTTTAACTGTTTCTTATATTGTTTCTGTGACCATTTATTTTCAAATTTATCAAATTCACTCCAATTGAATTCGCATTTTGTTAATTCAGTGAGATGAATTTGCATTCCTGAAGAACGCATGTTTTCAGTTGATTATTCATCTAAGACTTCTCTGTAATGGTACCCTTTTATAAACATCAACCTCATATTTATTTACTGATTCAGTTAATTTGTCATGAACAGTTGCATTTTTTTGTCATATTTTCTTTGCACAAATTAATCAATTCTTTATTCTTGGTTTTGTTTTATATGATCAATATCCAAACATCCTCTAATATTTTTTTTCAAATTCGACTTTCAATTTGAACACATTTAAAGGTCTCTACTTTTAAGGAGCTGGGCTGGTTTCTGAACTGGAGCTAGTGCTCGGTCTCTCTGCCTCCTCAACTTTCACCCAATTCTAACAGTCACTTCAAACCAAGGAGGAAATAAACCACCTTCTACAATACATTTACCTGGTATAGGTTGTATCTTGAAAACAAATCGCGTTCCCTCTCCTAGTGCTTGACTGGTCTGTGGTGGTGTCCCTATCGAAATGTATGAGTTCTGTGATGTCTGGATAAACACATTTAATAGTGTATCCCCAGTTGGTTGCTGAACCACTGTAGCTGTAGTATGACTGATATGTGCAGGCACTGTTTGCAGTGTAATCGTTTCAGAAACCTGTGCTGGAGTTGTAGCCCCAGTAACTGGAGCATATATTTGTGTTACCATCTGAACTGTACTCATTGGTGCTGGAGCACTTACAACTTCTTGCTGAGTTACCTGCTGTGTAATAACAGGCTGTGGAACAATTAGTGGAGGTAGTACTGGCTGTGGTGCAATTGGCTTAGCCAATACAGGTTCTATGTTTGCGTGCTGTACTGTTTGCATCTGGCTTGTATTTTGTAAAACATCTGGATCTGTTGGAGTTGTAGCTATGGTCACATTATTCACTAATTGAGCTCAATCATTTGGCATAGGATACACGTACCGTGATGGACATGAAGCCAAGAGCTCATCTAATATACCATCACCGAAATCATAATCAAATTTCTTTCAGTTTTCACTTCTTTAGCTCCTTTAATCTTTTTCCTTACAGGCTTCCAGAAGCCATAATGTTTGTGCTCTATTCTTTTGTAAATTCAGAAATAATCCTCCATAGCTGCACTTGTTCACCCCATCCTACAGGTGCATAATTTCTCATTGCCCTCTTAGTTTGCTTTTGAAATCTTTCTCTTTCCTTGAATCGTGCCATCTTCTCCCATGCACTAAGTGCTTCAAACTGTGTAAGTCTAGGAGATGGCTTCGTTTCATGAATTACTTCTCATAATCTGCCAATAAACCCTATATTAAATGTTTCCCATCTAAGAAAACTCAATGCCCCTTCTTTTTCAGTGACATTGCACCACTGATGAATCCAAACACATGTATGTTACCCTTCTTCAATCATCATATGATATGCTGGCATATCCTCAGAGGGTACTTCATCACCCTCTCTAACTGGAACCATTACATTACCTTCAATTAGACTCCTCAAAGTTTTGAAAAATTTCATCATTTCAATTTTTAAGTCAACAATCGGAATTAAAACGCTTCAAATGTTTTAAAATTGTTCCCCATACATCAGAACACAGAACCTCTTTTATCAAATTACATTGTAGCTTAGCAATTCAGTCAACCAATGACTTCATAACTTTTGCTGAGATTCGACAAATCACAGTGCAGCCGTACACTAACCGACTGATACCAGCACTGCACCATATGATGCAACAGTTAATTCCTTGCAGTAGAGCACCCTTCTTTACAATTTTCTTCTCTAAATGAACGAAAGACAAATCTAATGACTAGGAAACATAAAATGACATAAATCTTTGTCTGCTTGTTCTAAAGAAAATTGATTGTGTAAATCAATAATCAGAATAGATTTTACACCCTCTGATTCCCAATCAATGAGAATTTCTTACTCACAATGATAAGTTCTCGACCTGCAGGAAATCACCTAATCAGTGGTGTGTCACCTTTGCACATCAGGTTTCACAAGCACCAATTGAAATTAGTAAACTTGAAACAAATTATTACATATGTATCTGTGTGCAAAGTTACTGACGTCTCATGACTTACACTTCTCCTAGCAGACAAGAATACCTTATATCTCTCTATATATCTTTATCTCTAACCCGCAATCTAAGACAACTTCTTCGTCCGATAACCTCTTTATTTCTTTGACAAATCCCAAAAAACAAAAAAAAGCAAATGTGAATCAAAACCTCATAAGAAAATTTTCAACATATATCACAAATGACGATATGCAAAAGTTTGACACATCAACCCTATTTATACAGCACCAATCGATCTAAACCAGTTATTCAACTGCAATCTGCAGCCACTTCAAAAACTGCACCTCATCAGTCTTCACAGTTAGGTTCTAGGCACTCAGGTTTTATCTACATTTGGGCACTTTTTAAAATTATTGCATCTTATTTTCCTAACTATACTAACCTTACCTCTGCTACCAACTTTTGGGAGAGCGAAGAATCCTAAACGTATACTGCAGCTCTTAAATGCCCAAGAGAGGATCTTATGTTATGGTATGGGTTAAAGGTGCAAGCTCCAATTTCCATAGACAATATATCTAATACTCATTCAGGAGTCAATAATGAGAGATTTAATTGAATTTGTAAGATTTTTTTCCCATAAATGTTTGTCTTTCTTTATTAGTCAATTTGAATTTACAGAACATTGCATATAGTGTGTACCACAATCTATCCACTATAACATTTTTAAATAAGTATAAGTAAAACATTCTAGTCACTGAATAGTAAAGAGAATAGAGTTTAAGAAGCAGTTTGGTCTTTAAAAGCTATCAATACTCATAAAGAATACCACAACAAGCGTCTGGAAGAGAACAGTCTAGGCAGAAAGCAAATCTGTCTATGTTCAGAGCTCAGGGAGAGAGAGAGTCTGGGTCTGAAAGCAAGTGGCCAGGCCAAGCAAAACCCTCCTCCTTCTGTTCTATCCCTTGGACACTTTTAGACATGAATCCAAAGGATACACAAAATAGATTAATCTCAGATATTAGTCAATCAAATACACTGACAACGAGGTCACCATCCAATGGAATGGAAATGTTTAACAAAGACAGTACTATTACAAGATACAATTATTCATATTTCTACACAAGTTTTTTATATCTGACAAATTTCCCACTCATCTTTGTCTCTAAAAGAAAAAACACTCACATATTTTGTGGAAATAAACTTTGATCACGCCTTCCTCAAACATCTCCACACTAAAGGCTATTCATAAAGAAGCACGTTTCAGATTAGCTTACCAGGTTTTGGAATTCCAATGCAGGTCAGGCAATTAGAAAGTATAAAATAATATAATTTTCTTCATTAGCATAGGAAGTTTGCGTCGTATATGTGCCATGCAAAAGTTACGATAGAAACATTTCTGTTGAATTAAAGTTTGTTGGAATTTGTCAATAGTAGCAAGTAAATCAAAGAAGTGTCATTCAAAGTTTAGAAAGGGAAGTGCATGTTTAAATGCTTCTTGTTAGGCCCAGTTCTCACTTCTACGTGTTATTTAATTTAATGAATTTAATTTCTACTAAAAATCTCTAACAGAGGTGCACTCCTGTGTTGACATGAGACTTAAAGGACTAAAGTAAGAAGGTAAAATCTTTGAACAGGAGAAACTTGGCTGATGCATCAAAGCCATGCTCCATTTCGGTCATCACCAAATTGTACCTAAATCCTGTTCTAATCCCCAACCATTGACTATCAATCGATGGTACTTTTTGCTTCTTGGTGCTATTTTTACTTAAAATTTCAAATATTCATATCTCTGGTTTCCCTTATTGGATTTCTGGCATTGTGGTGCCATTTTGTTTATTAAATTTAACTCAATTGTTCTAGTTTGGTTTGAATTTTGATTGTTCTGCATTTCAACGTTGTTACTACTTTAGTACAGCATAAATACCCTACACATTGCTTCATAGTTAAACCTGTCTGGTTTGTGCCATAGTTATCATGGTGCTGAGCTTAGGTGCATTTACTGGTTCATATTGACTCAGATTGTGATTATTATTTGAGGTGGACACATATCCACCAATTACTAATAACATAACTTCCTATAGAGAGAGAGGAGCAACACAGAGCAAGTGAGAATAGGATATGTAGAGAATGGAAAAGAAGCATACAAGGGAAAGAACGAGCGGAAGAGAGGAAAGCAACATGGACCGCAGAGGAGCAGAGCAGCACATAAGGGGGAGAGCTAAAAAACACACACACTTTCTTGTTTTGCTGAAAGATAAAAAAACACAGTTCCCTAAATTTGAACAGTATAAGTATACAAGTCAGCCCATCAAAAGGGTGATAAAGAGGCTATGCCCCAGGGGATAGACAAACACAGGAAAAAAAAGCAAGCCATTCTAAAATAAATAAATAAACAAGAGTTACAGGAAAGCCATTCAATGGTAAGCAATGGGTGGGCTCTAGGCCCACTGTAAATGTTTGGAATAGTCCACAAGAGGCTTTCGTCGACAGGCCGCCTAAAGGCCGGAAGCAATTTGATGCCTGATCCTCAACTGGGAATGGGCAGGAGCAAATGAGAAATTGAGCAATGAAGAGATCGAGAGGACACATGAGATAGTAATATGGGGCAGGAGCACATGAGGGAGATAGTAATATGAACCACAGCAAACAGGGGAAGAAGAATACAGTAAAGGGGGTGGGTATCTGGTGGGGAACGGAGGAGAGAAGAACACAAGAGGGATAGAGCTGGAAAACACATGCACTCTGTTAGTGTGCTTAACCAGAAACGACACACTAATTCCCGACATGCAAGCAGTGAAATGACACAATTCAGTCAGTCAAGAGATGGTAAAGAGGCTATGCTCCATGGAAGTGAGCAACACAAGACAGACAAGACACGCCATCAAATAAGAAACAAGCAAATGACAAAGACAATAAAGCAAGCAATTGGCAGGATTAAGCCCATTATAAATTCTTTGTAGGTTGAACATATGTCTTTTGCAACCAGACAACTTATTGTGTCTTGCAGGCTAGATCTAAATGTATTGGGAATACCAATCAATCTGGCGTGCTAGTAATATGTACAGCAGGCACAGGGTGGTGCCTTAATTCCATTAGTTCCAAAATGTGAGCCTAAAAAACTGTGCCATAATGTAGTCAATTAAACAATGTACAGATCAAGGCATTGCTATTGGTAGATTACCCCAGTGAAAGCAGTCTGAAGCCAGACACTAAGGGGGTCATTACAACCCTGGCGGTCCAAGACCGCCAGGGCTGTTCTGACGGAAGCACAGCCAACAGGCTGGCGGTGCTTCCCATGGCATTACGACCACGGCAGAAGCACTGCGGTCGCACTGCCGGTTTTAATCCGCCAGGGCAGCGCTTGGATTACGACTCCCCTACCACCAGCATTTTCCTGGTGGTTCAATCCGCCAGGAAAATGCTGGCGGTATGGGGAGTCGAGGGGCCCCTGGGCATGGGCAGTGCAGGGGCCCCCTGACAGGGCCTGTGCATCTTTTCACTGTCTGCTATGCACGACGGGTGCAACTGCACCCGTCGCACAGCAACAACACTGCCATTTGGAGCCAGCTCCTGTGTTGCGGCCCAGCGGGGATCTCCAAATGGCTGCGGCAGGAGTGCGGCTGCATTGGCGGCCGCCCAGCGGTCTGATCTTGGCGGGCGGCTTCAACAAAAACAAAAAGAACTAAGGGCCAGATGTACAAAGCCATTTTGCATTTCTTAACGGTCTGAATAGCTATTTTGGGCAGTTAAGAAATGCACAATGGGCTTTCAGATGTACAAAGCCCTTTAGGAAATCACAAATAGGGATTACCTATTTGTGATTTCTATTCAGATGTGCAAAGCATTTCCTTGAAGTCGATGGTAACCATGTGCAATTTAGAAAAGCACCCAAAATGTTTTTTTTTAAAGTGCAATAGACCATGTACATGCCCCCTGGGCCTGTGTGTGCTCTACATGTGCACCACTATTTTTGGGGTGCATTCTGAAAGGCCATTTGCCCATAGCTATCCCTGATTTTGCATTTCCCAAATAGAGATTTCTTAATAGGAAATTGCTATTTAGGAAATGCAAAACCAGCCCATTGTCAAAAATGGCATGGGATTTCTTATTTGCGGTTTTCTAATAGCGATTCCTACTTTGTAGGAATCACTATTATGAAATAGGTATCTTGGTACATAGCATTTTGCGTTTCCTAAATAACGATTTCTATGAAGTCGCTATTTAGAAAATGCAAAATTGCATCTACATACATATCGACCTAAGTGCTGTCCAGAAAATGATTTACAAAAACGTAATGTGTTCAGAAGTGTGGGTCCTTGAATGGCAAGGGGCAGGGGTTAGAAGGGATGTACAGTAGAGTGTTCTTGAAAATGCCTGTTGGAGAAAAGTTTGGGTTGCAATTACAATATTATTTCACAGAAGGGTGCAGTGTGTTTGCAAAAGAAAAGAAGAAGAAGATTTCAAGAAGAAGAGGGATGAGCAGGGAATGGAGTGAAAACACGCATTTGTAAATCATGATGGAACATAAAGAAGTCAAAAAAAAAATTAAATAAAGATATTTCAAGTCACATCGGAGTTGTGTGACCTATTAAAGGCGCTCACCCTAGAGCGTCATTCTTCGCCATAACCAAGTTCGATATGCTACTCCAGTAATATCCCTGCAATGGAGAGTTGCAGTACTTTAGCCCATATAAATGAATGGTGTGACAATATAATTTCCCTAGGAGGCAAGTGTATATTGTAAGGTTCCAACCCACTGAAGAATCATTTAAAGCAAACTTCACAGTGCTGCATCAATAAAGCGGAATAAATGGGGCTGCAATCAATACACATGTTTATTTTTCCTTGCTGACAAAAGGTGGCATAGTTAGATCATTTTAATAAGGACCTTGCTGTGACAATGATATGTCTGTAATATTTAAAAACAAAGTGCAGCGGTGAAGCATGTATGTGTCATTTAAGAAATTTCTCACTAGTGGCCCTCAATTATTTTATTTGTCATTTCATAAATTTTCTAAACCACAAGTAAACATCAGGCATCTTGGTGCTGATCAGTAGCAAACAGATGCATAAAATAAGCGATAGATTACAGCACCATAAATTAAATCACAGAACTAGAATACTGTAGCAAATCCACATTTTCAATATGCTTATCGCAGAATGTTTCCTTTTTACCGACCTTATTTTTCTTATACTGTAGTAAGGTGCTTATGCATCCCCTCTTAAACATTTGAGTACAATGAAACACCTATTTGGCCAATTAAACAGCCTATTAAGTCCCTTATAAATGATGCTTAAAGTGCCCTTATGTATGGAAAGTAGAGGTGTGTGAAATGATCGTTATTTGCTTTTGTATGATTATGTGAAATTACAGATAAGTTACACGAAATGCAAAAATAGCATTTTGCTCTATATTCTAGCACAAAATGCATCCTTTGGTCCATTTTGGATACAAGTATGTATTTCAAGTATGAAAAATACCACAAAACGCACAATCGCTACAAAGTGCAACCACTTACTTCCGGGTCATTTGTATTGTTCCTGTAGGCTCATCGTACTTTTTTGACATAAATGGCTCATAATTATGCAACATGGCATAAAGGTGTTATGTTGGGAAATTGGTGTAGCAAGCATAACATTAAATTACAGAACTCCTCAAAGTTACACGTATAAACGACCTACCTATACCTACCAGTCGCCGTGAAGAAAAAAACTATTTTGATATATTCCTGAATAAGTCAGAATATGTGCCTTTTAAAGCCAGAGGACAAGTGCTAGTATATAAATGTCAAAACAAAAGTAACATTATAAAAATGCACATTAGGCTGCCTGAGCCAGAACTGACATTCAATCAGTTCTGCCACTAATTTTTTCAGAGTTGGAATAAACAACCCTGGCTAGGAGAGTTGTTAACCGAGGCTCAGCGAACAATGACCTGCCATGAAGCCCAGAAAAAGCCAATTTGTAATGTTGACCACTTGAAAGGGATTGGACAGATCAGTTGGCAGAACAAAGGGCAGCTTAGCACTATCTCAGTTGCCAAAGAGAAATTCTACTCATTCCCAGGGCCCTCCTAAACAGGCAGGTTCCGATCATCATAGGAATGTAAACCACTTTTGACTCTGTCAGGCGGTTGCAGCGCTCATCTGAATATGGGAGAGGCTTAGCAGCTCAAAACATGCTTGTTTGGTAGAAGTCCTTGCAAGAAGAGGAGGACACACACAAAGACTCAGATTACCAACATCACCTAGGAACTGGAACTGCTACCCAAATGTCAAGTGGTTGGCCTCCAACTTTCCTACTTCACTGACAGAAAAAAGCGGGACAACTGAGCCCAAGACAGCCCAACTGAACATTGAGGACAGGTCCCTGCAGGAGATCTGGTGCTCAGAAGCCTGTACTGTGGATCTAAGGACTGGAGGACTGACCAGAAGAATGTCTGGCACTTAGTCATTTGTTTGGGTTGACTGGGGCAAGGTGCTCTGGTGAGCACAGGGAGGTTGCAACCAAAAGGGGGCAACTAAATTAGGTTTGTGCTCCTCAGAACATTTAGTTGTACTGATAACTGGCTCTGTGAGACCTCACAGCAGAGGCATCTGGCCTTGTGGAATCCTGAACAGATATAGCTTCCAGCTTTGCCTTGCTGGAAAATTTTGACATCCAAAATGTGACAAAGACCTTGCAGCGATGAAATCCAGGTTTGATCAGTTCTGAGCTTTTGTCGCCAAAACCAATATCTTCAGCAGGAGATCAATGATAACGTTTTTGACTTAGAGGACCTTTGATGGCCACTTTGACTAGAGTGTCTCATTTGATGTATCTGACCTCTGCAGTTATCACAATCAGTCTGAAATCACACCTAGGTCTGGGTCAACTGCAAACAGTGCTTTTTGCCCTTCAAAGTATGTATGGTTCTCTTTAAACTATGTTGATGATCTTGGTGTGCTTTTTACTCATTTAATTTCCCTCTAATTTTCTAATTTGTTTTGGTGATTTTATTGTGTTGTGTTCATACTTTAAAACTATTGGACCTGCTTGAAATTAGCACATTGACCAACAGATTATATTGTTCTAGATGGTATTGTTTTATTGGCTTGATATCGAAGATCTTATGAGGGGAATAGTTAATGGAAGCATATAAAGCTTATATCGCTGAATCATCTGATTAATGAGTTAAGTACCATACAATTGACAATTGTAATGTAGGTGAATCACAGGATATTTTAATTGAGTGCCATATTTCATCATCTCACTGAGGTTGTACTTGTGCAATCATGAACTGAATACTTACAAAAAATCTGTTGTATGACAGCTGCCTCACTTATTTAAAGGGCAACATACAATTGACAAATGTAATGGATGTAAATAATTGAATATTTACTATGTTTGCTTTTTATTTTTTCCATAAACAATGGGACTGTTGTTATAGAACAATGCATTGAATAGTCTTTCAAAACCTATTACAAGATGGTCACCCCATTATACCAGATACCTTGTCCAGTTTCACCACCCGTTTAGTATGAGTCAATGTTTCAACTTGAACTACAGACCAACATGTAGGGGGTCATTACGAATTTGGTAGACAGAAAAGGCCATCCGCCAAACTCCCGTGGTCAGGTTGCCTTATGAGTTGCCTGCTGGGTCAGTGAGTGGAAACTGTGTTTCTGCCCAATAGCCCAGCAGGGAACAGCCTACAACATTGACACCGGCTCATAATTGAGCCAGCTGCAATGTTGTACTGCGTAGGGTGCACTGGCACCCATCGCACTGTTCGCAGTCTGCAATGCAGAGAGTGAACAGCCAGACAGGGCTGGCCATGGTGGCCCCTGCACTGCCCATGATAAGGGCATGGGCATTGCAGGGTCCCCCCAGGGGACCCCTGGACCCTGTGTCCACCAGCATTTACATGCCGGTGCTACTGCCATGTAAAAGCTGGCGGAGATGAGGGTCGTTATCCCCAGGGCAGCGCTGCTTGCAGCGCCGCCCTGGAGGATTAGGACCACCAGCCTTGCCAGCCTTGCCAGTCCCTCCTGTGGAGGTACAAGAACAAATATTAGGGTACTAGCCAATACAAAAACAGAGAAAAGATATATATGAACAATAATTGTTCTTGTACTTCAAGTATATTTCCCTGGATGGGCTACTGATTATACCAGGGACCCTCGATAGTTTTTTCCTTTTGGATGCGACCTCCTGTGGAGGTAAACTGGTGGTGCTGGCAGTCGGACCATGGCGGTCATAATGTGTTGGTCAGACCACCACCAAAGTGGTTGGACCACAGCTCTGGCGACGGTCAGACAGCTACCATGACCCTGGCGGTCTAAAGACCACCTGGGTTGTAATGAGCCCTTAGTGATCTCTCCAAACATAATCACTGACTAACTGCAAGATATTTCCACCATTTACCTTGTTTTTTCACATGATACTGGGATTGCTCTCTATTAACTATGCATAATATACCATAATGGAACCTATTACAAAATGTCCAGCCCTTTACATCTTGTTCAATATGACTTCCCCTCACACTGTATGAGTCATAACTTGACCTTGGAACTAGGATTGCTTCAAGGCTAGCAGATTTATGTCATGAATCACCCAGCCGAGTCACAGGTGGCCGCAGGAACTGACATGGGGAACATCACGTCCCCAACTGGGATGCCATTAGCTACGAACCTTTACCAGACCCTCTTAGGTAGTTGCAAACTTCCACTCACGTTTCCGAACTAGTGTTCACATAGGCTCTATATTCTATATGAAGTGCATATAACAATAATTATATTCTCGGATCTGTCCCCAGATTACACTACTTGGACAAAATGATTTAGAGTTTCTCATCAAGGTGTTCTCATTTCTTTGTTCATCTTTTAGTTTTGACATTTCTATTTAGTAATTAATTTGTATCATTTACTTCTATTTATAACTAACTTTGCCTTATTGGGTGGCACATTCTTCAAGTAACTGTTACCATGCTGATTATTTCCATGTATAAATGTAACATGTCCTGCCCTGACCTGATCTTACCAGATTGGCACAGGTGTCCCCAACACTGAATTCATTTCCAAGCCACACATATCAAATACTATTGAACTGAATCATTACTTATTTATAATGCTTATCAAACATGACTATTATGGCTCCACATGCAGGTAACAAGCATATTAGCACTTTTGCTTCACTTCATCATGCAGAACTCCTATTGTTTATTCACAAGTGTGCTGTGCTCCACTGTTTTGTGACATGTCTGCTGACACTATTACTGTGCAGGCTAGAAGCAAAAAAACTTGCTCTGTGAATCATGATCAGACTAATGATATAACCATAACATTTATTTATTTTGTTTTCTATTCTTATGGCTGTCGTTTTGTGTTTGTCTTTTATGCTATGTTCTTGATTTATGCCTGTCAAAATGGATTATTTTACTATGTATTGTTTTATGAGTGCATTGACTTTAGCAAATGTGCCCTATTGACGAAACCTGCAATAAATGCTCATTCTGTTTTCTTGAACTATAGTTCACGTTTGTCAAAATCTTATTTTTTATGTCATTTACTAGTTGTTTTTTTGAAAATATACACACAGCCTTAAAAAAGTACCAAGCTTGTGTGCCACATGAGACAAAACACATGTTGGCTGGTCACTATCTACAAACTCTCGCTAAGCACTATAACAATTTCAGGAGATCATCAAGGACTATAAGATTAATACACTATTTCTGTGCAATATGATAATTTATGGAATTTTGCACTCACTATACCTAACTTTGACTTCAACATTTGCATACTACTTATGACTAACCTATACTATAGGACACTGTATTTCAGTTTTACCTGTGAAAAAGATTACTCAATCAAGATAGGACTGATTGGGATCAACCCAATTACCAAGGAGGGCTAGAGTTTATTCCCAGATGCATGGACATGTTTTTTCTGAAACAGGAAAAGAAGCTGCAGGAGGGCAGGATGTTCACTAGCACAATTTTAGTTTCGTAAATCAATATGCAAGTATTCTCAACACCTATCAAATTTAAAGGTGAGCATAAATGACATACTTTACTGTAGTGTAATTATGCACAATTACATCTAAATTACACGAGATTATGCAAGGAGTGTAAAATAGCATTCAGGGTTATTTTCCTAGTTAAAAGTGCACACTTCCATCTAAAATGGAGCTGTGGATTCATTTTGAGCTAAGAAAATAGTGTTAAATGTAGCAGACACGGACAGAAGCAGCCACTTGTGCTTTCTAAGTTTGTTGTTCCTGTGTTCAACAAATTACTCGATTGGGTGTAATTGTGTAATTTATAATAATTTCTTGTCAAAAGAGCATGCAAAATGACTGAAATTACTGGATGAGATGACATTAATGTCATTTTCCCCATACCTTTACACCCAGCCGAATTCCTGCATTAATACATTATGCATGGTTTGGCAATGTATAAAGCAATTTCAAAGGCCAAACCTTATTCCTTGTGTACACTGGGAGTAGGAAATACAGGTACACAGTGTTGCAGACATACCACTAAGTGTGATCACATGCCATGGTCAGTATTCTATACTGCTTGCCATGTATGGAGGCCACAGTTATAAATAATTTGTCTTCTCCTGGGTATTCAGTGGCTTGAGCTACATGTGCCAACCAATTAAAAGTGAATACTTCTGTTCAATAAGACACAAATTATATTCTGATCTTCTAAGTGGTAATGAAGTATTGCTTGAATATAATTGCAGTATTTAAAATTCCTGATTATTGTCACTGTAGTTTTTCAGAAGAACGCCACCCTGCAGAATGAAATTAAGTGAAAGGACATTCCTCCACTCTGATAATTGCTTATTCTGAGAGCTTCTATAAAAGTGAACTAAAGTTACAAAAGCTGAGCACAAAAAGAAATGAATTAGAGAGACTTGCGCGCCAGGTGACAATGGGACAGCCGGTGCAAAATAATTTTACCAATTCTAATTCAAGACTACTTGGGAGTCACTTAGGTCCATATTTATACTTTTTTTTGCGCCGCATTTGCGTCATTTTGGGATGCAAAAGCGGCGCAAACTTACAAAATACAATTGTATTTTGTAAGTTTGCGCCGCATTTGAGTCAAAGGCAAATGCTGTGCTAAAAAAGTATAAATATGGGCCTTAGCTTCCACCGAATTGCTGGCTGAACTTATTAGTGCCTCTGGTGTTGAACAAAAAGAATAGCAAGCCTTGCTATTATATAGAACATAAGCAATGCATAACCGATATTTTTCAAACAAGCATGCCGGTGTGTATGATCTGAAACCCAAAATACGTTTTTTTCTGCTGTGCTAGAGTTAGCTTAGTGCTTAAAAGTAGCAGAAGGGGGATAGAATTGCAATAAATGTATACAACAGCAATCTTATTCATGTTTTTAGTAAACCTTGCTGCTGCCACTTTATTTGTCTTTGGTATAGATAAAATTGATATTGTGTGCTCTAGACTAGGGTTTTGAATTTAAAGTAATTGTTTAAAATGTGCCCCATGTGTTCTAGAATGGGTTATGCCTTAATGAAAGAGGGTTTGGAGTTCCACTATCCCTGTAAAGTCCCATGTGATTGTCACCTGAAACAAATCTAACTCAAATATTGAATAGTGAGTTGTGGGGCGGTCGTAGAACAAGCAGAACACTTTATTTTTCTAATTCAGGTTGGCACATTGACTCAGACCTTGGTGCCAGGGTTGAAAAAAAGCACTCTCTAGAAAATACATCATTTTGCACCCAAGGTAGGGCACAATTTTGCTAGATCCCTCAGTAATTTTGGATAACACATTAAAAAACAAGTATTACAATCAGCAAATAAATTTTTGGAAATATTAGCTACCCTCTTCAGCTCAATTAGATATTTGCTGTTGCTGTAGGCACTTGACTTATAGAATGTTTATCTATGTTTGATGTCATATCTCATATTTATTAAGTCTGTTTATTCAAAATAGCAGAAGCTCCAAAAGAGATATACAACGGACACCAATCACATAACATTTCCTTTCCAAAGGGGCCCCTAAAATAGGGGCGAGGTAAAATTTGTTAGTAATCACATGCAGCATACCCTTTTAAAATATCTTGCTCATTGTTGCAGTGTGATGCTCTAGACACCAATAGTGGGCACTTTCACAAATACCACCTAATTATGTACCTGTCATGAGCTGGAAGTTCCTTTAGGATGCCAATAACACCTGACATGTATTGCAGAACATTAGACTGGGCCTCCTAATTAATTAGGGAAGGCACCTGGCCTGTATTTGGTGGGTATACACCATATCCTGATGAAGCAAATTTGACACTTATAGAAATAAGACAGTTATTAACACTTTAATGTATGCTTATAGGCAACTTTAATAGTATATTTAACAAATGACAGGAGCAGTAACTCCATACTTACGTATGTGCACGCACATGATAGCGTTAATAGTGTGTGTACTCCCTGATGACGATGCCTTCTCCTTGGATACTGTTGGCTGCGTAGCCCTGCTGAACTTTACCTTCTCAGAGGCTTTTTCTTGAAAACTCTTTTTCGTCTAAAGGTAAACCAAGTCCAAGCCCAACATACCTCCAGTGTCCGAACCAGGCTCCATGGTGGTCATAGCTTTTGATTTCCAGTATTATGTGACTAGATGCCTGTGGTTCACACTTTGATTTTCTTAGGGGCTTTTTAAAACAAAATCATTCAGCACTTCATTTCTAACAATTGGATTTAATTAATTTTAGTATAAAATTATTCATTACAATTTACTCTATTTTTCAAAATTGAGTTGGGATATTTCTTGTGTTGTATTTTCACTTCATACTGCACACAAGCAGCAATAAATACTTAACACAGTGCCTTTAAGTTAAGTCTGATTACTTTTGTGTCAAGCTACCAGAGGGCTCAGTGCAGGAGGGCGTGGTCAGCCAAGATGGCGGATTAGACAAGTTATACTGCAGCTCCTGTAATGAAGAAAAATATCCTTTAACACCCTGGGCAAAGCTTGCCAAGAAGGTTGAAATAATTGCTGATTGCAGAAATTCTACTGTGTGTGTGTGTGTGGGGGGGACTGACAGAACCCAGAAAACCCCTGTATGACCGTGTGAACTGCAGCGCTCCAGGCCCTGGTCTTGCGACCGGAGAAGCAATGGAGTCAATTGCATGGCAGGGTGATTGTGTATGCCCTGTACCACAGTGATCATGGGATGCCGGCCTGGCCCCTGTGTTCATGGCAGCAACCTTTGACATGAAAAACCAAGTAGAGAAATTCACCTGTAGGCTCCTTTGAGCGGAGCAGGCTCGGAGATATCCAGCCACCAAGATGGCGACCGCGGCCCGGACAGGCTCGTGACTTGGCAGGGCAGAGATGAAAGTGGAGTACGGCTGCCTGATGTGAGAGAGTGGCATCGATCTCTTGCGCAGGCAGTGGATGAATGACATCTGTGGCACACGCCCCTTCAGCTTCTGAAAGGCCTCCTGGAGGGTACCCCAGTAGCACATGTGCACAGCTGTTCCTGTGCAGGGGGACGGGGCGTAACAGGAAATCGGGGAAGATTTGGTAAATCAAGCCCCCTTCCATGATTCGGAGCATCTGACAGGTCCGAGGAGAGTGTGAACCACCCAAGAACAGTGAAAAATACTGGCCTCAGTGAAGGGGCAAACAGTGAACTGCACTGTGTGGTTCATCAGGGGTGAGCTCAACAGGAATCTGGCCTGTGTGGGAGCCTTGCCCTCGGCCTGGAGGCACCATGAAGGCGGCGACTCAGATGACAACCTTGTGTAGCTCTGACAGCTGAGCACAAGCCCTGCACCTGGGGAGGCTGAGTGACATTTAGATTCTGAAGTTGAGCCCATTGCTTGCTGCAGACTGGCCTGCAGGACAGTAGGTGGCCTGAACATTGTTACGCATGCCCTGTGGAGGGGGCCACCTCTGAAGTGGCCATAACACCTGCAGTCCCCTGAGACTGAGCATATCTGACCCCAGTGCTCCCCTACAGTATCTTAACTCTGCAAGGGCCGCCTGAGGTGCCATCTGGGGGCCAAGGCATGTTTTTATACAGTTCTGTAGGGGAACTGCTGGGGCTGAGAAACATACATCGGAAGGCTCTGTGGCCCTGAACATATATACAACACAAAGTCTGAGTGAACACACCTTGGTGGGGGGGAACGGCTCAGTGGAGGTGGAGAGGAAGTTGCTCTGGAGTGGCTGCACACATCAGACCCGCTGGCTGGTTGATGGGTCCCTGGTTTGGGAGAAAACTCAATGCCTGGGTTTGTTCTTGCCGGGGACTGCTGGCTCCCAGATCACCTCAGGGGTGTGTACAGGGGCCGCTTGGTGGCAACGGACAGGGAAAAGACAAGGGCCCTCTGCTCACACAATCAAACAAGATAGATCAATATCCAGTCCTAGGGCTACAACCACACGGTATAAAGCAAGAGGAGAGATCTACTCTGGGGCCTAGTGCTCAGTCCCCAGCAACAATGGAAATACTGGCAGCTGTGCAGGGCACTGGAGAGGCACTGAAATAAAAAATGGACACTATTGGATGGCTATCAACCACCTCCGGGTGGACCTACGTAAGGTGGAAGAATGAGTGTCAGGACCAGAAGCTGACATTTCTACCCAACAGCAAGTCAAAACGCTCCAGGCCATAGCTGCAGGCTTATGAATAGTGCATCACACATGGAGGACCAGCTGGAAAACGCAAAGGGTCGCTCCCAGCAAAATAACAATCGCCCAATAGGCTTTCTGAGTGAACAGAGAGCCCTTTGGTGGAATTGTTTCTAGAGGACTGGATTGTAAGTGTCTCTCTAAATTGCAAATCTGCAGCCCTTGGCTCCCCTGTGCTCTAACTGCATGTTTCTTTAACTATAGAGACTGGGACTTGATCCTTCAACATGTGCGCTCCCACAGCCCCAGACAAATACTCAGGTGGTCATTATGCTTTTGGCGGTCACCTGACCGCCATGGCGGCGGCGGTGGTGGTCGGTCCACCAACAGGCCAGCGGTGAAGACTGCCATATCACGACGCGGCGTTGAACTGACCCAGACACAGACACATCACCATCACCACCAGTACCGTCAGTGCGGTCAGACTGCTGGGCCAGAGGTGAGCACCTCCAGCCCGGTGGCAGCCATGAGACTGCCGGCGATATCATGACCAGGCAGACCGCCAGGCTTTCCGTGGAGGTCGCACTGCCATGAAAACCCTAGCAGTAATGCACCAAGCGACAGGAATCTCCATTCCTGTCATGAGCACCCTCCCCCCTAATATCCACACACATGCAAGCACCCTCCCTCCCACTTTCACGGACATGCAAACACCCTCCCTCGACTTCCACGCACATGCACGCACCCTCCCCACCCGACTGCACACAACCATACACACGCCCTCACTTGCACTCAGACATACACACTCCCTTCTATAATCATACACACCCCCACCGCATCCATTCACTCACTCCCCCACCGCATCCATTAAAGCTTCCTCCTCTGCATCCATGCACACGCACTCACCCCTCCACATTTATGCACACACCCAGACACAGCATCCATTCACGTACTCCCACACCGCATCCATTCATGCACTCCCCCTCTTCGCATTGATGCACATGCACTTCCCCCTCCAAATTCATGCACACACCCAGACACTGCATCCATTCATGCACCCAGACACCCCCATTTGCACACATACGTGCAACCAGACACCCCCATTCGCACACATACATGTACACCCCTCCATGCACCCAACACCCCTTTCAGACGATCAACTTACCTTTTCCAGCAAGGTGGTAGTCCAGAAGGGGATAAGTTCTGGCGTTTTCCACCGCCAGCACCGCACCGCCAACAGGACTCTCCCTCGCCATATTATGTATCTTAATATGGCGGGTGGAGTCTTGTTGCCATGGCACTGCTGGTGGTGGAACCGCCTCTCTTCTTCCATTAGTCAGGCCAACGGGCTCAGATTTCCCCCCGTAAATGGGCAGAAATCGTTCCTAAGTCAAAATAAGGCAGTCTACGGACATCTGGCGGTCTGTTGGTGGCAGCGGCTTCGGCGGTCTTTATCCAAGACCACCAAAGTCATAATGACCACCTTATTTTCTCAGATTACACCTGGCAGGTTCAAGACCTCTCCAAAAATGTCCTACCAATCAAACACCATCTAAGAGACCACAGCATCAAAATTGGATTGATTTACCCACCCACATTGAAAGTCCAGCATAATGGAAAAGTTTAATTCTTTGAGACAGCCCAGGAGACTTGCTAGATCCTTTGGGTATTGGACCGGGCCAGCAGTCCTCTGAATGGAAAGGGCAGAGGAAATAAGGACTGTGTTGCTCTAACAGGAGCAAGACCAAACAACAGAACTCTTCTAGACCTCTGGAGGGGATGAATGTCAGACACATTCTGGTTTGTCCTGGATGGGACATTACAAGCTGAGACATTAGAATCAAAACCCTTTTTCCCAGTATCTCAGGCTGCACATACATTGTATACAGATCACATCTGTACTTCTCTGTGAAGGAATGCTTCACTCCCACTGAGAAGATTCTCACTGCATGACTGACAGCCATATTATTTTTTTCCTGATATAAAATGTTTGTATCCAATAATTAGAAATTGAACATAATTATCTAGCTTTATTCATTTATTATTGCACACAGTTGTCAAACATAGTCTTGCAGTATGTGAGGCTTTTAATCTAATCTTCTGCAGTAGGAAGGGGGCTCTGCCCGATCAGGCAGCTACTCATAGTTTGGCAAGTTCTGTATGCTTATGAGTTGTTACAGGTATGCTCTTGACATATCAAAGAACTCCTAGATAGTTAGGTATAACAGGTATATCATTCATTTTACTCAACTCAGGAAATATACTGTCCATTATGTCTGTATTCTGGGGCATCTCCATGTTAAAGGCATGAAGTCTTCCTCTTCTTCCTGACATGAAGTTTTCCCTCAGTCCAAATTTGTGTATTCTAAGTAGGTTGTAGTTCAATTTCAGGATGAGCAAACTGTATCAGTCTATCTCTAATTTAGTAGAAGCCTGTCTAACAGCTGCACAACAGTACACCCATTGCTTATCCGTAATCTTGGTGCTTACATCAGTTTGCCATTGCTTTTGAGATGTGAGTGCTTCATGACAAAGCATTAAGGCATGACATTATGTGGTTATGTGGTGTTAGTTATTATGTTGGGAGTCAATATTTGAAAATATGTAGGCACTGAGGGAAATTCAGTAAGCAATAAATGGAGAGCCCCTTGAATTCCATAGAAAATGAATATATTTAAAGCTGTTGAGTTTGAATTGGGAACTACAACCCGATCAAAGGTATTAAAATTGTTGTTGTGAAATATGTCTCCCACCTTAATAATTTGACATTATTTAAGTTTTGTTAGGATGTATGCTTGTTTTTTCTTTTTTTCTTGCGGACACACAAAGAGGCAGACACACCACTCAATTCTTGTCTCAGAAGTATATAAAAATTCACCACTGCAATGTTTCAAAAGTCAGTGCTAGGCATAAGCAGCATTGCCAAAGATTTCTTTACAGTTACATTTCCTAAAAGGGAATATGAATAACTTTACTAGTAATGGATTCTGGTCTTCAGCATCTCTTTCTAACCATCTGTATGAAATCCATCAACTGGGGATCATGAATCTAGTTTCAAGTAAATAGACCTTGGGCTGTGTGATAATATCTTTCAAAATCTGGAGTCACTAAACCCCTTTCCATATACGGATGGAATAATGTAGCCCATATGAATCAAGGTAGTTTCCCTGCCCAGGCTAATATAGCCATCAATTGCTGCAACTTACAAAATAAAGTTTAAGTTAAAACAATGGGAATTGTTAGGAAATAATACAGGAGCTGTGATAATAACACTATTTTCATAATTGCAATTCTTCTTACTCGGGACAACAGATGTTTTATCCATTTATCAATGCTGTTGAATATTTTAGACAATGGTGTTTCACAGTTACTGCTGAATACAACCATAGGGTCTCTGTGCACTTTGCCACCCAGGTAACAGACAGAGGGGGTCATTCTGACCTCGGCGGTAAAAGGCGCTTACCGCCGGTCAGAAGACCGCAATAACACCGCCGCGGCCGCGGAAAGCCGCCACGGTCATTCTGACCCACAACGGCCAAACCTCCAAAAATCCGACCTCCACTGCAGCCCGCCACATCAGCGGGCAGCGATAAACTGGAGATGACCAAACCTCCACCGTCACACCAACAGAAAAACGCCCATGCCATTACGACCCACGAATCAACGCGGCGGGCTTTCCAACGCGGTATTCCATTGGCGGTACACACCGCTGCGGTCAAAATACACACACAGCACCAAAACACAGGCACATTGGACAATTACAAATACACACACCTGATACACATACACAACCCACTCCCACACAATCAATCAACTATAAAACACACCCCCACATCACCCACAAACCCCTACGACCACAATTACTGAGAGAAGGAGAGAGAGACACAGCAGACAATCCATAGCAATACACACTGAGGCACACTACACCATCACACACACCACATAGTAGCACAAAGCACCACACACCAACATACTCATCATCACATACACCACCCCACACCTCACCCACACCACCCCATGGCACCCCAAAGGCACCCACGCTTTTCGTACCAAGAACTCCGGGTCATGGTGGAGGAAATCCTAAGAGTGGAACCCCAGCTCTTCGTCTCACAGGTGCAGCACACCAGTATAGCTAGGAAGGCGGAGCTATGGCAGCGGATCGTGGACAGGGTCAACGCGGTGGGACAGCATCCCAGGAATAGGGAGGACATCCGCAAACGATGGAACGACCTACGGGGGAAGGTCCGATCGATGGTCTCCAGGCACAACATCGCGGTCCAGAAGACTGGCGGCGGACCCCCACCCACCCCTCCCGAATTTACATCATGGGAGCAAGAGGTCTTCAACATCCTGCATCCTCAGGGCCTCGCAGGAGTAGCTGGAGGAATGGACTCTGGTAAGTCCAATCTCAACTACTAGATCCCCCCCACCCCACAAGCATGCCAACCCACACCCCCACCCTCACCCCCAACCCCCCAGCACACATCCTAACTGACAATGTCTCACCAGCACAACCCACCCATCCCAACACCAACTCCTGCATGCCAACACAATCCATGGACACCCATCACCCAAGCATGACCACTGCACTTACCCCCCCCCCCCACTAACTACCCTCACAACACCTCCCTCAAGGGAATGCCTGCACTGGGGGACGAGGGCACCCATAACACGCACGCTATTGCACACACAGAAACAATAACCAAACTCTTTTACCCCATGCAGGACCCGAACGCCAAAACACCAGCCAGGAGGGTCCAGAAATGTCCATCCCACCCCCGGAACAGGCCCACAGTGAGGACAGCAGCTCTGTCGACACTGAACCTGATGACCAGCCCGGACCATCGGGGACCTCTGGGCAGTCGGTTCCCCTCACCCAGACACAGGCCACACCAGACCCGACCCCCTCTGCCAACACCAGCACAGCTCCCACCCAGCGGGCCCATGCCTCTGTCTCTAGGACACGTCAATCAGCGGTGTGTCTGCCACTACAGGGCACCCAGGCTAACCCAACACCCCAACAACAACAGGGACCTGGGGGCAGTGGGAGCGGGCACTCTGTCCAGTTGACAGAGGCCGGGGGAAACCGGGCAGCTCGGAGGGCTGCTGTGCGACAGGGGGGGGGGGAGAGGCCCAGGGAACCCACTCTCCAAGAGGCCCTCACCACCATCATGGGGGCCTACCACCACTCCCAAGAGACGATGGCGACGGTACTGGGCAGGTTCACGGAGATCCAGGCACAGCAGGAGGAACGCTACATGGGGTTCAGGGAGGAGCTGAGAATCATCGGGACCGCAATGGGGACCATCGTCCTGGCCCTCAACAGGATAGAAGACGCGTTGCGGGACCATGTGGCACCACACAGGGCCCCTGTCACTAGCCCGGACCAGGAACAGCCTACCACCTCCGCCGGCGCTAGTGGACAGGAGGCCCCAACACCACGGCAGGCCACCAGAACCCCACCTCCTGCTGAAGAACAACCACCCCGTAAGAGGAGCCTGAGATCCCAAAAAAAGACAGAGTAGGATGTCAAGACCCCCGCCAGCAGGACATACCCCCTGAACTCTTCCCACTGTCCCACATTGCCACCCTGTCCAACCATGAACTGCCTCTGCTCCATCCTTCCACAGGCAAAAGGACAATGCACCTGTGAGACTGAGAACTGGACTCTGCCATGGACATTACTCCACCCCCACCCATCACCCTTATAATCACATGTACCAATATCTAGCCCTGTAAATAAATCACATATTGCACACAAATCAGTTTGGAGTCATGCTGTATTATTAGCAAATGTATTACATATTACTGTTCAATATCTGTTCTGTCAATTAGTGATGACAACATACCAATGTCAATACGCTGTAGTTCATGGGCAAACCAAGCAGAAGTCAGGCACTGAGTCATACAGCACTGAGAAGGGAAGGGAAAAACAAAAATTACCCCAAAAGATCTGGTGGGAACTACAGAAAGTACAGATGCAGGAGGCTAGAAGCAATTGTGAAATGGCGTGGGTGATTCTTACCTGGGTGTTACTGGAAATACTGTTGTATCACTCTGTCCCTATTGTCTGTGTCGTCCTCTGAACCTTCCTCCTCTTCACTCTCCACAGGCTCCACGGCTTCTACAACACCACAATCTGGACCATCCTCCTGCAGGAAAGGCACCTGGCGTCGCAAAGCCAGGTTGTGAAGCATATAGCACGCCACGATGATATGGCACACCTTCTTTGGTGAGTACATTAGGGATCCACCTGTCATATGCAGGCACCTAAACCTGGCCTTCAGGAGGCCAAAGGTTCGCTCAATCACCCTCCTAGTACGCCCATGGGCCTCATTGTACCGTTCCTCTGCCCTTGTCCGGGGATTCCTCACTGGGGTCAGTAGCCACGGCAGGTTGGGGTAACCAGAGTCACCTATTAGCCACACACGTTGTCTCTGTAGCTGCTCCATCACATAGGGGATGCTGCTATTTCGCATCACATACGTGTCATGCACTGACCCTGGGAACTTGGCATTTACATGGGAGATGTACTGGTCAGCCAAACAGACCACCTGGACATTCATCGAATGATAACTTTTTCTGTTTCGGTACACCTGCTCATCGTCTTTTGGGGGTACCAAAGCCACATGGGTCCCATCAATGGCACCAATGATGTTGGGGATATGTCCAAGGGCATAGAAATCACCCTTCACTGTAGGCAAGTCACCCTCCTCTGGGAAAATGATGTAGCTCTGCATGAGTTTCATCAGGGCAGACAACACTCTGCTCAAAATCTTAGAAAACATAGGCTGAGACATTCCAGATGACATGGCCACTGTGGTCTGGAATGACCCACTGGCCAAAAAATGGAGGACTGACAAAACCTGCACCAGAGGGGGAATCCCTGTGGGTTGGCGGATGGGGGACATCAGGGCTGGCTCCAGCTGGGCACACAGTTCATGGATAGTGGCACGGTCAAGTCTGTATCGAAGTAATATATGGTGTTCTTCCATTGTCGACAGGTCCACCAGCGGTCGGTACACGCGAGGATTCCTCCTTCTCATCGCAAGTCCCAGCGGACGGTGCCTAGGAAGGACAACATGGAGCACAGAGTCAGCCAAACCACAGGTACGTACAGACAGCTTGCACAGTTAAAGAATGGCAATGGGTTGAAAGGCGTGTATGTGTGGCAATGCAAGGCCTAGGCCTGTGTGTCGCAGTCAAAATTAAGCCATGTAGGCCCTTGAAATGGCGGCTGCCTGACCTGTGAAGTGGGACAATGGCATGTGAGGTCAATGCGCTGGCGGGGCACACCGTGGCGGTAGGCGGTCGAAGACCGCGGCGCAAAGCCGCATTGGTTAACATTGAAGCCTATGGGTTTCAGGAGCCAATGACGAAGTGCGCCGGCGGTCGCGGTACGCACCGCCGCGGTACGCACCGCTGCGGGCATGACCGCCATTTTCTATCTGCTTAATCACTCGAGACCTGATCATCCACAGGAGAGGACCTATACTGCAAGTGCTGGCAAGACGGGGCACCCACTGCCGCAAGAGGTGGGAGGACATCCGCCGCGGAACAAGGAAGACCACCGCTGAACAGGGCCCGCGGTGCAGAAGAGCACCGCTGAACAGGGCCCGCCGTGGAGAAGAGCACCGCTGAACAGGGCCCCGCCGTGGAGATAGGCACCGCTGAACTGGGCCCGCGGTGCAGAAGAGCACCGCTGAACAGGGCCCCGCCGTGGAGTAGAGCACCGCTGAACAGGGCCCGTGGTGCAGAAGAGCACCGCTGAACAGGGCCCCGCCGTGGAGTAGAGCACCGCTGAACAGGGCCCGCGGTGAAGAAGAGCACCGCTGAACAGGGCCCCGCCGTGGAGATAGGCTCCGCTGAACAGGGCCCGCGGTGCAGAAGAGCACCGCTGAACAGGGCCCCGCTGTGGAGATAGGCACCGCTGAACAGGGCCCGCGGTGAAGAAGAGCACCGCTGAACAGGGCCCGCCGTGGAGAAGAGCACCGCTGAACAGGGCCCGCAGTGCAGAAGAGCACCGCTGAACAGGGCCCCGCCGTGGAGATAGGCACCGCTGAACTGGGCCCGCGGTGCAGAAGAGCACCGCTGAACAGGGCCCCGCCGTGGAGTAGAGCACCGCTGAACAGGGCCCGCGGTGAAGAAGAGCACCGCTGAACAGGGCCCGCCGTGGAGAAGAGCACAGCTGAACAGGGCCCGTGGTGCAGAAGAGCACCGCTGAACAGGGCCCGCCGTGGAGAAGAGCACCGCTGAACAGGGCCCCGCCGTGGAGAAGAGCACCGCTGAACAGGGCCCCGCCGTGGAGATAGGCACCGCTGAACAGGGCCCGCGGTGCAGAAGAGCACCGCTGAACAGGGCCCCGCCGTGGAGATAGGCACCGCTGAACAGGGCCCGCGGTGAAGAAGAGCACCGCTGAACAGGGCCCGCCGTGGAGAAGAGCACCGCTGAACAGGGCCCGCGGTGCAGAAGAGCACCGCTGAACAGGGCCCGCCGTGGAGAAGAGCACCGCTGAACAGGGCCCCGCCGTGGAGAAGAGCACCGCTGAACAGGGCCCCGCCATCTCAAGCACGGCTCCGCTGGGCCCGTCCTCTCAAGCACCGCTCCGCTGGGCCCTTCATCTCAAGCACCGCTCCGCTGGGCCCTTCCTCTCAAGCACCGCTCCGCTGGGCACCGCCGTCTCAAGCACCGCTCCGCTGGGCCCTTCCTCTCAAGCACCGCTACGCTGGGCACCGCCGTCTCAAGCACCACTCCGCTGGGCCCTTCCTCTCAAGCACCGCTACGCTGGGCACCGCCGTCTCAAGCACCGCTCCGCTGGGCCCTTCATCTCAAGCACCGCTCCGCTGGGCCCTTCCTCTCAAGCACCGCTCCGCTGGGCCCTTCATCTCAAGCACCGCTACGCTGGGCCCTTCCTCTCAATCACCGCTCCGCTGGGCACCGCCATCTCAAGCACCGCTCTGCTGGGCACCGCCGTCTCAAGCACCGTTTATGGTTCACTGTGCCCACCATGCCTCCTCCTTGACCAGTGGAGACTGTCATCCACCTGATGGACTGTGGCTTTGCACTCCCCAGGATGGTCCAGTGGGCAGCCCACCCACTGTAGAGACATTGAGAGACTGTGGCTTTGCACTCCCCAGGATGGTCCAGTGGGCAGCCCACCCACTGTAGAGACATTGAGAGACTGTGGCTTTGCACTCCCCAGGATGGTCCAGTGGCCAGCCCACCCACTGTAGAGACATTGAGAGACTGTGGCTTTGCACTCCCCAGGGCATGGTGGCTCCTCGTGGATCTGGCGTCGTGGACTCATGTGGCTGTGGTGCCCCCCCCTTCCCTTCCCCCTGAGGTGCCTGTAGTTTTTACATCTGATGCCCCTGCAGTGTTCTCTCCAAAGGACTCAGGTCTCCTGTGTGGGCTTTGCCCTTATTTCTCAAGACTTTGGCCCACGGACATGCTGAATTCGTAGGATGTGCAGGACTTGGTACTTCAGTTATACACTGATGTGTATGTCATTAGTTTTGTTGTGAATATCTTTCATGGTTGTACAATAATTTTCTGGAGCTTTTTGGTACATAAATATTTATTCCAAATTTGATTATGTCCTAGCATTTTTCAGGGGTGTTTGGGTGGTGTCACTGTGACTTGGTGCTCTGCATTGGTGAGTACATAGTTGGGGGGGGGTCGCATATGTGTGTGCCCGTAACCTTTCGTCCTCCCCCTCCCGTGTGTCGTAGGTGCAGTACTCACTGTTGTCGTCTGCGCCGGACTTCGTACTCGTGGTAGATGAGAAGGTAGACGAGAGCAGGTAGGATGTTTAATTCGGGTTCCATGCTGTCCTCCTTCCTCCTGGAGTGCGTAGTGGTGAGCGTTTTCCCGTCCGTAGTCTGTTTCCGCCGTGTTTTTATCGGCGGTGCTCCCGCCCCGGAAAAGGTGGCGTATTGGTGAGTTGGAATAGTGTGGGCGGTACATTGTCTGCCGCCTGTCTGTTGGCGGTTGTTTGTACCGCCGTGGCGGTCGGAGTGTTAAGGTGGCTGTCTGTGTTGGCGGTTCCCGCCAGGCTCAGAATCCCATTTTTTTTACCGCCAGCCTGTTGGCGGGTTGGCCGCCGCTTTAATACCGACCGCCAGGGTTAGAATCACACCCAGAATCTGTTGTCCTTTTCAAGGTAAATTTTGATGAAGCTGCAGTGGTCAATGAGAAAAGCAGAGACTTGGCCCAGTTTATATTCAGGCCAGAAAGGCATCCTTAGCTTCTAATTTTAAGTAATATGGTAGAGAGATTTGACTCTGACTGATGGTGACGGACTGATATATCATGACAGATCATCTGCATATGTGGATATTATTAGCCCGCATCCTTGAAACCTCAGTCCTCTGACTGTGTTGCTCTCTGATTGCACAGGCCAATGGTTCTGCCATAATGCATACAGTAAGGGAGTGCACGGGCATGTGGGCCAAACTGGCTGTAGTGGGAATCATGCGTTTCCTGGGAAGATTGGAAAGGTGGGGGAACTTTCTCATCGGAGGGGGGCGGTTTTGTTACTGGGAGTTGGTTTTGCAGCAGTGCTGCAATATTGACCCCCAGTAACAAAAGGACAAAAGCAGCAGTGTTTTATCCACTTCCCCCAAACCCAACCCAGGGGCCGGTCTGACAAACTTGCCAGGGCTGCTTTGGGTTTCCAGTCTGACCCTTCTACTTATTTCAATGGGCTCAATTATGTGATTATTGTTACAGGTACAAGCTGTGGGTTTGGTTAATCAGACAAACCATTCCCTGGCTCCCAATATCTTTAAAACAGCAAACATAAATTCCCATTATAAGGAGTGATTTTCTTTTTATTTCTGATGAGTTACTAAAAGGTTGATAATCATGTCATCTTTACTTCTGTGAACAAAAATAAGCATTAGATCATCACACCACTCTCTGCTAATTGTGTATTCTGAGAGTTTTTATATGCGTAAAATAATGCTCTAAGAACCGAGCACAAAGAAAGAAGATGAGAGAGGGGACCTTCATGCCAAGAGGCAGTCGGATAGGTCATGTAGAATAAGATTATCACATAATTGAACTTGGATAGTAAAATAAATCTTTAAAATTAATCCCTTCTCTTCTAATGTTGTTCAGTGTGTAGTTTCCCAATGAAAGAGGTTTTGAGTTCCATTAACAATCTCTGTAAAGTCTCACTACATGGAATGATATCTCAAACACATCTCACTCAAATATTGCTCAAGATATTATGGGGTGGTTGCGATACAACTATTTTTTTCTGATTTGGGCATTGGCTGAGCGCTTGGTGCCAAGGGGACTAGAAAATCACACTCTCTTGTAGGTACCATTAGCACCTTATTTTAGCACTTCATTTCTATTTTTTTAGGGCAGTCAGCCTTTTAGATTTTAATATTTTAATCAGCTGAGTCTTTCCAAGAAGACATAGTAGTTTGCGCTGTACATTTTATCAGCCATTTGTACATAATGTACTTCATACTCTAGGTTCTAGGCTGTCATGTATGGTACATGATATACTAACTCGTATTGCCACGCCAAAAGCTCAGTAGTCAGTCACCATTTTCTAGACACATCAGTATGTTAGACCTGTTGTTAATACTCTGAATGGATTATTATTTAAGCAACACGTAGGCCTAAGGGAGGCAGACAGCATTTCAGACATGGCAGTCCTGATATGCACACCATTCCACAGATAGCTCTGCTAATCCTGGCGCTGACTCTTCAGCTTCCCGAGAGGATTGCCATCCAGACAACAGGCAGACATTTGCTATCCTTTTTAGAATTATACAAAATGGTGGGGTTGTTTATCTCTTTCCACTGGTTGTAATGATGATTACCGTACTATGTTTCATCTGCATCATTATCACAGCTCATGCTTGTTATGCTAGGATGCAATTGCTTCAATAAATACATTGAAATCTAGTTTGCATCTTGTCTCCTACCTTGGCATGTGTGTGTTACTGAATAACTGAGCAAAAGCAGTACAATCTGTTTCCATGACTTCCCTGAGGAATCAGAGTGTCATGTTTAGTTTGCCACAAATCACCTTTTCCTTTCTAGGGTTGGGTGAGGCACAGCAGGCTAACCAGGAGTTAGGCTGACAGGTACCAAAGTGGTGTGGGGCTGACTCAGTCTCCCACACTCAGTGGTACTGCTGTCCTAAACACCCAGTCTTATTACGATGATAGGAACCGCATGACATTTCTAGAAGTTCTCGAAAATGCATCAACATTGCCATTGGGCACTGGCTCAGACTTGCTGGGAGCAAGGCAATGCTGAAGGCTGTACCCAATGAGCAAGGGTCAGAAGTGTCATCACAGAATGTAGACAAAACCTACACTGGGTATTGCAAGCAAAAGCCAAATTATACCACTGCCAAAACAGAAATCAATTGGGAAAATATTATTACATAAGTGTTATGATTGGCTACTAAATACAGTATGATATAAACAAACATAAAAAGTGCATTACAATCTTAGTTTAAATGGATTTTATGTTTACGATACAAACAATAAACCACAGAAATGCCTCAATTTTAGTTAAATGTGGCATCATGATTTCCAATGTGATGCTCATTACATTACCAATGGCATTACTGCCATCCTTAATGATATCAGTCGTGACCAAATGTATGTCCTCACAAATGATATAATCAATGTTATTAATGAAGTACCAAATTATTGCACTTGTTCACTCCTGTTTTTGGCCACTGGTATTACAGATTTGTTATCTGTGTTTAATGTCTGCAGACACATTCATTAGTTTTTGCATTATAGCATTTAATTGTTTACTCTCTGTACTGTCTTGGTGAGGCTATTGGGTTGCTGGAAATGGCACTACAAGTGTTGCAAACTCGATGTGGATATACCTTCAGTGGAAATATAGGCCAATCTTTCTACAGGATATTTTTTTTGAGGACCACTATTTGCTTGCTCAAGTATTGTAGCAGTTATGATGATACTTGCATTCTATGTGCACTGACCTCACTCCAGAAGACTTTCAGATTCTTAGAGGTAGCTGCTCTGCTTAAGCAATCCCAATTACCCTTGCTGATTTCAGACTTTCTTTATGCTAAGGACTCTTTTTAAAGTACACATGCATGTGAGACTAAAGTAGGACTCCTAAAGTCTGCATACTGGCTTTAAAAGAGACTTATTTATTATATCACATAGATCCATACACTGGCCACTTAAATTTCTCCTAGGGTCATTTTCAGATAGACAAGCTGTAGGAGGCTGGACTGGCTTGTAGTAAGTACCAAGGGGTACTTACACCTTGCACCAGGCCCAGTTATCCCTTATTAGTGTATAGGGTGTCTAGCAGCTTAGGCTGATAGATAATGGTAGCTTAGCAGAGCAGCTTAGGCTGAACTAGGAGACGAGTGAAGCTCCTACAGTACCACTAGTGTCATATGCACAATATCATAAGAAAACAAAATACACAGATATACTAAAAATAAAGGTACTTTATTTTTATGACAATATGCCAAAGTATCTCAGTGAGTACCCTCAGTATGAGGATAGCAAATATACACAAGATATATGTACACAATACCAAAATATGCAGTAATAGTATTAGAAAACAGTGCAAACAATGTATAGTTACAATAGGATACAATGGGGATATATAGGGATAGGGGCAACACAAACCATATACTCCAAAAGTGGAATGCGAACCACGAATGGACCCCAAACCTATGTGACCTTGTAGAGGGTCGCTGGGACTGTAAGAAAACAGTGAGGGTTAGAAAAATAGCCCACCCCAAGATCCTGAAAAGTGAGTGCAAAGTGCATAGGACATAGAAGTCGTGATAGTGGAATTCTGCAGGAAAGACTCAAACCAGCAATGCAACAACGATGGATTTCCAGTCGAGGGTACCTGTGGAACAAGGGGACCAAGTCCAAAAGTCACAAGCAAGTCGGAGATGGGCAGATGCCCAGGAAATGCCAGCTGTGGGTGCAAAGAAGCTGCTACTGGACAGTAGAAGCTGAAGATTTTGCAGGAACGACAAGGGCTAGGAACTTCCCCTTTAGAGGACGGATCCCACACGCCGTGGAGAGTCGTGCAGAAGTGTTTTCCTGAAGAAAGACTGCCAACAAGCCTTGCTAGCTGCAAATCGTGCGGTTAGGGGTTTTGGATGCTGCTGTGGCCCAGGAGGGACCATGATGTCGCCAATTGCGTCTGGGGACAGAGGGGGCATCGAGCAAGACAAGGAGCCCTCTCAGAAGCAGGCAGCACCCGCAATAGTGCCGGAACAGGCACTACGAAATGTAGTGAAACGGTGCTCACCCGAAGTCGCACAAAGGAGTCCCACGTCGCCGGAGGACAACTTAGGAGGTCGTGCAATGCAGGCTAGAGTGCCGTGGACCCAGGCTTGGCTGTGCACAAAGGATTTCCGCTGGAAGTGCACAGAGGCCGGAGTAGCTGTAAAAGACGCGGTTCCCAGCAATGCAGTCTGGTGAGGGGAGGCAAGGACTTACCTCCACCAAACTTGGACTGAAGAGTCACTGGACTGTGGGAGTCACTTGGACAGAGTTGCTGGATTCAAGGGGACCGGTGATGCAGTTCTTTGGTGCCTGCGGTTGCAGGGGGACGATTCCGTCGACCCACGGGAGATTTCTTCGGAACTTCTAGTGCAGAGAGGAGGCAGATTACCCCCACAGCATGCACCACCAGGAAAGCAGTCAAGAAGGCGGCAGGATCAGCGTTACAGAGTTGCAGTAGTCTTCTTCGCTACTTTGTTGCAGTTTTTCAGGCTTCCAGCGCGGTCAGCAGTCGATTCCTTGGCAGAAGGTGAAGAGAGAGATGCAGAGGAACTCGGATGAGCTCTTGCATTCGTTATCTAAGGAAATCCTCAAAGCAGAGACCCTAAATAGCCAGAAAAGAGGGTTTGGCTACTTAGGAGAGAAGATAGGCTAGCAACACCTGAAGGAGCCTATCAGAAGGAGTCTCTGACGTCACCTGCTGGCCCTGGCCACTCAGAGCAGTCCAGTGTGCCAGCAGCACCTCTGTTTCCAAGATGGCAGAGGTCTGGAGCACACTGGAGGAGCTCTGGGCACCTCCCAGGGGAGGTGCAGGTCAGGGGAGTGGTCACTCCCCTTTCCTTTGTCCAGTTTTGCGCCAGAGCAGGGCTGAGGGGTCCCTGAACCGGTGTAGACTGGCTTATGCAGAAATGGGCACCATTTGTGCCCATGAAAGCATTTCCAGAGGCTGGGGGAGGCTACTCCTCCCCATCCCTAACACCATTTTCCAAAGGGAGAGGGTGTAACACCCTCTCTCTGAGGAAGTCCTTTGTTCTGCCTTCCTGGGCCAGGCCTGGCTGGACCCCAGGAGGGCAGAAACCTGTCTGAGGGGTTGGCAGCAGCAGCAGCTGCAGTGAAACCCCGGGAAAGGCAGTTTGGCAGTACCCAGGTCTGAGCTACAGACCTGTGGGATCATGGGATTGTGCCAACTATGCCAGGGTGGCATAGAGGGGACAATTCCATGATCATAGACATGTTACATGGCCATATTCGGAGTTACCATTGTGAAGCTACATATAGGTAGTGACCTATATGTAGTGCACGCGTGTAATGGTGTCCCCGCACTCACAAAGTCCGGGGAATTGGCCCTGAACAATGTGGGGGCACCTTGGCTAGTGCCAGGGTGCCCACACACTAAGTAACTTAGCACCCAACCTTTACCAGGTAAAGGTTAGACATATAGGTGACTCATAAGTTACTTAAGTGCAGTGTAAAATGGCTGTGAAATAACGTGGACGTTATTTCACCCAGGCTGCAGTGGCAGGCCTGTGTAAGAATTGTCAGAGCTCCCTATGGGTGGCAAAAGAAATGCTACAGCCCATAGGGATCTCCTGGAACCCCAATACCTTGGGTACCTCAGTACCATATACTAGGGAATTATAAGGGTGTTCCAGTATGCCAATGTAAATTGGTAAAATTGGTCACTAGCCTGTTAGTGACAATTTGAAAGAAATGAGAGAGCATAACCACTGAGGTTCTGATTAGCAGAGCCTCAGTGAGACAGTTAGTCATAACACAGGTAACACATTCAGGCATACTTATGAGCACTGGGCCCCTGGCTGGCAGGGTCCCAGTGACACATACAACTAAAACAACATATATACAGTGAAATATGGGGGTAACATGCCAGGCAAGATGGTACTTTCCTGCACAAGCCAAAAAAGTGCCAAAGTTAGACCTAATCAGGTTGTACAAGAACTTGTTAGGATCAGACAGAAGCCATACTACCGCAAGTCTATTATGTTGGGGTTCCCGATGCACTTTTCATGCTCCCCTCTCACCAATTCCATAGGTAAAGTGAAAGTTGGTACCAGCGGATTATGATCCCCAAATCTTACATCCAATAAGCATCTCTTCACCAGTTGCTGTGACAACCCATGGTTTATAAACATGAGATCAATTATAGAGAGGCACCCACCACCATGAAACATCAGGATCATTGGCTAGTTCTTATAATCAGTCTCATGAATAGTGATAGGATCTCGAGCAAGTATGTAATGGATAAACTCAGCACCTCTATGATCAGAAAGGCCCTGCCCAGCGTAATTATCAAGACAGGGTAGGCTAACTCCTAGATCAACAGCTGAGAAGGTGAATTTTACATTGAATTCCACATAACATAATTGTACATTCCGACTGGCAGAATTATGCTCAGATAACAATTTGTCAAATATGTTAGAAAAAAATGTACAATTCTTGTTGTTAATATTGGAAAAATCCTTCTATAAAAGTTAATAATATAAAAATGTAATCTATGTAACCTAGTCAACTGTAATACTTCAATCTCTGTGCTACTAAATTCTTTAGAAAGTAAAGTAACGTTTACCCCAACCGTGACACAAATGGATAGGCCTCCCTTTGGCCACCAAGATTTAGAAGAATTTGCTGGAATAGGGTGACAATGCAACCATTGCATACAAGGGAAGCAATAGCCCACAATTCATGCATTATAATAAACTCAGACCTATTGACCAGAGATACATATTCTGCCTGACTCAATTTACTATGGAACCCTGCAACACTCCAAAACATAAAATCAAAAACAAAAGAGTTCACCTTGATCTTAGCAAGAGGTGCCCTCTTTCATGGGTCTGTGTCCTGCCCACTATCACTAACAGGTCCTGAAAAAGTCAATGAAATCACTTCTTCCTCATTATTGCTACAGCGACTTAAAAGAACAGGTGGATAAGAAAGTCAATCAGAGCCACTTAAACCTTTCAACACAGCAAACCTGTTAGACAGAGACAATAAATATGTCAAGAAAGCAGGTTGCAGCAAGTTTAACCATGAGTGAGGGCCTGGAACTGCACTAAAACTAATGGAAAAACAACTAGAGAGGGCATATAAACATATCAAAGTGGGAGGGGAGAAATTTGTAAATATCCTGAAAGAGAGAAATTTGGGTGCACTATGTTGGGATCATTAAAATGAACAACAACATAATCTCCATTATAGACGTTAGGGGTTGGCCAGACCCAGTCCACCTTTCTAACCTGAAGTATATATTTGTGGGACACAGCATTGAATCCCATTTGTTTGCATAGCAAATGCAACACCTTACAGATCAATTGATTGCTGGACTCATCCTGAGTTAAGCTGAGTTTGGGAACACTTTCTAAGACTAGTACATTGGAGCAGGAAGAGTGAGGTAGGCTCAGAAAATCCAGCTCTGGTAAACAATGTTTCTCCTGAGATGTGTGTTCACAGGAGGACACCTGTATCCGAAGACAGGCACTTCCTGAAGAAATAGCATAATGTGCAACTAATGACACCACCAAAGGAGGGGAAAATGCTTGAGACGTAGATGGTAACAGCGAGGAAGGACCAGAAGAAGTACCCATTTCCATCCGCTGAGTACCTGAGCACTAGTCTGAGGCACAACTCCCAGCGGTGGTAGAAGCATGAACTGGTACATTAAGTATAGTCCTGGTAGTTTTGATCAAGTAAAGTTTCATCAGACTGGACACAATTGTAACCAATCGATAAGAGAGTGGCTTCATATGAGCATTTAAAATTGTTTCAAACTAGCACAAAAATCTTTTAAGTAGCCTAAGTCAATCACAGGATCCACAGTACCTAAGTTTGTCCTTTCAGCTTTTCTGTCCCCCACTTCCTTCCTCAGAATATCCCCCCTGTTTTCCTTTTTCCTGGAGTTGGGCTGGGTGAAGTGGTAGAATTATGTACTAAACAAGTGTTGCTGGAGTTTCCATCTTGAACATAAGTCTGGGGCAAGGATCTTACCAGTGCATGGCTGTTTATCCATTAGGGATGGACCATTCTCTTCAATTGACAGTCTTCTATCCATTAAGGTGAGCTCCTTAGTGATTACCCCAA
The DNA here is from genome assembly GCF_031143425.1 of Pleurodeles waltl. Classification (NCBI taxonomy): domain Eukaryota; kingdom Metazoa; phylum Chordata; class Amphibia; order Caudata; family Salamandridae; genus Pleurodeles; species Pleurodeles waltl. The sequence goes on from NC_090440.1 coordinate 302,412,933, forward strand.
CCGCACATTCCAAAATCGTGTCTATAGTTGTTCCATTAGATATGGAATCTGCACTACTCACAGGTTTCCGGTTTCCCACAGTTGCAGAAAGATGAAACTGCTAAGAGAAATGTGTGAGAAGGGGAAAGCCCAGCCCAGCCTCTCCTGTGAAAAAATGGGTTTGCTCTTGGTCCGGTCTTCACCTGAGCCCATGCCCGGGTGCATACTGCATGTCTCCTGTGCTGTGGGGTGGCAAGCAGACTCTTATAGCACCTGCTCAGTACAGCTCAGCCATGTGCGAGCCTCTGCCTCCTGTAGCAAAGGATTGTTGTTAGTCTGTCCCAGAGATTTGAGTCCTGTGCTGCAGAGAGGTGACCAGCCGTTTATAGTGCCCGCTCCAAAACTAGTCAGCTCTTCCATGTGTGAGCCCCACCTCCTGCATCTTAGGATTGTGGTAGAGTTTGTCTGTTTCAGAGAAGCCTGTTACGTGCTGCGGGGAGGTGGCCAGCCTCTTATAATGCCCACTCAGTCTTGCTCACCTTTGCTGTGTGAGTCCTCGCCTTCTGCAGCAAAGGATTGTGGTGGAATTAGTCCATCCCAGAGAAATGCATCCCATTCTGAGGGGATGAGACCACCATCTTATAGCACCCATTCGGCGATGCTCAACTCCACCATGTGTGAACCTCGCCTCCTGCAGTAAATGATTGTGTTGGAGTTCGTCCATCCTAGAGAAGTGCATCCTGCACTGTAGATAGGCAACCTGCCTATTTTAGTGCCTGCTTGGTGGTGGTCAGCTGTGCTGTGTGCGAGCGCCCGCCTCCTTCAGCAGAGGATTGTGGTGGAGTTAGTCTGCCTCAGAGAAGCGTCAAACACACTGGCATCCTGAAGCTTTTCATACCAGTTCTCCATATTGTATTGGGGAGCATAGTCATACCTCTCATTGTAATTGTTGTTCTCTAAATCCATGGCACAAATATTGTGTAGGATCTGGGACCTACCATGTCTCAGGGCAAGTTATTTGAATCAGAGGGTTTGTCAAGTGAATGCGCACCAGTTGGCGCCAGGCACGACTTCTGTAGAGAAAAAGGCGGATTTAACTTGGTGTCAGATGGGCCCATAGGTTACATCCTCAACCAGTGTCGACAGAGTTGGAATTTGGTCAATGCAAGCAGAACTGGCACAGCGGATTGTGCCGCAATGGGAGCATGCACTTGAGTTGGTGCTGAAACTGATAAGGGTCCAAACGGCACAGATGGTGGCAAAGGTAGACCTATTAGTGGAAGACTGACTAGAGGCACGTGTGGATTCTTGGGGCCCAAAAGGGTGCCAGAGGGAGCCAGTAAGGTGCCTACATACCTAGCATAGCCTTCCTGAAGCATCGCTGACAGACTTGGGACCTCGGGCTGTGTTAGGACCAAACTCTGAATCAGCTCCGTTGAAGATTGGGAACAAGACCGGGAGGCTGTGGATGCCCCCGCGCCCTCTCTGGAATTGAAGAGCTGTGGGAAGGGGCCATTTCCATCTTGTATTTTTTTATTTTTTTTATTTAACATATGGAAGATTTCAAATGAATTGATGATCTGCTATGGGAACTACTTAGGGCATCAAAAAAGCAAAGAGATGTGTGAAATGCTTGAATTAATCTCAGGCACCTGGGATCGATCGAGGCTGTATACCAATCCATTGTTTTTTGTCCTCCATGCCACCTCAGTTTGGACCCACCATATGAGAATCAGCCTTGACTCTGCTCCAATCGGAATAGTCCAGCCCAAACTGCCAGGCCAAGTCCTCCCAGAACCATAATGTACAATAAGCCAGGAATGAGTTTGCCCTTATTATTGGGTCATCAGCCAGATATAGCTTGATTTCAGTGGCAAAGTAAGCATGGGACTACTTGAGAACTACTTATGGCACAGAACAGGACCTTCTTTTTGACTTCAACTCCGCTCCACAATCTTCTTTTGTTTAGTGATGTAGAGTTTGGCTTCAAGCTTCCGTTTGGCCTTCAGGTGTAAGGGGATGCTGTTGCCACAGGCCTTGGAGTCATAATCCGACCCCAGACACTGCACACAGACTTCATGAGGGTCAATCACAGACATTGGTTTGCAACAGTCCCATCACGGTTTAAATCCCCTAGTTTTAGGGATATTTCTCTGGTAAATTGAAGAAGTTTTGTTTGAAAAGTCTGGTAAAAGATCAGAGAGAAGCTTTGGATCAGCATCTGAAAGTGCAGAAAGAAAGGAACTGACATCAGTTTGCATGGATGGTTCTTCTATGCGGTTCCACTTGTCAAGTCTGGAGCGGACTGTTATTGGCACAGAGACACATAATGCTACCTACCGGCATGAATGTCCCGGACACCTAGAGAATATTCACAACATGAGGAATCAAAACAAAGTGTCACACCACTGTGGCTTTTGGCTGGTTGCCTGTTGGACAATAAAGATACAAAAGGGTAAGAGTAAAATTATCCTCAGCAGAGCTACACAAACTGAAAGGTATTTATTGAGCTCTAAAAAGGCATCATCTCAGTATAACATGGAGTCACTCGGTTCTAAGGATGTTTCAAACTCTACTTGGCCAGATAACAAAACAAACAGTGCCCTAAGCTCTTGATTTCTGCAGCAAGTATATGGTGGCAACCCCACATTTTCTATTTCAAATGGTCCCTTTGGTTTTAAAAATTGTCAGAGGCGTCTTTTCAGGAGCTGACCAACTGCTCGGAAAGGACTTGGTCATACCTTACGTAGTGACGGCGGCTTTAGCGTCTCACCACTGTGAACAGAGATATCGATCGGTATCACATTTCCCACTTGGGATAACGAGGAAACCTCACATTATCAGAAGAAAAGCAGTAGACCTGCCAGATGCCCCCAGAAAATTACACTGACGGCTGAAGCGGAAATCACAGCCATTAGAAGGCTTCCTAATACCGCGAAGAGGCTGCAACTGACTTGCTCGGACTGTCAATCGGTTTCCTTTTATATCCCAACACACCAGAGCATATTTAATTACGGATATCGGTCACATGCAGGTGTATGGAACTGGAGCTGCTGCATAATGCAACATTTATTGTTCTGAATGATATCAGCCGGAAGGAGTTCAGCGGGCGATGCAATCAGTTCAGTCTGAAATCCCCGTTGTTTACCCGTAGTTGTGACGATTGAATTATTGCAGACACTTTTGTATTGCTTTGAAACGGTAGAATTGTAATTGTAAAGTGAATCGGTTGACATAATTTTTTTTTTAAAAATGCAGTGTAAAATGCATATTCCTAAATTAAGATTTTTTTCCTGCGGTGCCTAAGAAATAATGACTACATTGAAGGTGAAAAGGATGTACAATAAAATGTGAGGGAGAGTTGGCAATGCAGTTATTCAGGTCAGAGGCGAAATAATTTTAGAGGCAAGAACTGTGCGGTGCACATCATCGAAACATAAATATTTATTTGCCTTCTGACTCCAATCCCATATAATATTTTGTTTTCACCAGTTAGGAGTATGCTCCCATGTGGAAAGAATAAATGTAAAGCGTAAATATGTTTTTTTTTTTATCAGTTCTTCTTGGCTCATAGTGTCACTGAAACATGGGTTGTAAATTTAAAATTGGAATATTGTAATCTCAAATGTTTAAACTATGTTTTTAAGTAATATGGTGTACACCAAAGTTCACAAAAAAGGAAAATGGGTAAACAAATGGGAGTCTCCCTGTTTAAATGTGGTAAAAAAACGAGAATCACAGTTCCAAAGAATAAGATTACAGGCTACCTACTAGGGCAGGAGGCTTGTGATTCCTGCAAGCAATCGTTAACCAGGACCAAAGGGATTGGACAAAAAAGTGCCTTAAAATTGACAATGGGTGCCAAAAAAAGACAATCTTTACTATGACCTGACACCCATGTCAAGGTTAAAAACAAAGGGAGGGGAAACAGAGTATAATGATCTGGGGCCAGATGTAGCAAACGTTTAGCGAGTCGCAAACGGCAAAATTTGCCGTTTGCGACTCGCTAAACGCGTATCCCAATGCAGAAATGCATTTTGCGAGTCGTTACCGACTCGCAAAATGCATTTCAGACTCGCAAATAGGAAGGGGTGTTCCCTTCCTATTTGCGAGTTGCATTGGGATGCAATACCATTTGCGACCGCATATGCGGTCGCAAATGGCATCGCAGTTACCATCCACTTCAAGTGGATGGTAACCCAATCGCAAATTGGAAGGGGTCCCCATGGGACCCCTTCCAGTTTGTGACTGGACCCCAAAATATTTTTTCAGGGCAGGGAGTGGTCCAAAGGACCACTCCCTGCCCTGAAAAAAAACCGAAACTAAAGGTTTCGTTTTTTTTGAAGTGCAGCTCGTTTTCCTGGTAGGAAAACGGGCTACACTTAAAAAAAAAAAAAACTGCTTTATTGAAAAGCAGGTCGCAAACATGGAGGTCTGCTGACGACAGCAGGCCTCCATGTTTGCGAGTGCCTATACTCGCAATGTGGCCGCAATTTGCGACCCACCTCATGAATATTCCTGAGGTGGGTCATTGCGACCCCATTGCGAGTCGCAGTCGGTGTCTGAGACACCGTACTGCATAGCAATTTGCGACTTGCGAATTGCGAGTCGCAGGGACTCGCAATTTGCAAGTCGCAAATTGCCGACTTGCTACATCTGGCCCCTGGTTCCCTCAAATCTGTACCTAGTGTGTGCCTAACACCACAACTGTTGGTATCTGCACGCAGAGGTTGCGTGCAAGTCGTTCCTACACTAAATCATAAACATGGTCAACATGCTGCTTGCTCAAACAGTCTCAAAGATCTAGGGCCAGAAGTACGTACCTTTTTTCTTGTCATAAACGGCCAGATTCTGCGAATCGGGCATTTGCGACAAGAAAAAAGCTTTTTGGTATGTACAAACCCTATTTTGCGATTCGGTAATCTATTTACCAAATCGCAAAATAGGTTTGCGAATCGCAATTAGGAAGGGGTATTCCCTTCCTAATTGCGAGTCGCAGTGCGATGTATGATTGTTTTGTGACTGTGAATGCGATCATGTCACAATCGCAGTTAGCACCGATTTCAAATTGGTGCTAATTCATTCGCAAACTGAAAGGGGGCCCCAGGTGACCCCTTCCCCTTTGTAAATGGTAGTGAAAATATTTTTTGGGAGCAGGCAGTGGTCCCACAGACCACTGTCTGCGCTAAAAAAAATGAAAAGAAAACATTTAATTTTTGTTTTTGAAATGCATCCCGTTTTCCTTTAAGGAAATCGGGCTCCATTTAAAAAAAAAAACTGTCTTATTTAAAAGCAGTAACAGACATGGTGGTCTGCAGTCCCCAGCAGGCCACCATCCCTGTGAGGGTGACCATTCCCAATGGGGTCGCAAATTGCAACCTATCTCATGAAAATTTATGAGGTAGGTCACCATTGGGAATTGCAAACAGTGTCATTGACACTGTTGTACATCAGGTTTTGCGACTCGCAAATTGCAAGTCTCGAAGACTCGCAAGGTGCGAGTCGCAAAAGCTAATATTCATACATGTGGCCTCTAGTGAACAAATGTAAGCATGTTTAGTGGTGACTTTGAATACTGCTGTGGGCCTGATGCAAGCTAAGAAAAATTACTCCCATTCCAGTGGTTTGGTTGAAATGAAAATCCATACACTCCTGGATACCCTAATAATAACTATGTTAGGTTATATTGATTTGTATAGCACACTAATCACCCAAGAGAGTATCAAGCCCTTTGAAAAAAGGGTAGGGTGTGTGGTCCCAAAAGTGGTGAGAGGATGAACCAGGTCTTCAGCTTCTTACGTAACGCAAGAAGTGAGGAGGAGGCTCTGACATGTTGAGGGAGGTTTTTCATGCACTTGTTCCAATCTCTTTATTTGCTCGTAACTCCACCATACCCTGAATACTTCCAACCCTCCATTTCTTCCTTGTACACCGTAACACACTAACTTCCACTATTTGCTCTGCTCCTTAAATTTATTTCCATCCTGTTTTCTTCTCCCTCATTCACCACTGGTGGCTGGTATTCATCACTGTCTCCTCAATGCCCTTTTTATTACATCTGTCCTGTCCCTTTTAATGCCTCATCTTGTTTCACTCTCCACAGCTCTTCCCTATTCCTCTTGTATCACTAGAACCTACCTTGTATATCTCAACTCTACTCTCCCCTCTATGCTTCTGTACTTTGCTAATACCCACCTTTCGCATGTACCCTTTCCCACCGGTGTCTTTCCATTTGCCACTGGTTACTCAAGCTACACTGTTTCTAGCTCTTCCTCCCTCCTTTGGTTCAAATGCATCATTCTAGTACCTCTTAACTCCCCTTCCTTCTCTCTCGTCTCTTCACTCCTACATTATCCCATTCTCCCACATACCTCTGCATCCAGCCATATCTTTTTGCTTTACAACTTTCCTTCTCCCTGATAGAGGGAAGAATTTGATGCATTGTGTAGAGACTCCCAGAGGTCTAAGACCCCAGGACCCCATACAAACATTTCAGATTAGAGATAGTTTTAAACTTATGTAATTAGTAACAGGCCCAACACAGAAACAAATATACAAGCTGAAATAGAAAACACTGGGTTCATCAGAGATCAGCATGTGACATGTAGTTCACATAGCACTCATCTGTGCTTAGTGCAGATGAGCAATCATACCCAATAGACCACAAGTAGATCACCACAATTCTCCTTTGTTAGGGGAATGAGCAGAGATGCACCAATCATGTAAGGGCTCACTTTCTTAAATCGCTGCAGTTTCTCACACCATGCACACTGGATGAGACTCTAGTTGTTTCATTCTGCCTTAAAACATACACTAATGAAATGTGCACGCTTCTGCTGAAACCACACAGCTTGACACAGTTAGCATTTTTAGAAAGATATAGCCATACGCTGTGCTATCACATAAACATATTTTTGCTTCATTTGAATTCTGAGAACAGAAACCAAAGAGCTTGGTGTACCGCCAAACCACACATCCAGGCCCATGGTAAAGGTCAGCTAGCTACAACCAATCAATTTTCAGCACACCATGACCACACGCTTCTAGGCCAAAATACAGGCTCTTCATTGCATGGTAACAGCACCACAAGGAGGGGAAATTATGCACTTTTGTTTCTACCAATTGCTATCATGTTTCTAAGAATTAATATGTCTAATTTTGTTATTCATATATCCTGTGTAGAAATGACTTACATCACAGATGGAACTAGAACCTTTATGTGGGTGTTCCTTCTGTGTTTTTTCAGCATAAATACAGTGGCTTCTGAGAAGTTCATCAGATATCAGAGTGCATCTCCACGGAGTTGAATGATCTCCCCTTCAGTATTTTAGAAAAATATATTATTTTGTCAAATATGTCCTTGTGTTTATTTAACAGATTTCCCTTCCAACAAATTGGCACGTTTCAGCCAGGACTTCCACTTTGACTCACTGATTGCCATCATCAAGGACACCAACTAACCCCATCAAATGGATTTCTCATCTCAAAAGAAGGTAGGTAGAAGCACATTTTATTAAAGTTCTGCCCATTTTTTCGGGGTGAAATAGGATTCTGTGAGTTGGCATAATTCAGGGGAGGACAGTGCGAAGTCCGTTCCTTTTTATTTACACATTTACATTTGGCATTGTGATATGGACAATTTTGGCATTCACATGCTTGATTGTGTATGAATTGTAAGGCTCAATATTTAGGGATCCCGGTGGTAAGTCCAGAAAATAGAGAGAACTCAACTAAACAGTCGAAAGTAGTCAGTAGCAGAGTAGACCTTAGGCTGGACAACCAGTGTATGTTCTGACGTAAGACAAAAGTACAGTTCCAAAAAACGGTGTCAGCTGAATTCACCCTGAGTGAGATCAAAACACTCTAGTCACTTTTGCAATCCCAGACCTTTGGCCTGGAAGGCACAATTTGTAGTTACAAATAGTGAATGTTTATCCTCTCTATGAATCTGGAGGGAAGTGACCAATGCAATTTGCTCTAGTATATAGTTTAGAACTGATGAATATGTATATGTAAGTAGAAATGTGGCCACAGAGTAATGTAATTTTGTAATTCTATGTTATGTATTGTATACAATAAGTGTTTCCTATTTTGTGGGGAATGTTGTAGAATGTTAGGGAAAGAAATTTCGGTAATTGACTGAGTTAGGCAAATGTCTCAACAGTCCGTGAGTAATCAATCATGACAGGTCCCCGAACACATTGTCCTTCTGCAATACAAGTCAGGTTAATGGCTTTTCCAATGGAACTGACCCCAGTGGCCTACCAATATCAGTATCACCTAATTATCCCTTAGTGGGAGAAATGTCTGAACAACCTAGGTTTTGACAGTACATCACCTTTAGGTCTAAAGACAGCATACCCTGATGTGATAACAGTGGATATTTTGAGTGATTAAATGAGCCCTCCAAAGAACTGATTAGAAACATTTCTAAAACTTAGTCCTGATTAAGATGTTGGCTGTAATGGTCACGCCATTGATTTTCTGAATGAAAACCCACCTGCTGCTGTCATAGTTTGACTCTCGCTCCTAAGTGAGTCTGCTGGTTTAGGGGAGACAGCACTTTTGTTTGTAAGTGACTCAGCCACAATCACAACTGTTGACCCAACCCTCCTGGCTCACAAACAGTACCTTACCAAAACACAGAAAGCAAAGGTGATTTCTGGCAGCCTTATGCATGGACTCTAGATAAGACCTCTCAGGGAAGTTGTGGTGGAATGGAAGTTACCCCTTCCTCAAGTTAGCAACAAGACTCACTCCACACAGGCAATGAAGGAGATGCAGGAGAGTTTTCAATATATTCATTGAAAAGACTGCAATCTATGATAAAATGCATGTGCGGCAATGATTAGGATAATAAACAGTAAAAGAAGCAAGATAGTGAAGATGAGAGTTGTGAATATAAAAACCTCCACCATCTTACAATAAACATGAGATATAAAACTCCCTAGCAAAGAGAGCCTAATCTCTACACTAATGAGAGCTTGGTAGGATAAACCTAATCTACCAGTACCATGTCCATGAGAATTGCCCCCCCCCAACCCTCATTACCTTGGAATGAGGTCTCTGGATCAGACTCTGTGGTGACACAAAGGCTGAGTTCTGCAGCAAGGTAATGTGCAGCATAGATAGTATATGGAAGGAACCCCTCTAATGACCTTGCCCATGTGAGATGTATTTATACAGATCATGTAGGATCCCTGACCAAGGTATGTTCCTAAACAACTGCTAAGGAGGAAGACTTGTGGTGGCAATTGTATAAACAATCCCCAACAAGTGTACATTGTGTTCCTTTCACATGTAAGTGGCGAAGGGACAACATAAGAATACCTACATACATCACTGAACATGGCGCTGATAATGACGCTTTCTCAGAGTGGCACTGATAATGCAAATCAAAACACCTTCATAAAATATAAACAATGGTAGCCATCTTAGAAGAAATAATAAAATAAATGAAGTAAAACAGAGCACTTTAACTATGTAAAAGGTCACTTAGTGAGGGGGATACAGGCCTGGGAGCTAAGGCTAAGCTAAACTCCTGTGTTCCAATAAAAGCTAGGATGGATTCACCATGCCCTCCCCATTGTCGAAACAAGGATGCTAATTCACTAGCTAGGGTGCAGGAGTCCAAATCTAAAAATTGCTCTGGGCTAAAATCTAAAATCTACAGAGAGATAAAATGTCAACCATGACAAGCACAGCAGACCAAATGCAAGCCAAAATAATAATGGAATTTGGTGTTACATTTGAAATTTGGATAAGGCGAATGGTCGAATCAACAATAATCATGGTCTTGAAGAATGTCTACGAAGTAATCAAATGGGAGTACATCCAGGAAGGACTCCACATCATCAGATCGATCACAGGTTTGGCAGACGGATCCATGGAGCAGAAGTGTGCAGAAGCCTCAAATGCAGGATCACCCGCATAGGTAGCACCATCCAAAGTGCCTGATGACATTGGAGCCAAATAGTTCACAAGCAGTGGCTCATAAGTGTCCTCGCAAATCAACTTCAGTCCCATGGGGTTCGACTGTGAATGAACCCTCTTCCGGAACATCAGCAGTACCTTGTCCATAGGAGGCAGTGGCTGAATAGCAAGACACACCAATGGTAGACACTCAAAGAGGCACCGGGTGCAATGAAAGACAGGTTGCACGCACCACAGGACTGGCTGGAATGACAATGACCAATCATTCTCCAATTCTTCCAGTAACAGAGCACCAAAGAACTGCACCATGCGATCACAACACAGGTGGGCTGGTGGTAGCTCCATCACTCTGCTTAGCTGAGAAAGCACAACCACTGTGTATTAGGAATAGCAGTAGCATTATTCTGCCAATCAGGGGCAAAGTCACTTGAAATCTGCCAAAAACACTCAAAAAGAGTGAATGGATAGCTGAAGGGATGTATCCGAAAACTGTCTGAAAGATATAAACAGATCCAGACCCAACAGCCTTAAAGAAGTGTGCAATCCCTGCAGTGCTCGAGGCATTGAAAAAGCTGCAGACCAGCTCTCCAAAGTGCTTGGGGAAGTTGGTATTTAATAAGGATTGTATGTCGACTGATGATCACGCTATCTAAAGCATACGTCAACCCCACTTGTTTTAGGAACAGTAGCACCTTTAGTCTGCTCAGCTTGTCAAAATTTACATGAGTAGTATCAATGTGAGGCCACATTTCTGCTACTCTTATCTCTTGTGTAGGGGGGAATAGAACAATTCCACAACAAGTTACAATTTGAGACACAAAAAATTACACAGGCAGTTCCTGGTCTCATTCTCCAGCAGCTCTGATTGTTTAGGACCAGATAACTTTCATTCAAAAGTATATAAAATGCTGAACGAATCAAAGGGATGGGAGAATCCTCCAGAAAGCATGTCAAGTTTGTTACCCCTGCATTGCAAAAACCATGAAGTGACACCTGTTTGCAGACCATTGAATTGCTTCTGCACAGAAAGACCTCTGTTTCGCTGTTCAGACATTCAAACTCAAAAGGCAACTTCCACTCTTCTTTTACATAGCTTTTCCTTGCCTCTCGTATCTGCCCACAGCAAAATGTTTCATACATTTTGTGAAATGAGGGGTGGAAATTGGCAGATTTATAACCCCATATACTAACCATACTGTTGATGGAGTCTCTGCTATGGTAAAAGGCAGCTTTTCTAACTTTTCAATATTAAGCATGGTGTAACTTGCTTCCTTTTTACCCTTTATCTGTTGCTCTCTGCACAAATTCAAAGCAGCAAACACGTCACTACTATTGATGTATTTCAAATAGACCCGGCCATTTTTAAGAATCTGTAAAGTCCAACCCAACTGCATGGCAGAAGAAGCTGCCCATGTTGTAAAAGTGACATGTCATTCTGAATGATATCAATCACAGAAGACACTATGGCCCTCATTACAACATTAGCTGTAAAAACCACCTACCCCCGCTACGACAGCCGCCAAAAGCCCATTGTCACGGCTACCAGCCATCCACCAAATTATGACCGTAGTCGGAATTCTGCCAGAAGGATGGCGGAATTCCGGCCATGGCGGCGGATGGCAGTAATGTGGTGCTGCTGCCAGCAGCAGCGCCACACCAGTAGACCGCCTCAGACCATATCAAGACACATGATACGGCCTGGCGGTGTTATGCTGGCGGACGCTGCTGCTGGCAGCAGCACCCCATCCTGTCTCCTGCCGGAGGTAAGTCAGGTAAGTCGGGTGCTCCGACAGGGGAGGGGATGGTGGTGTTGTATTTGTGTGTGAAGGTGTGTTTGAATGTTTGTGTGTGCGTGAATGCGGGTGTGTGTTGTGTGTTGTATGTGTGTGCATGTATGGATGTGTGAGTGCATGTATTTTGTGCTGTGTTAATGCGTGTGTGCTTGTATGTATGTCAGTGTGTGTGGATGTGTGTGTGAATAGATGTATGCACGCATGAGTGAATGTGGGTATAAGTGTGTATATGAGTGTGTACGATGGTGCGTGAAGGTGTATGTGTGTAGCGGGGTGGGTCTGCAGTGGAAGGGGGTGGGGTGAAAATCTGGGGAGTGGGGCAGGAAGACCCCTAACCATTGTTGGCACAGTTTAGCCACATTGTGTGAAGTAACTATACCATAAGGAATCTGGATAACCTCAGTATACTTAATATGTATCAAGTAGAACTTTATCCCAAACAATCCCATCTGGAATTAGTACTGCTGAAATGTTCACAAGGGACAAGTCTCTTCGGACCTTATGTAAGAAACTAAATGGTGTTATAACTTCATCCACTGGCTCGACAGAAGAGCCTTCAGGAAGATAATGACCATTTATCAAAAGAAAGAAAGCAGTCACAAAACCAATCCATATCAGAAAGGCAAGCAATGTCCGTAGTATCCACAGATAATTCCATGGATAAACCAAATAGTTATTTTTAAGCCATATGTACAGCTTACGTGCCTTTGAAACAGTTTCAGTTGCAGGTGCAGATGATGTTGAAGAAAAGACATCAAGGTCGATGAAATAACCAGATGCAGTCTCTGCGAACACAGGAGCCGGTGCATTACTGGTGGTTGGATCCACTTCTTTTAGAGGTTCATAGTAGATGACTTTATCAGTTTGCGTAATACACAGCCACATCTTGGACAGTCCTTTTTTGTGAAGTAGTAACAAGAATCAGCAGAAGCTCATTCTACTCCCTCCCCATTATCGAGGAGGCATCTGTAACACTGTTGTACATGCTGGTGTATTCAGAAATGTTGTTGTTCCTTCTTTGAAGAGTTATATCCTGTTGGGTAGTGAGAGGGGACTGGGAACTACCCAAGGAACACCTGGGTCTACTGTACAGGATCGGCCACATGGTGCAATTTGATGTTGTCAATTTAGACAAATCTCTTTGCTTTGGAACCTGGCAGCGGTGGCAGTATGACAGTTTTGGTACCTTGGACCCCCAGGCCTGCAACCAGTGCTCTGTAAGATGGGCTGAATTCCTTCTTCACAGCAATCTTCTGACATACCAGATCCCAAACTTTAGGAATCCAGCCTGGAGAAGTTGTTGGCAAATCCCTTATTCCCACGGTGACAGCACTGGCGGATGAATTATCATCCCAAAATTGTTAATGCTCCTGTTAAGACAGTCAGACATTCACTTATGTCAAAAGGTGTGTCTGCTGCCAGCATACCAGTGCAGTCTAGATCTGGGTATTGGTATCCCAAAGAGGACCTCGTAAGGAGTGCGTTCCCCACAAGGACCGTCTTGGCAGGTTATTCAGTGCTCTCTGGACCCCATATAGGTGATTAAGCCAAGTGCAGCCTGAACCTAATACTCTAGCTGTTTAGGACTGTTTTAGGTCACAATTCCTCCTCTCCACAAAATAATTTCCCTCACGATAATAAGGTGAAGAGTAAAGGAGTTCAACACCCATCATCCTCATGGTGTCCCTGAATGCCATAGAGGCAAAAGCAGGGCTCTGGTCTGAGTGGAATGCTACAACTGCATATGTACCGATAAAGACCAGAAAGTCCTTTATAACAGTTTGAGCATCAGCCGATCGCTGTGGCCATACCCACAGGAATCTAGAACAAGAACCAACAGCAGCCAAGATGTATTTGTATGCACCATCAGGTTCTAAGGGACCACAGTGGTCCAGGTACACACATTGTGGTGGCCTATGTGACACTAAGAGGGATGTCTGCGATGGGTGAATGATGTTTGAGCCCTTCATTTGCTGTCAAATGTCACAGCAAAGGACTTATTTATTGGTCTGTTTGTATAGATCCGACCTTTGTATAGAAGCGTTTCTGTAAAAGTGATATTGTGGCTGCGACACCAGGATGAGCAGATGCAACACCCTCATGTGCTGCTTTGATAAGATCTAATCTCTGGACTTTGTTGGGGATCACTCGATCTCCCACCCCAGGAATTGTCACAAAGGCAACATTCTGTGCACTGACATTGTAAAAATATTTTGTAGGGTATACTTGAGGAAGAGGCTTGCCTTTAGCCGAAGCTTTTGCAGCAGCCTGAATTTCATTATCCCATCTTGTGTGAGAACAAGTCACTGCAGCAGCAGAAGCCATATCTACTGCGTATTTGGCAGCTTCATCAACTGTGTCGCAGTTCCGCATCAGTTTTTATCCCAAAACTAGGGCTGGGGCAGCGATGTGCTCATTTTGAAATTCTTTTAACACTTCCGGTAAGTTGGCAAGTGTTGGGGTACCATGCGTGGTAGTGTAAATTGCAGTGAAGACTGTATCCCATGTGGTCAGTCATCCACTGAGGGAACCACTTTGAATGACAAGCACACTGTGAGAATTCTATTGCTCATGGGCTCCCGCATGGGGAAACACTGCTTCCAGCTGGTTTGTTTTCTTATGCTATCCAGAATGGAATTTTCTCTCATTTTGTCAGCGCTTTGCCCAAGATAGAATGTATTGTTTGTGGGTTAATCCCAGTAATGGCTAAATTGGTGATCAGCTAGTGCAGCCCGTGTTTGGGCATTATTCAAGGTTCTCATAGTGAATTGTACCAACCGTCTGTAAAGTTTTAATAGCCATTTATAAAGTGCGTGTACATCAGCTATTTGCATTGTTTGTACGCCAGGATGTGGTGTGTATGTGGCAAACAAACCCAATCTCACAGGTTGTATTACATGTGGTAGGGTACAATTGAACCAATTTTGATGTTCTTGATAGGAAACGGGTATCTCTAGACACAGATATGCTCAGCACAGCCGTTTGCTATTTAGTGTGTGTGAAATGTATATGTTGTGACATCTTCCTCAGGAAAGGTGACCCAGGAATAGAATGCTTCTGTGTAGTAAGCCTCATGAGCTTCTACAATAAATGTTACATCCCCACCCTCACCTGTTAAGCCATGGGATATTAGATGTTGTGTTAATGCGTGTCTGACATATTCTGAAATGTCTATGGCATTAGCCATGTTGAATAACGGGTGCAGAGATGGAAGATCAAATGGGGAAAATCATTTTAAAGGGTTCAAGCTTGAACAACTACATCCTAGTTAGGTGCTCCTTATTCAGCTCAGGAGGATTGCCTCTGAGATCACAGACACCTCCATATAATGGTTGTTAGACGTGCCAGCCTTAGGGTGGTCATCCCCATCTTTTTGCAAGCCTCCCTCCACCTTTCTGACACTGTTTTAGCTGGTTTTAGGACACTGCACACTTTATCACTGCTAACCAGTGCTTAAGTGCCTATGCTCTCTCCTAAAACATTGTAACATTGGTTCATCCCCAAATGACATATTTGATTTACTTATAGTCCCTAGAAAAGTGCACAATATGTGCCCATGGCCTGTAAATTAAATGATACTAGTGACCTGCAGCACTGATTGGGCCACCCACAAAAGTAGCCCCTTAACCATGTCTCAGGCCTCTCACTGTAAGGCCTGTGTGTGCAGTTTCACTGCCACTTCGACTTGGCATGTTAAAGTACTTGCCAAGCCTTAAATTCCACTTTTTCTACATATAAGAAACCCCTCAGGTAGGCCGTAGTTAACCCATAGGGCAGGGTACTACGTAGGTAAAAGTCAGAACATGTACATATGAGTTTTATATGTCCAGGTAGTGAAAAAACTCCTAAATTTGTTTTCCACTACTGTGAGGCCTGCTCCTTCCATAGACAAGCATTAGGACTGCCCTCATATACTGTTTGAATCATAGATTCGATCAGAAAGGGGTAACCAGGTCATATTTAGTATGGCCAGAATGGTAATAGAAAATCCTGCTTATTGGTGAGGTTGGCTTTTATATTTCTATTTTAGAAATGGTACTTTTAGAGAGGTCTGGTCTGTGTTAGTTGACTGCTCCCTTGTGAATTTCACTAAGACAACCACAAACACAGGACACTCAGACACATCTGCATTCATCTGCATGGGTCTGAATGGGTCTTCCTGGGCTGGAAGGGAGGAGGACCGGACACTAACATTTCAAAGGCCAGTGGCCTTCCCTCACACAAAGGACTAATAACCACACACTGGCACCCTGGAAGACAGCACTATACTGAAAGAGGGACTTGGGCGCTTCAAAACCACTCTTTGAAATCTCCCCCACTTCAAAGGCATTATTGGGTATATAAACTGGGTTCTCTGACCCCACCAAGTCAGACACTTTGGGACCTACACCTGCATCCTGTCAGAGGAGATTCCTGGCTGCCCAAAGGACTCATCGGGACTGCTTTGCTGAAAAGGACTGCTGCCCTGCTGTTGCCCTGCTGCCCTGCTGGCTTCTGACTTTTCTGGAAGGACTCTGCCTTCCCTGAAAGTGCTCTCCAAGGGCTTGGATTGAGCTTGCCTCCTGTTTCTGAAGTCTCAGGGCCAACAAAGACTTCACCTCTTCAAGAAACTCCTTGTGTGTCAAAAATCAACACAAAGCCTGCAGAAATTGACGCAAAGTCTGCATTGCAGCAGAGAAATTGCCTCACAGCCGTATGGAATGAGGTAGCACCGGCTTTCCAACTGCCAGTGTCGGCTCCTTATTCCAGCGCATCAAAGATTTTCAACGTATCGTACCTGGGCATCAAAATATCCACGCATCGCAGTGCGGAACCAAGACTATGCACCGAAAAATTACACAAACCCCTTGCAGCTTGGAAAGAAACAATGCATCGTCTGTGCTAAGTCGAAAAATGTGGTGCAATATCTTATTTTTGCATGCATCTCCTCCTCTGCAGTCTCCGTGTGTTGTTTATTTGATGCATCCTTGGTACTGTGTGTAACAAAGAGACACATTTGGAGGATTGAGACTCTTTTATAAGTGATATTTCAACTTGTGCTTATTGGATCTTTGTTGTTATGACCTTATTTTATTCAGATAAATATGACCTATTTTTCTAAACCTGTGTGTTGTATTTTTGTGGTGTTTTCACGGTGTTATTGTATTATTTATTGCTCAAATACTTTACTCATTGCCTTCTAAGCTAAGCCTGACTGCTCAGTGCCAAGCTACAAGAGGGTGGGCACAAGATGATTTAAACTGTGTTGTGACTTACCCTGACTAGGATTGTGGTCCCTACTTGGACAAGGGTTTATACCTCTACCAACTAGAGACCCCATTTCTAAAAATGGTACTTAGGGTACCTGCTGTGTGTGTGACAAAGATACTCAGAATATCCGTAAATTAGTGCCAAAACACCACCATTGGTGGAGCCATGTCGTAGTTGGACTCTCGCTCCTAAGCAAAACTGCTGGTTTAGGGGAGACAGCACTTTTGTTTGTAGGGGGCTAAGCTATTCCTATACCAAGTCGCAACTTTCGACCCAAACCTCTCGGCTCAGAAACAGTACCTCATCAAAACTCAGAAAGGAAAGGTGATTTCTGGCAGCCATATGCATGGACTCTGGATAAAACCCTTCAGGGAAATTGTAGTGGAACAGAAGTTACCATTCTATCACATTAGCAACAAGGCTCAGTCACACACAGGCAGTGAAGGAGATGTAGGAGAGTTTTCAATATTTTTATTGACAAGACTGCAATGCACAATAAATGCATGTGCTGCAATGTTTAGGATAAGAAACAGCAAAAGAAGCAGGATTGTAAAGATGAGTTGTGAATATAAAACTCCCCACCATCTTACAATAAACATGCAATATAAATGCCCCTAGCAAATAGATCCTCAAATCTACCCTAATGAGAGCTAGGAATGATAAATCTAATCTGCCAGTACCATGTCCATGAGAAGCATCCCACAAACCTCGTTACCTTGGAATGAGGTCTCTAGGTCAGACTCTGTGGTGACACAAAGGCTGAGTTCTGCAGCAAGGTGATGTGCAGCATAGATGGCATCTGAATGAACCCCTCTAATGACCTTGTCCATGTGAGATGTATTTATACAGATCATGCAGGATCCCTGACTCAGGTATGTTCCTAAACAACTGATAAGGAGGCAGACTTTTTTCAGCAAGTATAAAAACAATCACCAACAAGTGTACTTTATGTCCCTTTTACATGTAAGTGAGAAAGGGATGCTCATAATGCCGCCTTCTCAGAGTGCACTAATAATGCAAATCAAAACATCTTTATAAAATATAAATAATGGCAGCCATCTTAGAAGAAATAATTAAATAAATGAAGTAAAACAGAGCATGCTAACTAGGTAAAAGGACACTAGGTGATGGAGGCACAGGCCTGCAAGCCAAGGCTAAGCTAAATGCATGTGTCCAAATAAAAGCTTACATGGATTCACCACACAGCCATGATGGTCTACCCATCGTATTTAGATGTTGGCAGTCCGATTTACTTTAAGCCGCTTGAGTCCTGCCGACTCCACCAAGGAACTGCATCAGCTGCCACAATGCCATAAGAAAGAGTGGCTGATGGTGGGACTCCATACAAACTTAACGCCAAGCAGATTTCAATGTGCCACACCGCCAAGCAAAAATGGTGGATGGACCTCCGCTTCTGACTTGGCGGATTGGGTGAAAGGGGATGAAAACTCACCTTTTCTGCCGATTCTACTTCTGTTTCTGTCTGGACACGCCTTGACAGGATCCTCTGTCACTGCTGCCATGAGATCCCGGGGAAAACATGACCCCCATCGCTGGACACAAAGGTAGGCAACCCGCATTGACTAAGTATGTTGGGGGGGGGTCACTGTACATGGGCACGGAACCACTGCAGACAATCACAGGTCAAAGTATTTTTTTAAAGTACTATGAAATGCATAGTCAGAGACACAGGTGGGGACACACTGGTACACAACACATCAAACACATACGCAACTGTCTTTATGACATCAGTATTCATTGGCAAATGAATGCTGGCACAAGAATGGCGGTACATTCATACTTGTCAACTGTGCTGATGTATGCACATTGCAAGGAGACCTGTTCCCCACTGTTGTAAAAAGTGTGACAGCCACAATTCATATGAGAAATTACTTGTGATATTAACAGAATTAAAAGATACAGATGATTTGAAATGAAGCTCATATTCAGCATAACTTCCCTTTTAAGGCTCACCACAACTTCTGGGCTCTGGTCCAAGCGCTAGTCCACCGATTGTTGCAATATCCTGTGGCGGGATAAACAAGTGTGCTGTGCACAGTAGGCAGGATAACCTAGTTGGTTTAGCATTTGTTCTAATGTTGATGTATAAATATTTGGATTCTCTTCAATTCAAGGATTGCATGTTTTTTTCCACACATCCTGGATGCAGGGATATGTAAATACAAATATTATTGATGGCTAAAATAACTGGTTGGTGCAAAATTATTTTTCCCTTCCATGTTTTTCCTAGGTATCAGAACATGGATGCGCAGTTGTGTTTTTCTGTATATTTCTGTCTGTGTCATGTTTTATGTTGTTTTTATTGTTTATGAGAATTTTTAGAGAACATCTTAGTGTATCAAAAACAGTGACATGAAACGGGGAGAAATAACTATACTCAGAATCAGCTGATGTCACAGCCACAGTACATTTAAATATCATGAGGTGGAATAGGAGGGGGCTTCTTAAACAAGATGGCAGTCCTGTCAGGTATCACAACTTTCTGGAAGTCTTAATATGAGATTTAGCCCTAACACAAGTAGTTCATATCCAGGGAAATGAGCCAGCAGACTGGGCCAATAGGAATGCAGCAACACATCCATCTTCTTGTCCTCCCACCAGTACCTACCATGTCCCTGCCACAGAAACCCAACAACCAGCGCCTTGACCAGATCCTTCTACACCATACATAGAAACTGCACAGTACATTTGCACTTATGTGAATTACAGAAAAGTGCCCTTGAAGACGAGAAGCAGCTGTGGGCTGCTCTCAGACAGCCCCAGACCTCATCTAGAGGCAAGTGTCTACAGGCAGGGCCGATATGCTCTAGCCTCTCCTCCTCAATGCCCCATAACCAACTATACCTTCATCCACATACATCAAGGGACAACATGTCTGTGATCATACAACATTGGTCTGTTCCCAACTTACGTGTTACTAGCAATGTACATCCACAAGTGCACGATATGTCAGTAGTGTTCATCTAACACCACCTTGAAGGTAATAGCCTTCATCATTCTACGACCGCAGGGGCCCTTCAAAGCTCCACACCTTGACTATGTTGACATGATTGAAAAATGCAATAATTACTATTACCTCATTGTTGTTGTCTGCCTATTCCCCAGATGAATATAAGCTGGACCTTGTGTTCATTGTGATGCCAAGTGTGCTGCTAACTTTCTGGTCCATGAGGTGATACCCCATTGGGGTGTTTCCGGGGGAGGGGTGGGGGTTTTGGGGAGTTCAGATCTGACAATGGCAGATGTTAATCACATTTTTGCCAACTTCACCACCATGCTCAGCATCACACATAAACTTTTTTCTGTTTATCACCCCCAAAGCAACAAAATTGTTGTCAATTCCTCCTCCTGAAAAATAAAATAAGCAAACTGTGTGCAACACTACACGAGAAATGGCTATACTGCCTCCCAATAACGTTGCCTCATTTCAGGAATACCCCTAGGTCTGCATGGTTCTTCTCTAAAAAAGTCACATGTGCATTAGGTAAGCTTACAATCGCACATCCAGTAGGTGACCAAGAGATGCCTGTGATGGTGTGGAACTCCAGTCTACATAAAGAACTTTGTGAAAGGACCTCTCCCTGTGTGGAACAACACAGCTACAACTGTGAAGGTCCAAGACCACAAACCATGGATTCACCTCAGTGATATTTGCCTGTACCCAGCTGTGCTATTCATCCCTTCGGACACTGAGCAGGAAAAAGAGGGGGGAGAACAGGAGAAACAACCGGAGTAAAGCCTCCCTCCTCCGCTCTAATAAGGGACAATATCTATTTCAAGTTATGTATTTAATTTTTGTTTTTCCACCTCGGTGTACTAATACTGATGATTTTAGTCCTTGTGTATTTCTATTTCTTTTCTCCTACACCAACTATTACATACACACTGCTGATACTGATATTGACCATCACCCTTCTTTACACTGATTTGTTTGAGAATACGTGGTACCAGCACACGCACAGTATAGGCATATCTACATCCAACAGCAGCTGTTATTTATGCTCCCTCATACCCCATGTCTCCAAAGTAGACAAAATGCATTACCCTAAAAAGGTATCCCAAACATTGCACACTGTTTCTTGCACCTCTTTTTATGAAGAATAAAAGCACAGCTGCAACCAATACATGTTAGCCATGTTACTGCATGATTAAACACAACCATATTTGATAACACACCTGAAGTACTACAGATTCTGACAGACAGACAAGAGATAAGCGCTCAGATATCAAGAATGAAGAAGCCAGGTCATAAGAGAGAGTTGACAAAGTGGAATAAAAAACAATATTAGACAGGGGTATCTTAGGGGTAACTTAACCACTACCCGAATGTACTTACTATAAGGATAAGCCCCTATTCCCTGACTGTGCAGGCAGACCAGGTCTCAGCATTACAGGATCAGTATTTGCCCACAATAGATGGCATACTGGAGCCAAGTTCATATGTAGAGCAATATCATTATGGAATGGTACTGAGTCAGACAGTCCTTTAAGATTTGGACAGTGTCAACAATAGTGATGCAAATATACAGAGATATACATGGACAGAAACTACCAAATACCCTAGAATAGCAATGAAATTAATGCAATTTTCTCTTTTTTTCCAGAGGAAGTTGGCAGTAACTTCAATAGCAAAACCACCATATCCAACGCTCGTACACCGGGGGGCACCTCCAACCTGATGGACCACTATTGGCAGGGTGGGGCACGGCTTCAAATGCAACTACCCCTGAACTGGAATGGCCTCTACTGACAGGTGACTTTACACCCCCCCCCCTCCCTGGTGATTAAAGGAATGGACTTCTCCAATTTGCATGACAATCCCATGAGCCGTCAAACAACCTTGCTTCACCATCACTGGAAGAAGAGAGCTGCAGGGTCTGGGAAAATGTTCCATAGGAACACAGACTATTCAATGACACAAGTGGTTATAAGTAGCGTGGTGGCAGTCTTTAGGGGTGAAGGGGGGGTTGTGCAAATAGACAATAGGACATTGGCAGAGGCCATTGAGACACTGCATGACCTACAAAAGAAAATTGTCAATGAGGGGTGTGTGCCTGATGAGAGGTTTGTGGGTTGGTTTGAGTGGGTGCTGTTCTAGATGTCTGGGTTTTTCAAGGCTTTGTTTCCTGTTGCCTTGACGGGTCTTATTTTTCAGATAATAAGGACATGCTGCAAGTGGAAGAATCAACTAGAGGGGGGAATGTTAGAGGTAAGAATTTGATGTAATGTGTAGAGACCCTCACAGATCTAAGGCCCCAAACCCCTATTCAAATATTTCATGTAAAAAATAGTTTTAAATGTATGTAATTAGTGACAGGCCCAACATGGGAACAAATATATGTGCTGAAATAGAAAACACTGGGTTCATCAGAGATCGGCAGGTTACATGGAGCTTACATAGCACTCTTCAATTTCAGGAAACATCTGTGGTTAGTGCATGAGCCATCATAACCAATAGGTCACAAGCAGGTTACCACAATCCTCACCTGTTAGGGTATTGAGCCAAGATGCACTAATCACATGCACAGTGGTTTTTCATACCACATACACAGGATAAGACACCAGGTGTTTCATTCTCTCTTAGAACATGTACTAACAAAATGTGCACGCTTCTGTAGAAACCAAACGATTGACCCAATTAACTCTTTTGAAAAGATATAGCCATACGTTGTGCTATCACGTAAATATATTTTTGCTTTGCTTGAACTCTGAGAACAGAAACCGAAGAGCTTGGTGTACCTTCAAACCACACATCCGGGCCCATGCTAAAGGGCCGATAACTAGGGCCAATCAAGTTTCAGCACACCATGACCACACGCTGCTAGGTTCACATACAGGCTCTTCCTTGTATGGTAACCACACCACAAGGAGGGGAAATGATGCACTTTTGTTTCTGACAATTGCTATCAATTTTCTAAAAACTAATATGTTTAATTTTGTTATTCATATATACTATGTGGATATTACTTATATCACAGAGAGAACTAGAACCTTTCTGTGGGTGTTCCTTCTCTGTTTTCTCGCCATAAATACAGCTTCTGAGCAGCTCATTGGACATCAGATTGCATCTCCACAGAGGTAAATGATTTTCTCTGCTGTATTTTAGTAATCCTATATTATTTTGTCAAATGTGTCTTGGAGTTTAACAGATTTTCCCTCCAACATCCCTCACATACACCTGCTTTGTGCTATCCGTCTATATATCTAGCTGTGCTAGCTGTTTTACAATATCTGTTTTACACCTCTTGCTCTGCCCAATCACTCCCTATCACAATATCCATCTGTATCTAGCTGCTTCATTTTTCTGGTTTACACCTTTTGCTCTACCCGCTCACCCCCTATCAAACTATCCATCTGTCTTTAGCTGCTTTACATCTTTCCCTCTACCCTCTATCTTCTTATGCATCTGTAACTAGCTGCTTTTCAGATGTTACTGTCCTCTATACCTCTTGCTCTTGTTTCCTTTCTACAATTTTCTACATATCTTTACGTCTTTTCTTGTATTGCTTCACTTTGTCCTTTCTCTAGCGCTATAACTTGCTACATTCTCCCTTGTGCCTCTAAACCATGCACTTTTTCTTACTGCCTATTAGTCTTTACTCTGTACTTTGTTTTCTCCTATATCTATTCTCCCTTGCATCTCTCTCTATGCTCTCCTCTGTCTCATTCTGTCCAGCAAGCCTGCCTTCTCCCCTGTGATTTGCAGCTAATGTAGGGCAGGATCCCATCACTCTTGGCCCTGGTGCCTCTGCACAGATTGCATCACAGACAGCTACCCCTGATGTTCAGATCATTAAGGTACTGTTGTGTGAAAGGAAGTACTGTTTCATGCTAGCTCTGCTGTTGTTGGTCTGCTAGGGCAGACCACAGGTCACAATTAGCAATGTATGCTCTGGGGGAATAAAGGAAATGCATAATAATTTCAAATTACCATGCTACTGTGGGTATTGTATATTGTGATTGGTGGTAATTCCAACTTTAAATAGCTGAGAAATATTGAATAATTTCCACATGCTTAGAGAGGAGGTCTACATTTAACTCAACACGCCTCACTTATTGAAATTTGGTTTAAATATGAAAAATATTACTCTTGAAGCTGTGAATTGGGAACAAATTAACTTTGTTCAAGCAGAGAAAAAAACGTATGTTACAAAAGTATTCTCAGAAATAATAATGTGCTGTAGAAATAAAACATTCCTTACAGCCCTCTTCTAAACCACCATGCTTTCCCAGCACCCATCTTTCTACCTTGACAGGTCTTTTCCAAGTAAAGGATAACATTTTGATTAAATAGGAAATAGCTGTCAGCTATATTCAGGGTGTAATTCAGTCCTGCTACATTCCGTGAGAGTTAGACGAGCGCAAGAACATGATTAGCTCCTCGTCCATCCTTTCATCCTATTCCTTACACATAAGCAGTTCTTCTGCTCCACAGAATCTATCACCTAACTGAGGTCAAAATACTTCCCCCAACATGGCATTGACTACCATCATGCATAAAGGGGGAAGTACATCACCAAGACAACCTGTTCCTTTCTTTCTATGCTGCAGTACTGACTGTCTAGCAAGGTCAAGGTAGGATCATGCTCTATTTATTTATTTTATGTTTTCCTTTTTGTTCTCTCACCACTGGATTTGCATCAGCAGTCTGTTTTTGTAGAGGACCAAACCACCTTACAAAAGGGGTGTTGGTCCATGTATGTCGGGCTGAAATGTTGACCGTCCTTTCACCCATTTTCCTGCCCCATGAGTTCATGGATCTTTTGAGGGCAGCTCCTGTAGGTTGGCTCCATGCAGTGTGCAGCTCCTTTGAAGTTATGAGGCACGGGTGCTTCCTGCATGACGGCTGTTCCTACAATATCTCGAGAGCCATGACAGTTGGTTCCCTTGCAAACAGGGATGATGCAAGAAGCATCCATGTTGGCATAATGGAGTCTGACACCTGTACCTCTGCGGGGGTGCCTACTGTTGATACGCTGCACCTCTTTTGAAGGATTTCCAGACCTTGGCTCAGCAGTGAGGGGATGGAAATGACCTCTCTGTTAGCCTTGATGGAACTGCAGGTTCACTATTTAGCTGACATTTCTTTTGATGATTTGTGTCTGGCAGTTTCCTGGATCAGGGCAATCTATAGCTGAATGTCACCATACCTGTATGAGGGCCTGGAAGATCGATGCTTCTCAAACGTGTGGCCTCTTGAAGTTGCTGTTCAAAGGTGGTTGGAACCCAACTTGAGAAGATGCTTAAGCAGTCGACCGAAAATAGTAAGTTGGTTGTTCCTGCTTGTCCTCCTTCAAGGGGGGAACATTTTGGATATTATTGTGCCTTTTTCCTTCCTCAGGTTAAGGGTACAAGCTGTCCCTTTGGAGGCAGGGGTCATGGCCGGGGGGCTCCTGGAGGAGACAAAGCCTGGTCTCAGTCCACTGTCGCCTTAATAACTCATTCTCCAAAGCAGTGACACTCCCTGCTTTCGGGTGGGAGGTCGGATTCACTTTTTCTGTCACAAGTGGCAGGGCTAATCAGATGCCTCAAATTTTCATCATGTCCGGCACACAGGGAGACTCCTCTGCATCAGGACCCTGTGAAGCGAGGCACATTACTGAAAGGTGTTCAGCTTCTTTTGGAGAAAGTAGCAGTAATCCAGGTTCAGTCCCAGGAGAGGGGTTTAGGTTACTATTCTATCTGGTTTGTTATACAGACAGCCTTGGGCGAATACAATCCAGTCTTATATCTCAAAGGGGTGAATATGCATATTCTACACAAGCTCTTCAAGATGGTGACTTTACAGTCAATCCTTCAGGTTGTTCACAAAGGGAGTTTCCTGACATCCCTTGACCTAATGGATGCTTACCTGCATGTTTGCCTCCACATGGCAGAACAGAAGTTTCTTCACTTTGAAAGGGCACAAGGCATTTACAGTTCCAGATGCTTCCTTTCGGCCTTCAAACAACGACAAAGGTTTTTCCAAACTCTTGGCCCCGCTGGTAGATATTCTTCATTCTAGGGTATTCAAGTATACTCCTACCTAGTTGATTAACTGATTGACTCCCTTTCTTTTTCTAAGGCAACTGAGGAGGTGTTGCAGGTCTGCTGTCTCCTTGAAGCTTTTGGATTTCTCATCAACATAAAGAAGTACTCTCTGCAACCCTTCCAGTCCCTGAAATTCATTGGGGTCTCTTCAGGATGGATCTAAGGATGGAGTTCCTTGCTCCTGAGAGACAATTGACTCTAATTCAACACCTCTATTGGGTTCTGTTCCAACCTTAGGTGTATGCCCATCTCTGGCTGTGGAGTTTAGGGAAGATGGTCTTGACTCTGCAAATTCTTCCCTAGGCCTGTCTCCATTTGTATCCCCTTATGAATCACCTCCTTCACCACTGGAATCTGGCTTCTCAGGAAGACAACTCTCTTATTCCTGCTACCCCAGAAATTTGTGAGTCTCTCTAGTGGTTTTTGTCTCCTCATCATCTCTCCAGGGGCTTCAATCTCAATCCCACTCACTCAGTGGTCTTGATGACCAATGCAAGTGCAAGATGGTAGGGGGGCAGTTCTGGGGGATTCCTAGGCCCGGGTAGATGGTCCCAATTCAATGCTCTTCAGTCTTTTGAATTGGAGGGAGTTGAAGGGGGTTTGGCAGGCACTTCTCTGGTTCGCGCCTTTTCTGTAGAACCAGGCTAGATGAACAACCAGGTCATTCATACCTACATCAACCAGTATGGATATATGCAGCAGGACATGTTTCTTCTCTCCTGGAAGATCAGCCTGAGGGCTGAGAGGAACCTCCTTTATGTTTCTCAACAGTCTATCTTCCAGGGAAGGAGAATAGGTCTGCAGACTCACTGAGCAGGCTGTTTACCCTAATCTGTGACCATGTGTCTGTCACCCAAATCTGTTTTGACAGATTCTCTCCAGATTCCATCTTCCCCGGCTGGATATTTTTTCTTCAAAGAAGTCAGCGCTGCTCCCTCAGTTTTGCAGCCTAATCCCAACCCGGACTGCTTGGGCAATAGATGCTTTCTCTATCCCATGGTCTCCTGTTTGCCCTTCCCCCATTTTCCCTTCTTTGGCAGGGTTCTCAGGAAGATTCAGGTGTATCTGGCAGAAGTCCTTTTGGTAATCAAGGAATGGTCGAGGAGGCTGTGGTTTTCCCCTTCTTAAGGATTTGGCAGTGTGCCCTCACTGGAGGTTTCCTGCGGATCTATCTCCATTGTGGATGCCTCTTCTCAGCGTCCCCTCTCTTTTACACCTCTGGACGGGGGTCTGGCACTTGAAAGGTTGACCTTATTGGCATACAGGTGTTATTGGCACTGGGTAGCCCAGAGCATTCAGTTGTTGCGTAGGCCTTCTTCCCTTAAACCTTACAATTGTCATTGGAAAAACTTTGCCTCCTGGTGCCAGGAGAAGGGGATAGCTCCTGATTCATGTGATCCTCCCAAGGCTTTGGTTTTCTTTTGGGTCAGGCTGTTTCTACTCTCCGGGCCCAATGATCCACCGTTCTTGTCTTCAGAGGTTCTGATATGTTCCTTGTTTCTCCCTTGGTGACACAACTCTTGAGAGGTTTTTTGCTGCAGAGGCCTGTCTCCCACTCCCCACTGCCTTCTGGGATCTTCCGCTGGTACTTCAGGCTTTGACGCATCCTCGTTTGAGTCCCTGGCTCTAACCTCTGATGACCTTATGTTTCTTTCAGCTAAGGTTTTGTTTTTAGTGGATATTTCTTCTGGTCGCAGGGTTAGTGAAACTGGGACTTTGCTGGCTTGGGCTCTTTCTTCATGGTTTTGTCCTGATAAGGTTATCCTGTGCCCTAGTCAGTCTTTTCAGCCCGAAGTTTTGTCAGACTTCCATTGTTAGGAAGATATTGTCCTTCTGGTGTTTTGTCTAGATCTCGCTTCACCAGATTAAGAAAAACTTCATTTCCTGGATGTTTTGAGAGCCCTTTGTATTTACCTGGAGCGCACAAGTTCTTTTCAGCAGGTGGATTCATTGTTTGTCACTAATGGTCTCTCAAAAAAGACTCTCAAACCTTCTTTGTCCACTTTGACTAGGTGGGTGAAGTATGCTATTTTATGTCATACGAGGGGGCAAACCAGTCTGTCCCTTCTTCTGTTCAAGGGCAGTCAACAAGAAGTGTTTCCTTGTCCTGGGTAATGTTAAAGGGGGTTTTCCTATGTGAAATAATTTGTAATGCAGCAACGTGGGCTTCTCCCCACACCTTTGATTCCCATTACAGACTTCAGTTGGGGATGGCTGCATCATCAGATTTTTAGTCTTGTGTTTTATTAGCTGTACAGTATCTGGACATTTATGCTGTTTTTTGTGCATTAAACATTTCACGTCTGTGACATTCTCCTTGGTTTCTGTGTGAATCAATCACTATGCGCTTGGGTATGGGCTTGTGTAAGGAATGGGATGGGCAGACGGAAGAGGATGAAATACCTGGTTACTTACCGGTAATCTTCATTACTCCAACTCCTGGTCTTCCTGTTCCATTCCTGAGCCTGTCCCTCCCTCCCAGGTTTATGTGTTTTAGTGACTGTTTCTTTTGTCGGACATTTCTTTTGAAGTCCTAGTGACAAACTCCCCCCTTTATGGATGCTGGGTTGTCAGTGCCATATTTGAGGAAGCATTGGAGGAAGTATAAGCTCGATGATAGGTTCTGTGGAGCAGAAGAACTGCTCATGTGTAAGGAATGGGAAGAGGACTTGGTGTAATGATTATTGGTAAGTAACATGGCACTACTAGGGTCTAACTAACTGAACATGCGAGTGGGATGACACCATGTCCGATGTTCATCTGAAGTTGTACCTAATTCTGCATCTAAAATGCCTCTGTCTATTACCATATTTAATACTCCTTTGCATTATTCTTGATCTTCAAATCATTCCAAACATTTCTTGCAATTCTTAAATTCAGCATAACGTGGATATCAGTCTTTTGACATTCAGTTTAATACCCTTCTGACCTCTGTTCTCCCTTGTCTCAGTCTCCTTACTGAAATGTATGCAATTCGGCATCCAACCATGCTGACTCCCTGTAAAATAACTCTTTTCTTCCCTTTCCCAATCAATATACTTGTAAAACATCCACCAGCATTACCTGCAGTCTTTCCTAATACTGAATGGCAGTGGTCTAATTCATGGATTGGTGAAGCTAACCATTTCTGGATGATGTCACAACTAGTGGACCTTTTAGAATGGCATCAACAGCTTTTAAATCTACACTTTTCCTGGTCAGGCATTAATTTTCCACCACAAATCAAAAATAGATATATTTACGAACCTTTTAGGTTTTTTATTACACTTATTATGAAATTATAACTCTCTTTTTAATGGGACACATTTTATTTTTGCTACAGAGAGCAGACACTTCTGCCTCTCTTCTGTCCACAGATGTATGTAACCCCCCTCACAAATATCTATTATTCCAATACCATCTTCTAGCCGACATCGCAATATTTTATGATTAACCCTATATCAATCATTGCAAGACATAAGAACACCAGTAAGTGGAATAAGGCCAACAAGAGAAGCCATAAACTATTTTCACCCCAATGCTTTCAGGGATTCCTAATAGTCAGAACACAACTCACCACTGGCTTCCCCTTCATTATTCAGAATCAGGTTTATTACAATGACCCAGTGACTGAATTCTATGCTTTTCATTTAACACTACGCATAACAACTGTGTTCTATGCAACTGCCTACACCGTTTATAACAGGCTCATGCATGCAAGGCTTACACGTCCCGTGTTCCATCACTATTGGCCTGAAATTGTGTGTCTGCCTTGGTCCACTGTAAACCCTAACATGAACTGAAGATCTGGAGTTTCTTGGTACTTTTTACTATGAAACATGGTAAATTCTTATCACCTATTCACTAATCATTTTTGTGTTCTTTTGATTTTTATAAGTTTTATTTATATATATATATATTTTTGTTTTGCCAGAAACGAACTTGTTGGTGGGAGGAGACTGAATCGTATCTACCACTAAGCCTCCTGCTTTCTTCTTGACTTTCTGAACAAGCTGAAGGCCTGACTTTTTGAGAATGACTGTCCTGACACAAATGCTAAAGAGTACCTGGAGTGGGTCCTCACACCAGCTCTCCACAGCCTTGGTCAGGCCTTGCAGAGTCCACGACCTGAGCCTGCCGTCCCCAGCCCCTGCCCAGCCCTCCCCTTGCACTACTCCTCTTCCCTTGCCTGTTCTCTCCACCGGATTCAGGGTCTGACCACCTATAGTCTGCCTTTTGAAGCTCTGCCTGCCCTTTAACTTTTTACTGTTAGGGCATTTGTAAGGCAGAACTCTGTGCTGTCACCATTTCTTTTCCTGTACTACGTAAGGCCTCACTTTCTGCTAATCGTCATGTTAGTCAGCTTTGTATTTCCTCTATTAGCTTAGTCCATTATTTTACTGTATATGTACTGTCATACGTTGCACTTCATTTCCTGTGTTAGTTAACCCTCTTACATTTTTATGCGTTGTTGAATGTTTGCTCATGTCACCCCTTACATTCCTGTAATAGTTAGCCCTACTAGCCTTCCCACCATTTTCTCACTGCCCTCGATGACCCAGCCTCCCGCTGACCAGCACCCAACCCTCCACCAGGACCAATTTAATGGAGGCATCAGTATAGCTGTGCATTAGATGCTCGCAGCGAGCATGCCCCGAGCACACCAAAGGTCTGCCGAAGGCAAGCACATCTGTGCACGTCCATGCCTCGACCATGCCCAGCACCAGGAACCCTGGCTCTCCTGCTACCCATCTGTACACCACCTTGGATCTCCTAACCCTGGCCCCAGAGGCCACAACAGCAACTGCTGAATCTCCTCCCTGGAACACCCAGAAGGACCCTTCAGCTGCCACTGCTGCAGTTCACCTGCAACACAGTAACCATCGTCAAGCCCACACAGTCAACCATCAACCCCTTGGAACAGTTCCAGTGCACGCTGCTCAACGTCCTATCCCTCTGCAAGCACTGCACAGAAATCTGGAATACCATCACAACTTCCACCTCCAATGCGATGTTCATCACTGAAACCTGGCTCACACCATCCTGGGATCTCAACTTCAATGCCTCATGGCTAAAATATGATGCACAGACACCACACCAACAAACACGGAGGAAGCATAGTCGTCATCTACAAGGATTCCCTCCAATGTACCAACAACAAATACGACATCTCATCAATCATGCTTCCAAATCTGAATCGAGGCAAACACAACCATCAGAGGAACCCCCACCTACAGGCCCTTGGGACCCGGCACCATCTTCTGTGAAGCCATCTCCAAACTCATCTTCTCAATGGACTCCAAGCACTATATCTATCTCGGCAAACTCAACTTTCACCTCAATTACCCAAATGGCACCAACTCCACCAAACTCCACATCGGACTCACACAACTAGTCACTAGCCCCACACACAGTGCAGAACACACACTGGACCCAATATTCACATCCAGCAACAGAATCAAATTCAGCCACATCACTGCACTCACCTGGAAAAACCACAACTTCATCCACTTCAACATCGCAGGGTCACCATGACCCACCTCCCTGCCATCCATCCCTCCGCACTGCAGATGGAACAAAATCACTGAGACCCAATGGACTGCTGCCCTCAGAATCACAAGACCCCACACCACCAGCAACCTTGATCTAGCCATCCAAAACTTCACCAACTGGATCTCCAACTGCACTGACACAGTCGCCCCCATGAAAACAGTGCAAGTGCAAGTGACTAAAGAGATGATGGTGCTCCAGCAGGAACCCCGCAGACCTCACTACGTTCAAATCTGCCCTCAGAAGCCAAAAAGGACACCCTAACTATCCACATCAAGGCAAGCGCCAGTCACACAAAATAACTCTTCAGGGTTGTCAGAGAATTCTCCTGCCCGTCTGCCACTGAGACCACGATGTGCTCTCCCCAAGCCCTCTGCGACTCCCTGGTGGACTATTTCCACAACAAGACAGCAAACATCTACAGCAACTTCGAACCACAACCAACCAACTCCAGCCACCTCTTGAAACACACTGATGAATCCCACAGCCACCTGCTCACTGATTAGACAGTGCCTAACACCACATCCATCATGACCTTGATTCACTCCGGGGCACTGACCGACCCCTGCCTCACCATGCTTTCAACCTGGGACAGAAGGAAATCAGCAACACACTCACCAACATCCTTAACTCATCCATCACGAGTGCCACCATCCCTAAAGCATGGAAACACACAGAGGTTAAACCCCTCCACACTCACTGACTCAACATCATCAAATACTTCAACAATACCATTTCATCCTCACAGCCACCACCACCACCAGATCCAACTTCCGGAACCCCATAACCAACGTCACTGACTGGATGAGATACAACTGTCTGAAGCTGAACACAAACAAGATGGAAGTGCTCATCTTCGAAAGGAACACCTCCCCATGGGACAACACATGGTGGCCCACTGGACTCGGACCCTCACCTACCCCCACCGACCACACCCACAATGTCGGTATCATCCAGCACAACAATCTCTCCATCAAGTGCCAGGTCAACACAGTAGCCTCCTCCTGCTTCCACACCCTCCACCTGCTGTGTAAGATCTTCAGATGGATCCCCATCAGACCATGAAAACAGTGACTCAAGCCCTCATTACCAGCTAACCGGACTATGGAAATGCACTCTATGCCAGAACTAATACCCATCTAGAACCATATAGAACGCTGCAGCCAGACACATCCTTGACCTCTCAAAACAGGCTAACACCCCCCCCACCTCCACTGGCTCCCTGTCCAGAAGAGATGACAGTTCAAGCTGATGACCCACGCCTACAAGACCCTCCACATCACTGGATCCTCCTAGACCAATCAAGACACATTTTCTCTGCATTCGGCGGAGCCACAGTGGAGGTTGTTCTTTCTCCTACCTTGCCGCCAAGTCCTGGAACGACCTCCCACTCCACCTCTGAACCTCTCCTTCACTAGCAAACTCCAGGAAGAGACTCAAGACCTGGCTGTTCGACTAGGGCTCACAAGACCTCAGCCCTTAATACACCCTGGGGTGATAAGCCGCGCTCTACAAATAATGATTGATTGACACCCTCAACAGTGATTAGCATGCTATAAAAACACTGATAGCATAACTAAATGGGAAGGCAGACACAGAGGAACAGTGCACCCGCCACTTTTTGTGACATGCCTTTGTCCACCATAATTTAAATGACCTCCAGTGGGACTAATATTAGCAATACACCACAGTCATCTTATTTCCATGTTTTGGCATGTTGTTTGATGTCTGGTTTCAAAATAATTGGCACCCCTCCCTCTTACCCCTAAAAAAGGTATAGACTGCCTGCCCTTAGGTGTTTTATTCATTAGGTTTGTTATGGCCCACGATTCATTCACTATTGATATACTTAAGCAGCTTTGCAGCAAATAAATTAATTTCCTCAGCCAGCAGACTTTGTCATGAAAAGAACACCTCATTCTGTTATTTGAGAACCGAACATATCCTAGTGAGTAGTTGAACAATTCTGTGTATCAGTTTACTGTCATCACAGCTGTACCACTACTTTTTTTAATTTTACTCTGGAGTCTGTTGATCATTTTCAGTGAAACGGTGGTTTTCAGCCTCATTTCGTCTAAGTTTGCTTCTGAGTAAGACAGTAAATCGATATCATTAAAAAATCATCTAGGAGGTACCTCATTCCCCAAGGACAGGCTTTCATGGAAATATTCCAGACCATCAAAATGCTCTTGAGGGAGACCAAAGAAAAAGCAGACAATAAGCAATGCTGACTCCAAACTATATGTGCGACCAACATCTACTGTCAGCGACAATCAGTCTCGGGCTGGATTGGCGCTGTGCTTTCTGTCCATTGATAGGTTTTCAACGTAGGCATTTACATTAAATATGCACACGAGCATTTTCTCATTATAAAGAATTATCACTTGGTCACTTTAATGATCAGTGGCATTAGAAAATTTAACAATGGTGGCAAGATTCTTTAATTACAGACTTGCGCACCGTGTTTCGTAGATTTTCAAATAGCATTTGTACCTGGTTTTAAAAACACACTTTCCCATAATTCTGGGAACGATTCGTGCCTCCATTTTCCGTATGAAACAGGCCTTCATCTGTGATTGTACAAAGGATACAACTGATGTGAAAGGCATAACATCTTGACACATTCATGTTTATTCCAGTCAGTAATCAGAACTAACAGGCGTCATCAGGGTGAGCCAGGTCAAAAGGGTTAGGGGCAAAGTGAAGAATTAGCAATGCTTTGGGAAAGTTAGGAGGGAATTGTGGGATTCGTTATCATCCCTTCTGCAGATGTAACTGATTTAGACTCAATCAGCCGCCAGCACATCATGTGCAACGTGTCAGGGTTGCACATAAATGTTTCCTTTCAGCAGAGGGTGTAGCAATCTAGAGCAGTTCTTATAAACCCTGTTCCCCAACATTTAAGACTGCTGCACTAATGCGCCTATTAACACTGAAATCTATTATATTTTCTCTTAAACACAAATTAGCTGTGGCATAAATAACATTGACAGTATTATTTGTCTTAATATACATTTACTGCAAAACATTCTCAATTCTTTTAAAATGATCTCACTCCTCCTACCTCGCCCCACTAACCACCATTATTCCACTACTTTTGGAATGTGGTAAGCATCTCACTCCTTGCAGATAAATCCAGCTTATGAGAAAAGGATTTCAGTCATTCAGTGCACTCATCCACGTAAGTTGTAAATCTTATAGATTTGTTTGTTTTATATGAGTGAAATTGTGAGGTTTTTCAGCGCATGGATCAGAGTGAATAAAATAATCTTTCTGTTCTTTATTTCTTGACACCCAGAGCATTTTGAATATAAATGTTCCATAAAATAATAAAGGCACCAAGGGGTGCCGGATATGTGTCATTTTTTTAGACGAAAATTTGGCGCAAAACTAAGACCATATTTATACTTTGACGTTAGACCCCGCTAACGTCAAAATTATCAGTGTGCGTCATTTTCTGGATGATGAAACCGCCTTGCGTTAATGACATGCAAGGTAGGCGTTCCTGTCCCAAAAATGACTTACACACCCGTGCGCCATATTTATCCAACCGGGCAAAAATTGCGCATGGCTGGGAGGCAGAGCTGGAAAATGAAATAAACCCCGATTTGTGTAAAAAATTAACGCCTGGGTCAGGACCGGCATTAAGGGACCTGTGGGCTCTTTTCCATGGTGGGAGACCATGGAAGCAGTCCACAGGTGCCCTCCCCTGCACCCAGGCACACCCCCTGCCAACCTAGCCCACCCCTGAAGGACATCCATGGATGGGGGGACCCATCCATGGTGAGTGCAGGTAAGTGCAGGTAAGTATTTTTTTATTTATTTTTAGAGTGGTATAGGGGGGCCTAACTTGCCACTGTGCCCAATGGCCATGCCCAGAGGACAGAAGTCCTCTGGGCATGGCCATTGGGCGGGGGGCATGCCCCCTGTCTTTGCTAAAACAGGAGTAATTTCCATGGGGGTTGTGCATCAAAAAATGGTGCAGGTCAGTTTGAAGCCAATATTTTTGACTCTAACCTGACTTGCACCATTCTTCGACGCACAACCCCCATTTTCCCTACGCCTCTGCTGCCCGGTTTGAGTCATTTATTTAGACACAAGCCAAGCCGCAGCGCCGGCGAACGTCATTCCATAAATAAGGCGTCCGGCTGGCGCGTTGGAATGGCGTTAGCCAGCTGTAAACGTTTTGACGCAAATCTGCCCTGGCGCTGATTTGTGTCAAAAAGTATAAATATGGGTTCAAGTTTGCAAAGCAGCTGATATAGCTAACCTAGACTAAAGACTGAGTGAAAACGATAAGGATAAAACTGCTGTTGTGTGTGCCCTACAACAGCCTTTGCATCATCTCTGTGGATCACCAGGCCAGACCAGACTACCAGTATTCAGCTTGTATTACACTCAGAAAATATTGCCCTGTAAATACTAGAATTGACGGCTTTGGAGGCTTAATGGTACTGAGCCTATCTTGCATCTTTACCAAGAGAAACCAGAACAGCTCTTGATGAGAAGTTACTACCGAAATGTATGTTATTTGACAAATCAGAAGAGATACAATTTTTTTAGTTTTATATAGTGCAGACTTGGGCCCAGGGCAATAGACACATTTCTGACAAGAGCTAGACATTGCACATTTTTTTTACAATCCCTGTAGGGCAACATTCATTGAAGATGAGGCAGGAAAATTAGCAACGGGTAAAATTATACTTGGCAAATCGAAGCCATCAAAGTGCCAGAGAGGTATCTGCCGAATGTTCATCACATTTTTAGTGGAATGGTTGGGTTCACCTCTTTCTTTTCAAGCTGCGTTTCTTGCTAAGTCACTATGCACAGGGTGCTCAATTCAAGTTACACTAGCGAAGCTCACACCATGTTAGAATTTAGCAATGAAGGCTGTGGTGTTAGAACACTATTTAGAGCTTTTTTGAGGGGGGGTTCCATAAACACCTCACTAAAGTCATAGAGGATATTTGACAGTTTTTCTTTCCAAACATACCAATACTGCTAGATGAAAGGCATTTGAAGGCCTCCTTTACTGCTCATTCTCCATCTAAACTCTTTCCATTTTTATGGGGGTGCTGCAGCACCTCCTGCACCCCTAGTTCCTGCCACTACGATTGAAGGAGCTTGTGACGGGCCCCGGTTTTTCGGGGAAGCCAACTTAAACCAACAACCTCCATGTCAGCTCGGGGGGGTCTGATGAAACCCAGCCATCCAAGGACCATGGGGCCGCCTGGTTCAGAGCGGGCCAATCCTACCCATTCCCCAGCCCCACGAGACCCCATAACGGGACCCCAATGTTTCCACTGTTCAGAGTGGGGCCACATCGCCTGAAACTGTCCCTTAAAAAAAGAAACAGAAGAGCCCATGGAGATAGGGATGCTGAAAGGTCGAGTGTTATGGTCTGGAGATAAGAACGCAAAATACACCATAACTGTATATCTTAATGGCATCAAAAGAAAAGCATTGGTTGATTCCGGGTGCAGCCAAAGTGTTGTCAGACAAGACCTGGTGAAGTCAGAACAATGGACTCCTCACACCAAGGTCTTGATCACCTGTGTTCTTGATCACCTGTGTTCATGGCGACCAACGATTATACCCAGTAGCAACAGTCCTTTTCAATTGGAAGGGAGTCGAAGAGCAGATCACAGTAGGAATGTAACCAATACCTGGTGGGAGGAAGCACTGTATGGGAATGCGGAGGTAGAAGAGAGCAACTTGAGGCGAAAGCTCACTAGAAAACAAAAGCGGGAGCAGCAGCACTATTACAATGCCACCCCGGCTATGACCTCTTCCAAACCTGTAACCCAAGCCGCCACAGTATCCTCAATAGTAGGGAGTTTTCAACAGGCCCAACAAGAGGACCCCACGCTGAAAAATGCATGGCAGCAGGCCCTAAACGCGGACAGGATAGTGGTAGGTCCTACCTTTACCATAGCAAATAACTTACTATATAGATCAAGTCCCAACACACTATATAGATCAAGTCCCAACACACCTGGGAGATCACCGCAACTAGTGGTACCCCAAACCCATAGGCAGCAAGTCCTACACTTGGCACATGGGGATAACGGGGAGGGACATATGTGAAGAGAAAAAACCGAGGCAGCGGTTCTCCGGCGGTTTTACTGGCCAGGTGTCTACGGGGACATTAGGAAACACTGTCAGGACTGCCCCAAGTGTCAACTAATAAATCCATCCTCTCATGGGGTAGCACCGCTACAGCCGTTACCAATTATAGACACCTCTTTTACTCAAGTCGGCTTAGATATAGTGGGGCCTTTAACCCCGTCGGTAAAAGGACGCCAATACATCCTTATATTAGTTGACTACGCAACCCGATACCCCGAAGCTATTCCACTTTCCAGTATGCATACCAAAACAATATCCCAGGCCATGATTGAATTCTTTTACCGGGTAGGTTTTCCAAAAGAAATACAGACCAGGGAGCCCCTTTCATGTCCCGGCTTATGACAGAGATTTGTCGCTTCCTGGGGGTCTGTCAGATATGGACCTTGGTATATCATCCACAGACAGATGATTTAGTGGAAAGGTACAACAAAACCATTAAAACACTGCTCCGGAAAGTAATCTCCGAGGCGGGCAAGGACTGGGAAAAGAAGCTACCTATAGTCCTCTATGCCATACGCGCCCATATCCAATCCTCCACAGGACACAGCCCTTTTGTATTACTTTTCGGCCGACAACCCCACACTCCGTTAGAAATGTTGGCAGAACATTAGGAAGAATCAGAGGAGGAGGTCAAGGATATCCTTACATACACCAAAGAGTTAAGAGAGGACCTGCATACATTGTGGGAAGAAGCCCACACCGCATTACGAGATGCCCAATGTAAGCAAAAAAAATACTATGATTTAAACAGCACACCCCGGAGTTTGAGGGTAGGGGACAAGGCGCTAGTGTTATTACCTACCTGCGAAAAAAACCTGCTCGCAAGATGGCAAGGGCCTTATGAGGTAATAGAACGAATCAATCCTACCACCTATAAACTTGAGATACCGCCAGGTACTGGCAGAGAACAAATCTACCATATAAATCTCCTTAAAAAATTGTATGAATCGACAGACGAACACCCCATCCTGTTCATTGCCAAAGAACTCAAACAGAACATACCCATACACCCAATTCCGATTGGTTCCGTGTCTGAGACCCCCCTACCTCAGTTGAATACTTCTCTCTCTACAACCCAACTTAGTCAACTCAAATCCTTAATCGATAGAAGTCTTGATGTATTTTCCAAACTACCGGGACAGACTCCTTTGGTTCAACATACCTTTCGTACCCATACAAATGTAGTCGCTCGACAACGACCATACAGAATCCCAGAGGCTAAAAAGACGATAATCGAGCAAGAGGTGGAAGCTATGTTAAAAGCAGGGATAATTGAACCATCTGCCAGCCCTTGGTGTTCCCCAGTAGTACTGGCACCAAAACCTGACGGAAGCACCAGATTCTGTGTTGATTTTAGACAAGTCAATTCGCTATCAATTTTTGACTCATACCCGATGCCAAGAATAGACAAACTTCTTGACTGCTTAGGCCAAGCCCGCTATCTGTCCACCCTGGACTTAACGAAAGGATATTGGCAGATTCCTCTATGACCCGAAGATAAGGAAAAGACCGCTTTTGCTACTCCATCCGGCCTTTATCAATTGATGGTTCTCCGGTTCGGCCTACACGGGCCTCCGGTCACCTTCCAAAAGCTTACTGACAGGATTCTCTGACCATTTCACAGATATGCAGCAGCCTATCTAGATGATATAGTGGTCTATAGTGCCAATTGTGAGAAACATCTAGAACACCTAGAAAACATCATACAGGCCCTAAGGGGAAGCCAATCTAACTGCTAACCCGGAGAAATGTAAGTTAGGCCACACATTCATCAAATACCTGGGGTATGTACTAGGAGAAGGGCAGGTGAGGCCCCAAATAGAGAAAATCCGGGCTATCAGACAAAAAAAGATGTACGCACTTCTTTGGGCATGGTAGGCAACTACCGTCGGTTCATTTCCCATTTTTCCACCATAGCAGGACCCCTTACAAATTTACTGAAAAAAAAATGCCCCAACCGGTTAACTGCCCTCTCTGATATGGAAGTGAAGAGTTTCGAAACCATAAAACACCTCCTGACTTCTGAACCAGTCTTATGCTGCCCTGATTTCTCTAAGCCGTTTGTAGTCCAAACCGATGCCTCGGATGTGGGCCTGGGGGCTGTATTATTGCAGACGGATGGGGCTCTACATCCCATTGTCTACATTAGCCGCAAATTCTTACCCCGAGAGCAACACTACCCCACCATTGAAAAGGAGTGCTTGGTGAGAAAATGGGCAGTGGAATCACTACAGTATTATTTGGAAGGGAGACCCTTCACGCTACTGAATGACCATGCTCCATTAACCTGGCTTGCTCAACATAAAGCCACTAATGTGCGGGTGCTCAGGTGGTTCCTCTCACTCCAGCCTTTTTCGTTCCAGGTCCACCATTCCCCTGGCTCCTGTATGGTCAATGCCGATTATCTGTCCCGGTACCCTGTTACTGAGCGGCTCTATCAGCCTCTCGCGAGGGGGAGTGTCTATGATGGGCTGGTGATACCAGTCCTGTCCAATGCGACAGCCCGTGCTGACACTACCACTTCAAACCGGGAAGGGGATGGATTGGGAGCCAATCCCCTTCAACTTCTGAGGAGCGACAGAGATGTCACGCTTTCCATCAATTTAAACAATGGAGAGCGAGGGCATCAGGAGGAGGAGGAGAAAGAGGAGCAGGCGAGAGGAGTGGAGTCGACGGAGGACACGAGGAGCAGCAGCGGAACGAACAGGAGACAAACGGAGTTGAGGTGTGAGAGGAAAGCGGCCTGGAGAAGTCCCAGGTGGTGTTGGTGGCACAGGAGGCACTCTGCGAACATCCCAGCCACGCTTCAGGAAAAGCGTGGCCACTCCAGGTGCGTCCTCTTTGCTGGTTCGGGGAAGACAAGTGGGGCTCGGAGGGGGGTGCTGGGTAGGACTGTAGGGAGGACTAGAGGGAGGAGGAGTGGGGAAAGAAAGAAGGGAGAAACGTGGTACCCCCAAGCCACAGAAGGGGTAGTACCCAGAGTAAGGAACACAAACAAAAATAAAGACAGGCAGAGACCACTTAAAAGAAGGCTAACAGAAAGGAAAAAAACATCTACAGGGACCAGAGAAATGTAACTACGAAGATCACCCAGGGCAGTACAGGAAAAGACATAATAGAAGCACAGGAAGGCTGGAAAAATGATAGAGGTTACAGAAGACACAAGCCAAGCCGCAGCGCCGGCTAACGTCATTCCATAAATAAGGCGCCCGGCTGGAGCGTTGGAATGACGTTAGCCAGCGGTAAACTTTTTGACGCAAATTTGCCCTGGCGCTGATTGGCGTCAAAAAGTATAAATATGGGTTCAAGTTTGAAACGCAGCTGAGATAGCTAACATAGACTAAAGACTGAGTGAAAACGATAAGGATAAAACTGCTATTGTGTGTTTCCTACAACAGCCTTTGCATCATCACTGTGGATCACCAGGCCAGACCAGACTAACCAGTATTCAGCTTGTATTACACTCTGAAAACCGGAAAACAGGCAACAAGAAAAGGAAAAAGGAAAACAGGGGAAAGAAGGACGGGAAGGAGGAAAAAACTAAATCCCCAAGGAAGCAGGGATAGGAAAAGGAAGAGAAAAGAGGAAGACAGACAAAAAGGGACAAAGAAAGACAGAAAGAGGGAGAAACAAGATAAATAGGATAAGCAACTTACCGGTGGTTTATCTTGTGTTTTCTCCCATGCACCTCTCGGGAGCCCTGGAAGAAAAGAGAGACGGAAAGGAGAACTGAAGCATAGTGGTTACCAAGAACCAAGTGGGATACCATCCAATACTCACCTAGAACCAAGAACAAAAGAAAAATAAAACTCACCTGAACCAGCAATCCTCTGTCTATATGTCCTCATTGAGCCACCCGGTCACAGAGCCCTCCCAGAAATCCCATGCACTCATAAAGAGACCCAAGGAATTAGAACAACACTTAATGAATAAGGAGTAGAAGCTCGGAGGGGCCCTGTGGATTCTTCATATCCAGGGTGAAAGCTGCCTGCACCCAGCCTTTCATGTGAATTCGGGGGTTCAGCATGGTTTTTGCAACTGAGAGGAGATAAGTGTTGAAGCGTGACTGTCCAGGGCTGTGAGTTGGGCCAGGGATTTCCTCTGTGTCCAGACACCCCTCTGCACTCTCCTTCATCTTCAGGTGGAGGACTGGCACTCCTTGTCGTCTTTGTCCGGGTAGGATGGGTGGTGGTTGCTGTGTGAGAGAGAATAGGGATGTGCTTACTTGTCCCTTGTAGCACTGCTTATGGGCTATTGGTGGTTTCATTCCCATGTGGTAGCATGCAGGGTCCCTTGGTGTTCATTTGGATGCATTTAGTGAGGGGGGTGTTGCATTCTGGGTGTTGCATTACTCCTGCCATTTCATGCATGTGTTGGTGACTGTGCACAGGGGGCTGGATGGTTATATGTGGGGGGAGTTGTGGGCATGCAGGGAACATGGGAAGGAGTGTCTGGGTGTCGTGGGCTGGGTAGGGGATGGGGGCATGGTGGTAGTGAGAGGGATGGGGTGATACATGCATTCCACGAGTAGTTGACTTACCCGAGTCCCGTCTTCCAGGGAGTCACGTGGGCCCTCTGGGTGCAGGATAGTCAAGACCCTCTCCTCCCAGTCGGTGTATTCGGGGGGAGGAGGTGGGGAACCACCGCCAGTTTTCTGTATGGCGATGTTGTTTCGTGATGCCGTGGAAGGCACCTTCTACCGCAGGTCATTCCATCTTTTCCTGATGTCATCCCTTGTGCGTGGATGGATTACCACTGCACTGACCTTGTTGACAATCCTCTGCCATAGCTCCATCTTCTTGACCAAGGGCGTCTGATGCACCTGTGCCCCAAATAGCTGCGGCTGGACCCTGAGTATTTCATACATTTCATGGTGTGTGTTGTGGGTGGTATATTGTGTGTGTGACTTGTGTGGTAGTTTTGTGGGTGTATGCATGTTGTGGTGTTGATTTCTGTGGTGCTGTTGGTGTTGTGGGTTGTATATGTGTTTTATGGTGGTGTGGATGTGTGTCAGGTGTGTGCTTTTCAAATTTGCCACTATGTGCTTCTATTGTTGGTGGTTCCTATTTCTGTCCGTGGTGGATGTTACCGCCGGTGGTCGTTCGGCATCCATTGTCCGATGCACTGATGTGTGCATCATTATTTGGTGGGCAGGTGGTTTGTAGGAATGGCAGTGGCAGGGTGCTGTGTCCTGCATTCCGCAGTCATTGGCCCTGGTTGTGAGTGGAGGTTGTAAATT
Organism: Pleurodeles waltl; assembly: GCF_031143425.1. NCBI lineage: Eukaryota > Metazoa > Chordata > Amphibia > Caudata > Salamandridae > Pleurodeles > Pleurodeles waltl. The sequence goes on from NC_090440.1 coordinate 302,455,836, forward strand.
TTTTGGCAGTATGTGTTTTTGGCATCTTTATTCGGCACTGTGCAATCCACCGCCACTGGCAGTCTTTTGTTCACGGCCACTACGGCGGTCGGCGGTGAATACCAACAAGTTCATATTGAGGGCCTGTCAATAAAGACTCTGCCACATAGCACCATATACTTCAGAGCACGAAGAAAGTTGTGCCCCTGTATAAGCCTTCATCAATGAAGAATCCACCTTCTTATCTACCACAGCTTTCAGAATATTCTCCTCAGCCATCAAGGGTCTACCCAGCAGGCTAGCAACTATGGAATCCACGTGAACAGCCTCTGGCAGCTTATCCTACATTTATTCCAAAGGATAAAGTTTTGTCAAGAAGGAAATGGGGCATGGTAATTCGCTCCTGATCCTTCCATTCATTCAGCAATAAATCCAAGACACATTGATGAATAGGTAATGTTGTACTAGTCTGCTTCTTAAACTAAGGCAACACAGTGGGCCTGATTCTAATGTTGGCGGGCGGCGGGAGCCGCCCGCCAAGCTACCGCCGCTGAATGACCGCACCGCGGTCAAAAGACCGCGGCGGCCATTTAGACATTTCCTCTGGGCCGGCGGGCGCTCTCCAAAAGAGCGCCCGCCGGCCCAGAGGAAATGCCCCTGCAACGAGGACGCCGGCTCAGAATTGAGCCGGCGGAGTTGCAGGGGTGCGACGGGTGCAGTTTGCACCCGTCGCGTATTTCAGTGTCTGCTTAGCAGACACTGAAATACTTTGCGGGGCCCTCTTACGGGGGCCCCTGCCGTGCCCATGCCATTGGCATGGGCACGGCAGGGGCCACCAGGGGCCCCGCGGCACCCCCTACCGCCATCCTGTTCCTGGCGGGCGAACCGCCAGGAACAGGATGGCGGTAGGGGGTGTCAGAATCCCCCATGGCGGCGCAGCAAGCTGCGCCGCCATGGGGGATTCAAAGGGCAGCGGTAAACCGGCGGGAGACCGCCGGTTTGCCTCTTCTGACCGCGGCCGAAGCGCCGCGGTCAGAATGCCCTGCGGGGCACCACCGGCCTGTCGGCGGTGCTCCCGCCGACCCTGGACCGCCGGGGTCAGAATGACCCCCAGTTTGTCTTATGGTACTGGGTACATCTCCCGCTGGAATCCCCATATTTTTCCTAGCACTTCCTGTAACATGTCCCCAGAAAGATATTTGTCCCTGTGATCCAAGGATCCTTGCGAAGAGTCATCCAAGGAATTGGAACTCGATATTTCAGAGTAAATTTCCTGCTCCACAGCTCCATGAGAGTTGCATTTCTTTTTCTTTAGGGAGGATAATATCTCCAGAATAATCGTGGAGAAGAGGAGACCGGATTAGCAGAGGAGCAATGTCTCTGCTTTTTAGTATGTTTCCCCATCTCCAAAAAACAAGAATTGGAATCCATCAACAGTGTATCGTAAGCCCAACACAAGAAAAACTGGACAGTACACTCATTTTAAGGAGAGATACAGGGCGCAAGCATGACAACAACAGCTGCTAGCCAATTTCTAATATGATTGTTGCCACCGCTGACGCATTAATAAAATGCAGAAACAGCGTCTAAAGACTTGTGCATATGCCTATCTGAGATATTGTCCCCACCTCTCTGAAATCGTGTGGAATCCTTCCATGCTACTCACACCAAATCTGACTAGGAGCTAACTGCAGCCCAAACATGCTGCCTTACTGCGGCTTACATTGACCGCTGAATGCCACTGAAAAAAACACAGTGGACTCCCAACAGGATGCCAGCCAATTCTCAGTACTGCGGCCCACGCGGTCTGTGTACGCCAGGCTCTCTCCATCTTTTGCAAATGTGCTTATGGGGTGGTTCGAGGTGGAGCAGGTCTGGGACTCTGGCGTTGCGGTGTGAAGGGACTACATCCACTATTGGGGAAGATGGGTGATGGACAAGATGTTGAATTTTTGTTTTGGTAACATTCGAAATCATGAAATCACAAGTTGTCATACAACTGACCTGGCTCTTGTCTGCAGAGATGATGCTGGACCTCCTACCTCTCTTAGTGTATCTGATCAGAGAACTGCAACCGTGAATCAACTGCCATCCCAAAAGAGAAGGGGGTTGGAACAAAATAATAAATGGAGAGACTTCTTGTCTTTGAGATCAGCCACTGTCTTCTATGTGTTAGAAATGAGTTTTCTGGTTGGCTAGGGTATGCACCTAAGCCAGGCAGAACCCACCCACTCGAGTCAAGATGGGGGAGTTACACAGCCAAGATAACCCCTGCTACACCCCCTTGGTAGCCTGGCACAAGAAGTCAGGCCTATCCCAGAGGCGATGTGTAAAGTGATTGCCCAACAAACACAACACATGTGACACAATAAGTACACCGCAAAGGAAACACAACACCAAGTTATATAAAAATAAACTGTATTGCACAAAACATCATTAAACCAAACACAACATGTCAGTAATACCCTGCTACACAAGCAGTTGTCATATTATCGCACAGTTACTAGTACTCTGCAAAAAGCCAACAGTAGTCACATAAAACACATAGGTTACTGGTTATTCTGCAACATAAGCAGCAGTCAGGTTGTCACTATTATTACCCAAAAATACACATTTCAGACACATAATCATAAATGCCAAAACAACATCATGAATGCCCATAAAGTGATCTATCAGAAACGCTCCTTGCATTATCCTAATTGCATAATCATGCCTGCCCCTAAGAGGAAGCACAACCAAAACAAAGGTGGCGCATTTCACAGGATACCCAAGATCATCCAGGATTTACATGGGGGAGCACAGTCCACCCCATTCACCATAGGAGCTCCTGCACTCCTTACACCACCATTATGATACTGCTGGGCGGCTTTGGCATGAACGGGCCTCCAATGAGCACCCAATTCAACCAGGGAGCTCCGATGCTCCTGTTAGGGGAGAAAGAACATAGGCACACACAGATCCACTTTGAGACCTCTTCGGGTCCCTCTTGTAGAGCGAAGTGCCCTGCACAAACATCCGGCAGCCGCCCGCGTCCACGTGGAGTGCCTACCAAGTTCCACTAGCCTTGTGCTTAGTTGCATTACATGGAGAGAACACCCTGAGCCCTCCCAATGGGCTTCGCGGGTCGCTGCTGGCCCTTGCTAGAAGCTGGAAGGCTCCAGGTGACTTTGCTAATCCACCGGTTCCCGTGCCTTCTCCGGACGAGGCTCCCAGCTCGGAGACACACGGATCAGCCCTCCTGCTCCTCTGGCAGGAAGGCCCTCTGACCTGCCTGGTCAACAGGCAAAGTTACTGGCTCCCCGGGCCCAGTGCCTTCTTGCCAATGCACAGCAGCCCCTCCAGAACTGCCTGGGTCACGGCGGTGACTCTTCCGGAGAGCAGTTTCTGCTTGTGCCCTGGCGGCATCGACTACAGCATGCTTGTCTGTGCTAGCTCGTCGACCCTCGTGACCTTTCCCACGTCGGACAGGGATGGAGGGGCGACCACACAATTGCACAGGGTGCATTCCTGTGCCCGTGGGGCAAAGAGCACAAAGGTGCAACAAGAGCGCTATTCACGCACTAAAAGGGGCACAACCATTAAAGAGCTCTCCTTGCGCTGTATGATTAGAACGCTAGTCCTGCACCATGAGGGAAGATAGTTGCAGGGGGCACACCACCCAGCCCCTGGAGACAGCAAAAGGGGGCACCAGGCAGTAGGGCCCAAGCAGACAGGCCAGCACAAAGGGTTGCAGGCAGTGGTGGTTCCTCCTAGTCAGCACAACAGCAGCAGTCCAAAGGCGGTTCCTGGCAAGTCCCTCCAGCAGCCTCCTGTGTCCAGTTGAGAGGTCCATTAGTGTCTGTCTAATATGGGGAAAACTCCCTGTACTTATACTCAGTTTTGCATAACTTTTACAAAAGGGGGGAGAAGCAGTTTCAACCAGTCCTAATTGGTTCTCCTCCAGCACAGGCTCCAGACATCAGTGGACGGTGAACAAGTCCTTTGTGTGAGGCCAGGGCACAGCATTTACACATGCAGGTGTGCCCCGCCTCCCCTTATCTCAGCCCAGAAAGACCATTCATTATGCAGGTGCACCTCTTTGACACCTCTACCCTTTGAAAAGTCTGCACAAAGCCCAGCTGTCACTCTGTCCCAGTCATGGATTGAAGTCAAGCTGCAAAACACCAGAGTCATAACCACAGAGAAATGCCCACTTTCTAAAAGTGGCATTTCTATAATGGTGAAAAAACATCCACCTACACCAGTAAGCAGCATTTCTCATAACCATTACAACCATACCAAACATGCCTACGCTACCCCTCATAGATCAGACAATACCACCTATACATAGGTTGTGGCATTTCCAATGCAATCCTATGAGCAAGGCAGCACTCACAGAAGTGAGAAACCAAATAGGCTGTTTGTCACTACCAGGACAGGCCACACAACCAGGCACATGTCCTGCCTTTTACATACACAGCACCCTGCCCATATGGCTAGCTAGGGCCTACCTTAGGGGTGACTTACGTGTAGTAAAAGAGGAGTTCCAGGCCTGGCAAGTACATTTAGATACCAGGTCCCTGAGGCAGTAAACTGCGCACACAGGCCCTGTACTAGCAGGCCTGAGGCAGGTTTAAAAGGCTACTTCTGTGGATGGCGCAAGCTGCACTGCAGGCCCACTGGTAGCATTTAATTTACAGGCCCTGGATAAGTAGATACCACTGTATAAGGGACTTACAGGTAAATTAAATGTGCCATTTAGGTGTAAGCTAATCATACCAAATGTATGAAGGGAGAGCGCATGCACTTTAGCACTCATCAGCAGTGATAAAGTGCTCAGAGTCCTAGAGCCAACAACATGAGGTCAGAAAAATAGGAAATGGAAGGCAAAACGTTTGCGGATGACCATGTAAAGAGGGCCAGGTCCAACATAACACCCCACCAGCCTAAAACCAGGGGAGACCAATCAATACCATGAAGAGCTTCCCTGGTTGGTGCGCTAGAACATAGACCCTGGCCCGCAACTGCAGGGGCATGCTCCAGTTCTACGCCAATCTGAACCCAGTTGGATCCATCTGTAAATGTTTCCCAGACAGCCTAGGCTAACCCACGGGGGCTTCCTAGCTGCCAATGGCCAGAGCCAGGCCCCAGGCCATCCAAGGGCCTCTGAAACCTCTCTGAGTGGGGGGACAGTAGTCTCAGGTGGATAGCAACCTCTCTCCACTCCACTTTCTACCTGTTCAGGGGTTCTACCCTGCCACTGGCCCTCCAACCTAGGGTCTGCACCCATAGGCTGCACAGGGGCTAGGGGCGAGGCTCTCCTCCCACTAACCCTCCTTCTAGGGTCCCGCCACCTTCACCTAGGAGTGGTACCACCAGAATCCAGAACTGTCAGGATGCTGGGAACAGCTGTGCTGCACAATTCTCCCTGCAGCCCAGTGTCACCACCCTGCAACTGGCCTCACAACCCAGGGTCTGCACCCTTGGATTGGACCAGGGTCCGCGGTGAGACTCTCCCTCCATGGCCCCCACTTCCAGAACTCCACCCCCCCACAATGGAGAGTACCCCTAGGAGTTACACCAGGAGGGGTGACTGGGCCAACTGCCCCACCCCAATCAGGTCACTGCTTGTCCCTGGTCACGACCCTCAGAATGGACAACTGCCTGGCAAGCCAGAACTTCCTGGGGAATACACCTATCCCCCACAAGGGAAACACCTTCCCTAAGGGCTGGTGCCGGTCTCTTTACCTCTGCCCATCTGGCAGGTCCTGTATTCCCCCCAGCAAAGAAATGGTATCACCAGGGTCATTACTGGGGGCTCTGACCTCAAAGCTGAACCCTGAACCTCCTGGTTCTCCACTGGGGCCAACAACCCCCTGTCAACCCTCTGTGTGGATTCCTACCTCCTCCACTCTGAAGTGAGACCACCAGGACTGGGGGAACACTGACATCAGCTGCCCGCCCAAGTCCTCCTGACATTATGGGGTCCCTGTCAGCAGATGGCCCTACGGTACAAGCTAGGCTCCCCTCCTAGCATTCACTCATGGAACCCTCCAGGCTCTGGGACTGGATCCTAGGCATCCTGGGACTCAGCCCACCCCTATTCCCTCTCCTCTGAGACTGGACATGGGGTTCCTTACCCATCCCTCTACACTGGGGCCTACATGGGACACTGCTCACCTTTCCCAACTCACCTGGGTGGGAAATACCTAGACCACTCCCTTCAGGAACAACCACAAATGCCTTGACCCTCTGGCACTCGCACGGAGTTATGCCTTCTTTGCAGGCTCCCTGGAGTCAGAGAGATCATACTCTGACAGGTGTTGGTGTATCCCTGAAAAACTGAAAGTGAAGAGGGGGTTGGGAGTGTGTCCTGCCTTGTGTGTGGGTATGTTGAGTAGTTGGGTGAGGCTCAGGTTCCCGAGGAAGGTGGTAGAGGTGGTATCATTGGGGTCATCGATGTGGAAATTGAGGTCACCGAGTAGAATGTAGTGGTTGGAGTTGATGGCTAGTGGTGCCATGATGTTGGGGATGGCGTCGCAGAAAGCTGGTCAGGGTACTGGGGGTTTGTATAGCATGGTGCCTTCTAGGGTAGTTTTGATGTCAGCTTGTAGTTGGAAATTGAGGTGTTTCATGAGGGGTGAGGTGTCATCATTGGTGGCGATGCATCAAATGGTGGTCTTGAATGTGATGGTTATGCCCTTGCTGTGTTTGTTGGTGTGGTCTCTGTGTATGATCTTGTACCCATCGGGTGTTGTGGTGGCGATGCTGGGGTTTGTGGAGGGGTTTAGCCAGGTTTTGGTAATGAAGGCAACATCTGGTGAGAGGGAGGTGATGATTTCCATGGTTGTTTGCAGAGGAATCAGGCTTTGAGCAGGATACATTGGAGAGGTTTCAAGTTGACCGTGGCCTACCAGGTGGGTTTGGTGCGGGGACCTGAGTTGGCTTGCAGCTCAGTGCTTCATGAGAATTAGCAGTTTCGGCAGGTGAAGAATCCTTTGATCACACAAGGGGATTTGGTGCAGCAGTTGTTGATGTGGCGTCCAGGATTCAAGGCTCTGAGCTCCTTGGTTGAATAGCGTTGGGTGGCTGGAGGCCAGGATTTCTAGTGCTGGGTGCGAACCAGGCATGGGCGTGTGTAGATGGGCTTGCCTTTGGTAGGCTGATGAGCTATGGCATTCATCAGTAGGTCCTGGGGGCAGTGCCCGGCACTGGGTGGCATGAGGCAGGAAATGGTGGGAGGAGGGAAATGGAGAAGAGAGGAGAAGGAGCAGAAAAGGCAAAAGCAGAACAAAAACTAGCAGAAAAGAGGGGGAAAGGCTGCAGAAAACAAGCAGAAAAGAGGAGGAAAAGGTGCAGAAAACAAGCAGGAAAAAGGAGAAAAGGGGCAGACAATGAGCAGAGGTGAAAAGGAGCAGACAACAAGCAGAGCAAAGGAGGAAAGGAGCAGACAACGAGCAGCACTGGGCAGCAAAAGGAGACAGAGGTCAAGCTGGACAGGAGACTGTCACAGGGGAGCTGGCACAAGGACCTCCTCCCCCTGGTAGTGTTTTATTGCTTCACATATGCTGATTTTGATGACTCTTTCAAGTTTGTGAGATTTAATTTTATTTAGAATGAGTGCTCTATTTGTTTTTTGTGTGTCTGTGCAATATAGGATATGAGATGACCTCATTGAAGGTGGGACTATAACTACCATATTAATGAAAAACATTTTTTCATATAATTTTTTACTTGTCTTTATGATCTTGGTGGTGATAGGACATTATGATGTGATTCATATTAGATTATGGAACTGTTGTCAAGTGGTTATTGCTTTTTAATTCTGTATAGGACTTTGTGATTAAACACAGTGATATTTTGGATGTGGTTTATTCTTAACCTGAACATAAGCGAAGGATTTTCTAAAAAAGATTAAGGTTTATATTTTCTTACACTTGACATGCTCTTTTATGGGGTTATATGTACTGAGCAGGCACAGATTTGTGAGCAGGTGGTGTTTGGTTTGATGGTTTATAAATTATTTTGTATGTTGGTTTACTTTATAACAGTTTATTTTGGTTTTGACATTGTGTAACTTTGTAAGTGGAATGTGATCTTTTCACTCATGTATTGGAGATGTTAATGTAATTTGTCATGAATAATTAAGTTTACACTTATGGCACCCACGGTGAATGGATGTAATTGATTTTTCTTTATATCTAATACATGGCTATTTATTATTTTTAGCCATGATGAAGTCGAAAGCATATGTGCCATCATGATGTAACATGCTTTGGCTGAGTGTATTTGCAATTATGCAATGAATAAGAAGTTTTATCTCTGTGGTTGAACTGATTTAAAGGACCACAGACTCAATGAAGCATTTGTGGGTTCAATAAAAGACAACAGCAATAATATTAATTCTTTTTGTCTACTTTGTGTTACTTTGAGTGCTCAAGACCTTCTATGTAAAGTTATCTACACACCGTAAATTAACCTGTTCTCACCCTCTGGTAGCTTGGCACAGAGCAGTCAGGCTTAACTTAAAAGGCAATGTCTTAAGTATTTGTGCAATAAGTCAAATGGTAAAACAGTAAAAACACCACACATAAAGATATCACACATAGTTATTAAAATAGAGTTTAATAAATTAAGTAAAACAAAACCAAAACACCACAAATCCAATAAGTAGGACTTGAGATATGAATTTTTAAGGAATAAATTGTAATATAGTACTTGGAAGCAATAAGCACCTATGTGGTGTAGCTGGACGCACAAGACTGGAACAAAGTCAGAAGTTCAGGCCAAGCATGATGGAATGCGGGTTAGGTACAGTGACCACCCTTGACCCACTGAACAAAAGTACTTTTTTTATCCGGGTTGCATCACCGTTGAGGAGACGGGTGGCACAGCTGAAGTGATGCGTTGGTGTTGGGCTGCAGACTGGAGGTGATGTGTTGATCTTCTCCGCGCAACAGTGGTGATGTGTTGGTTGTGAGGGTGATGTACTAGTTCAGAATGTGATATGCTGCTACGGCTCCTGTAGCAGAGGATGTGTCAGCTCCAAGTGCAATGCACTGGTTCTAAATGTAAAGCATCGAGTTGAATCCATGCAATGGAGTCATTGTGCCGGTTCCAATACCTGCAATGGTGTTGATGCGCTGGTTCCGACTCCTGCAATGGTGATGATGCATGGATTTCTACTGGAGCAGCAGTTTATTCCCACTTCCAAGGGCCCAGGGCTAGATTGGCACTACTTGGCAGGGCACGACTCACAGTTGTCAGAGTCCAGGTGCTGTAGTAGGTGAGGTGGAAGTCTTTTGTGTTCCTGAGACTTCAGAAAACAGGAGGTAAGCCAGCAAGACCTTAGATTCACTCTAGTTCTGGGTTGCAGAAATGCAGGGCCTGTCCTTCACACTACCAGGCAAGCGGGCAGCAGGAAGCAGGTCAGTACAATAGAGCAGTAGCCCAGCAGAGTGACAGTCCTTGTAGCAACACAGCAGTCCTTCTTCCTCGCAGAGTATTCACAGGTCCAGTGAACTGACGTGGTGGTGTCAGAAGTTCAGTACTTATACCCAGTTGTGGCTTTGAAGTGGAGGAGACTTCAAAGAAATGGTTCTGAAGAGCATAGTGTCCCTGTCCTTCCTGTCCTGGGTCCTGACACTACAGGGGGGTATGCAGCCATTTGTGTAGATCAGGACATTGTCAATTCAGGTGTAAATGTCAGCTCCTCCCTCCCATACTGCCGAGGATGATTCATCAGGCTGTGGATGGCCCATCAGTCACACTCAAGTTCCCTTTGCATGTGGTACAAAAGGCCAATTGTCACCAACCCCAAATGTGTATTCAGAGACGGGGAGAACTCGTCCCTTCCTTCCCCCGTCCCGACGGACGACGCTGGCAACCTCTGCATCATCTTGGATAGCAAGTTATCTATGAATAAAACAAATAAACACAGTCTTTTTCACCTGCTACCACACCGTACACATGCTCTGTGAGATCATCAGGTGGCTCCCAACCAACACCAGAAGGGTCATCACTCAATCCCTCGTCACCAGCAGGCTGGACTATGGTAATACTCTTTATGTAGAAATCACCACATGCCTCCTGAAGGGAGTACAGACAATTCAAAACTCAGCTCCAAAACTTATCATTGACTACCTCAGATAGACTGACATCACCCCTGCACTGGATCCAAATCCAAAAGAGATGCCAGTTCAAGATGCTGACCCATACATGCAAAGCCCTGCACAACGAAGGACCAGCATACATCAACAAACGACTGACATTTCACCAACCGACAAGACACCTGCGATCCACCTCCCTCGTCCTTACAGACACCGCCTCCATCTGCTGATCCAACAGCAGAGATGTCTCCTTCTCTTACCTGGCAGCAAAAGCCTGGAACAACCTCCCACTGCACCTCAGGAATGCTGCATCGCTCTGGGAATTCCGAAAAGGACTCAAGACATTGCTGTTTGAATAAACAGAGCACCGTGAAGCAGCTAGCAAAACCAGTGCCTTAAGGTCATCACAGTGATTTGCTGCACTTTATAAATCCTGATTAATTGGCTGATTGAAGCACCAGATGATTAGAGTAAGAAAATGCTAACTGTCTAAAGATGGCTGTTAGACTTGTCATCCTTGGTGTGGTCTCCCTTAACTTTTTGCCAGGTTCTTGATGTGTGCCGGACTCTGTTTGTGCTGTTTCTGTTACTCTGGGCACTTTAGCACTGCTAACCAGTGCTAAAGTGCAAGTGCTCCTTTACAAAAAGTGTATGTAACTGGCTTATCCATGATTGGCATATTTAACCCTCCTGTTTACCCACACTGGCTGTCCTGGTGGCCGGTGCACTCCACATACCTGTCACTACAGGCACCACTGGTCCCGGAGATGCTGTGTCTGAGATGCAAGTTTGAGACCTATGAGTTGGACGGGGTGGGAAATAGGTCAAGGCTGGACAGGAAAAGTTGTTTGGACACACTGGGGCGGGTAGCTGGAGGGGGTTTGGGAGTGGAGGAAGAGGTGGTGGTTGTAGGAGGTGTACGTTTGGTGGCTTTGGGTGCAGGTGCATGCGCTGGAGGCTGTCGTGGGGTGGATGGCTGTTGGGTGGGTGTGTGCCTGCGTTTGTGTATCTTCAGAGGGGGGCATCACAGACACACTGGGAGAGGACACAGGGGACGTGTGTATGGTAGTGGGGGTGGTGACTGCACGTGAGCGGGGTGTGCTGGTGGGTGTGCTGGTGCGGGACGTAGTGGCTGTAGAGGTAGTGCATGCAGGTGTGAGTGTAGACGAGACTGGGAGGGAGGAGGGAGACGACGAGGAGGGGGACACAGTGGAGGCAGTGGATGTTCGTGTGTCTGTATGTATGTGATGCTTGCGTGAGTGCCTGTGGGATGTGTGGTGCTTATGTTTGCCTGAGCTTCCCTTGTGTGGTGAGGTGTGTGCAGGCTGGTCTGATGGTGTGCTTGGGATAGGCAGAGGTACAGGGGATTGGGTCTGGGTGGAGGAAGTTGGAGGGGGGAGGCTAGACATAGGGACAATGGCTGCCATCAGTGCTGAGGCCAGAGTTTTAAAGGCTCGGTGAAGGGCCGCCTGACCAGAATGAATGCCCTCCAGGAATGCATTAGTTTATTGCAACTGCCTTTCTACACCCTGGATGGCATTCAAAATGGTAGACTGCCCAACAGTGAGGGACCTGAGGAGGTCAATGGCCTCCTCACTGAAGGCAGCAGGGGTGACTGGGGCCGGGCCTGAGGTGCCTGGGGCGAAGGTGATGCCCACCCTCCTGGGTGAGCGGGCACGGGCCGAAGGCTGAGGGGCTGCTGAGAGGGCGGTGCTGGTAGGGGGGTGGCGGCTGTACCTATAGAGGCGGGGGGCACAGATGTTGCTGCCACCACAAAGGGAGCTCCCATCGGAGGACGAGTCCGTGTCGCTGGTTTCAGCTCCTGTCCCCGCCGTGGTGCTCCCCTCGCCCTCCGTCCCACTGGTGTATTCTGAGTCCATAGTGTGGCCCTCCATGGCAGCTCCCTCATGCTCCGGTGCCACAGCTCCTCCACCTGATGATGCTAATGCACACAAGAACAGGGAGACCACAAAAAAGGTGGGGGGGGGACAGAAGAAAGACATGTTGAGTGCATGGATTACCGCTACAGTTGGCGGACAAGACAGACACAGAATCCCCCTGCACTATGTCGCGCTCTTGGGCTCTACAGTGCAATTCATGGGAAATGGCCTACAAGGCTATGGACGACATCTGCACACATAGATGACACAGGTGCATGAATAGCTGTACTTGGCACTCCACAGAGGTGGGGTGGGGGGCCACAGGCCCATGCCTTATGGAGAGGCCTAGCCTACTGAACTCGCCCTGGCCTAGGGAAACCCACAGCCCTCGTCCCCACCCAGACACCTCCACTGCATGCAAAGTCAGCTGAATGAGAGTGCACTCACCCCCTTGTGTCTGCTGTGATGCCCTCAAGCGCCCATCCAACTCCAGGAAGGCCACCGCCAGGATCCTGAACATCAGGGGGGTCATGGTTCGACAGGTACCCCTCCCACGTTGGGAGACCATCCCCAGCTGAGCCTCCGCCGTCTTCTTGCTCCAGCGGCGAATGTCCTCCCATCTTTTCCGGCAGTGGGTGCTCCGTCTGTGGTGGACCCCCAGGGTCCGGACGTCCTTAGCGATGGCACGCCAAATATCCTCCTTCTGGTGGGCACTGACCTACAAGAAATGTACAGGGGAAGAAGAGAAGTCATTACCAACTGCGCCGTCAAAGTGAGTGGCCCCCGTCCCTACCCTTGCCATGTGGCACATGCACCCACCGTCTTTCATGCACGCAGAACTCTGCCCCCTTCCTTCTTACAACCAGCCCTCTCCACACAGGCATAGCCCATACAACATGCTCCCTGTGTACTTAACTGTTGGTCTGGAGGACCGTAGAGTAGCGTGTACTGGGGGAGGACCCCATTGACGAGCTTCTCCAACTCCTCCGATGTGAAGGCAGGGGCCCTTTCCCCAGACGCACGAGCCATTGTCTCTTCCAGACCGAGGTCACAGCAGCACTTGCAGTGTAGGTCCTCTCCTGTCGAAGATCAGGTATTGAGTGATTATACAGATAGAAAATGGCGGTCACGTCCGCGGCGGTGCGTACCATCACCGCCGGCATACATCGTCATTGGCTCCTGGGACCCATAGGGTCCAATGTTAACCAATGCAGCATTGCGCCGAGTTCTTCAACCGCCTACCGTGACGGTGTACAACGCCAGGGAAGTTACCTCACATCCCATTGTCCCGCTTTAGAGGTCAGGCAGCCGCCATTTCAGGGGCCCACATGGCCTAATTTCAAACTGCGTCACACATACCTAGGCCTAGTCTCAACACACATACAGGCCACATTTTGTGTATGATTGGTGTTCTGTGTAGACTGTGGGTACATACCACTGAGTTGTTTGACTCTGTGCTCGCTGTTGTCCTTCATAGGCACCGTCCGCTGGGACATGTGAGGAGATGGTGGAATCCTCCGGTGTACCGACAGCTGGTGGACCTGTCGACAATGGAGGAAAGAAATTTGATTATCACCTACAGGTTTGACTGTGCCACAATCCAGGAACTGTGTACACAGTTGGAGCCTGACCTGATGTCAGCAATCCGCCATCCCACAGGAATCCCCCCTCAAGTGCAGGTGCTATCAGTGCTCCATTTCATTGCAAGTGGGTCTTTTCAAACAACTGTGGCCATGGCATCAGGGATGTCCCAGCCTATGGTTTCAGACGTATTGTCTAGAGTGTTGTCTGCCCTACTGAAACACATGCGGAGCTACATCGTTTTCCCTCAGGTGGAGGATTTGCCTACAGTGAAAGGTGACTTCTATGCCTTTGGACATATCCCCAACATCATAGGTGCCATTGATGGGACCCATGTGGCTTTGGTCCCCCCTACAGGAGTGAACAGGTGTACAGGAACCGGAAGAGTTATCATTCAATGAATGTACAGATGGTATGTTTGGCAGACCAGTACATCTCCCATGTGAATGCCATGTTCTCTGGCTCAGTGCATGATGCCTACATCCTGCGGAATAGCAGCATCACTTATGTGATGGGTCAACTCCAGAGGCACTGTGTGTGGCTATTAGGTGACTCTGGTTACCCCAACCTGTCATGGCTACTGACCCCAGAGAGGAATCCCAGGACAAGGGCAGAGGAACGCTACAATGAGGCCCATGGGCGAATTAGGAGGGTGATCGAGCGGCCAGGTTCAGGTGTCTGCATCTGACAGGTGGATCCCTATTCTACTCACCAAAGAAGGTGTGCCAGATCATTGTGGCCTGCTGTATGCTTCACAACTTGGCTTTGCGACGACAGGTGCCTTTTCTGCAAGAGGATGGTCCAGATGGCGGTGTTGTGGCAGCTGTGGAGCCTATGGGCAGTGATAAGGAGGAAGCAGAGGAAGAAGACATGCAGAACAGGGACTCAGTGATCCAGCAATATTTCCAGTGAAACACAGGTGAGAATACATTCCTGCCTACTACATGTATTTTTACACTTCTACCTCTATCCCGTCTGTCGTTTTCACCCAGTGTATGGTCACTGAGTTGTCACTTTCCCTTACGGTTTCACAGGTGTGGGTCCCAACGTGTCTCATCTGCTTAGATTCCTCATGGACTAGAGCTGTGTGACACAGGTATGTTGACATTACTATTTCAATAACATTTTGTTACCGTAATTGCAAATACACTATTTCGAAATCAAAGACAGACTCCAGATCTTTTGGTGCTTTAGGTGTGTTTATTTAAATTCAAAATATTGGAGGGGGAAGTTAAATGGTGAGGGGTGATGGTGGAGGAATGTCCATGGCAGAGTCCAGTCTATTAGTCTCACAGGTGCATTGCCCATATGGGCATAGGAAGTGGAGCTGGGGCAGTTTAATTATGGACAGGGTGACAAAGTGGGACAGTGGGATGACAATCAGGGTGGTCTCATTTCTTGGCGGGGGTCTTGGCATCGTGCTCTGTCTTGTTCCTGGATCTCAGGGACCGTTTGCGGGGTGGTTCTCTGTCTGCAGGGGGTGGGGTGCTGGTGTGGTGGTCCTGTGGAGGTGCCTCCTGTCCACTAGCGCCGGCGGAGGTGGTGGGCAGTTCATAGTCCATGCTAGTGTCAGGGGCCCCTTGTAGTGCCACAGTGTCCCTCCTGGTGTTGAGTACTTCCTTCAGCACCCCTACGATGGTGCCCAGGGTGGAGCTGATAATTTTGAGTTCCTCCTTGAACCCCAAATACTGTTCCTCCTGCATGCGCTGGGTCTCCTGAAACTTGGCCAGTACCGTTGCCATCGTCTCCTGGGAGTGGTGGTAGGCTCCCATGATGGAGGAGAGGGCCTCGTGGAGAGTGGGTTCCCTTGGCCTGTCCGCCCCCTGTCGCACAGCAGCCCTCCCAGTTCCCCTGTGTTCCTGGGCATCCGTCCCCTGGTCCAGACATGGACCCACTACCACTGCCCCCAGGTCCCTGTTGTTGATGGGGTGGTGGGTTATCCTGGGTTCCCTGTAGTGGTGGACACACAGCTGATTGATGTGTCCTGGGGACGGAGGTATGGGCCCGCTGGGTGGGTTCTGTGCTGGTGTTTCCTGAGGGGGGAAGGTCTGTAGTGGCCTGTGCCTGTGTGAGGGGAACCGACTGTCCTGAGGCCCACGATGGTCCGGGCTGGTCATCTAGATCCAGGTGGACAGAGGTGCTGTCATCACTGTGGGCCTCTTCTGTGGGTGGAGTGGACATGTCTGGACCCTCCTGTCTGGTGACATTGGGTAGTGGTCCTGCAGGGGTGGAAAGGCATGATTATTGCATCTGTGTGTGTCATGGTGTGCAATGGGTGGGTGACCGTGTACCCCAGTGCTGGCATTCCTGTGTGTGAGCTTGTGTGATGATGGTTTAGGGGGGTGTATGGGTATGTGCAGTGGGCATGCTTTAGTGATGGGTGTCCATGCGTTGTTGTTGCATGCAAGGCTTGGTGTTGGGATGTGTGGTTTGTGATATTGGTACATTTGTGAGGAGTTGGGGTGATAGGGGTAAGGGTGGGGGTATGTGATGGCATGCAGGTAGGGTGGTGGATGTAATAGTTAAGATTTGACTTACCAGAGTCCATTCCTCCACCGACTCCTGCGAGGCCCTCAGGATGCAGAATCAGCAAGACCTGCTCCTCCCATGTTGTTAGTTGTGGGTGGGGAGGTGGGGGTCAGCCGGCAGTCCGCTGAACCGCCTGGTGGTGTCTTGAGACCACGGAACGCACCTTCCCCCGTAGCTCGTTCCACCTCTTCCTGATGTCCTCCCGATTTCTTGGGTGTTGTCCCACTGCGTTGACCCTATTGACTATTCTTCGCCATAGCTCCATCTTCCTTGCAATTGAGGTGTGCTGCACCTGGGATCCAAATAGCTGTGGCTCTACCCGGACGATTTCCTCCACCATGACCCTGAGCTCCTCCTCCGAGAACCTGGGGTGTATTTGCCGTGCCATGGTGTGGTGTAGGTGATGTGTGGGGTGGTGTGTGTGGTGATAAGTGTGTTGATATGTAGTGGTGTGTTGTGTGAGGTGCGTGGAAGTTGTGTGGGTGATGGTGTTGTGTGCCTGTGGACGCTAGTTTGTTGATGGTGGTGTCTCTCTCTGGCCTTCGGTCGTGAATTGTGGTCGTAGGTGTTTGTGGGTGATGTGGGTGTGTGTTTTATATTGTATTGGGTGTGTGGGAGTGGTGTGTGTATGTGTATCAGGTGTGTGTATTTCGAATTGTCCAATGTGGTGGTGTTTTGGAGATGTGTGTGTATTTTGAGCTCAGCGATGTGTACCGCCAATGGAATACCGCGGTTGAAAGACCGCCGCGTGGATTCATGTGTCGTGATAGTGTGGGCGTATTTCTGTTGGCGTGACGGTGGAGGATTTGTTTTTGCCAGTTTATCACTGACCTTTGGTGTGGTGTACTTGTGTGGGTGTCTGAATTTTGTTGGATTCTGAGATGTAGGTCATAATAGCTGTGGCGTAATTCCGCGGCCGCGGTGGTGTGTTGGCGGTCTTCTGCACGGCGGTAAGCGGCTTTTACCACCAATGTTGTAATGACCCCCAAAGTCTCCAAAGGCTATTGTTTCCTCATTTGCAGCACATCATGTTTGCTTCAATGCTATGCATTCAAAATACGAGTTTGCTTTTGGAAATCAAAAATCTAATGAACCCCACACACAGGAAGATTCCTACCAGAGTGTGGGAGCATTTTTTTCTGTCAGTTTCTTCTAGGTGGAATAGAAATAAAATCCATCACTAGATCAGCTCTAAATAAGGTGGGTGGTCTGATGTTCTTACTCTGACTAGCTTTGCTCCTTTAGCCCGTAAGAGGAATCTATCCAGTGACAGAGCCAGCTGGGCCACTGCTTTCATAAAGAGGATAGTCTGCCTGACTCTAAAACTAACAGTTGTACCAAAGGTTTGGTGGACAGTGTACTTTGCCATGTTTGTAGTGGAGTACCTTGTATGCCAAATTCTAAATCGTGCCCTAGATTTCCTTTGCTGTGACTAATAATCTAAAATGATTATTGCAATATCCCAATGGCAAGCAAAAGGACATTGGATTATTTTGGGTTTTGGTTTTACATTTGGGCCATGATAGCTTGTCTAACTCTCAAAATCGTACAACTTGGAATGGTGAGGGCTGCATTTTGGACTTTAGGACGCTGCCACGTAGAAAAATCTATGAGACCTAGACACATCTGAAAATTCAACATCTGGATGAGTCCAGGGTGGTGTACTTCACATGAACCCCCACACCATTTTCCTACCCACAATGCCCTGAAAACCTCCAACTTTACTTGAAACACACATTTTTCCCACATTTTTGTGATGGAACCTTTGGGAATCTGTAGGGATCCACAAAAGTCCTACCACTGTCGTATCTATTCCAATAAAAATTCTGCCCCACTTGTCGGCCTAAAAACATTTTTTTCCAAACTGCTCTTTTGGACCCGCTTTGGTTCCCCCTTATTTTCAACATGTTTTTGGCTTTTCTGTCACAGGCACTTGGCCCACCTACACAAGTGATGTATCATTTTTATCGGGAGACTGAGAGAAACGCTAGGTGGAAGGTGATCCCACACAGGAATGTGGGACAACTTTGATTTTTTAGCTAAATTTGAGGTTTGCTGAGGATTCTGGGTAAGAAAACACTGGGGGATCCCCACTAGCCATACCTCAGTGGACTCCCTAGCGTGTCTAGTTTTCAGAAATGCCTGGGTTTGGTATGTTTCCCTAGATGGCTGCTGAGCCCAGGACCAAAAACGCATGTGCACCCCCACAAAAACAGGTAGTTTTGTATTTGATAATTTTGTTCTGTTCATGTAGTGTTTTGGGGGCATTACCTGTCGCGGGCACTAGGCCTACCCACACAAGTGAGGTACCACTTTTATCGGGAGACTTGGGGAAATGCTGGGTGGAAGGAAATCTATGGCTCCTCTCAGATTCCAGAACTTTCTATCACTGAAATGTGAGGAAAAAGTGTTTTGTTTGCCAAATTTTGAGGTTTGCTATGGATTCTGGGTAACAGAACCTGGTGGAAGCACCACAAGTTACCCCATCCTGGGTTCCCCTAGGTGTCTAGTTTTCAGAAATGTCCAGGTTTGCTAGGTTTTCATAGGTGCCAGATGAGCTAGAGGCCACAATCCACAGCTAGGCACTTTGCAAAAAAAATGTCTGTTTTCTTTGGGAAAATGTGATGTCTCCATGTTGTGTTTTGGGGCATTTCCTGTTGCGGGCACTAGGCCTAGCCACACAAGTGAGGTACCATTTTTATTGGGAGACTTGGGGGAATACTGGGTGGAAGGACATTTGTGACTCATCTCAGATTCCAGAATTTTCTGTCACCGAAATGTGAGGAAAAAGGAATTTTTTGCCAAATTTTGAGGTTTGCAAAGGAGTCTGGGTACTGGAACCTGGTGAAAGCCCAACAAGTCACCCCATCCTGGATTCCCCTCATTGTCTAGTTTTGACAAATGCACAGGTTTGGTGGGTTTCCCTAGGTGCTGGCTGAGCTAGAGACCAAAATCCACAGCTAGGCACTTTCCAAAAAACACGTCAGATTTCAATGTAAAAATGTGATGTGCCCATGTTGTATGTACTGTCGCAGGCATTAGGCCTACCCACACAAGTGAGGTACCATTTTTATCGGGAGCCTTGGGGAAACACAGAATAGCAGAACAAGTGTTATTGCCCCTTGTCTTTCTCTACATTTTTTCCTTCCAAATGTAAGACAGTGTGTAAAAAAGACGTTTATTTGAGAAATGCCCTGTAATTCACATGCTAGTATGGGGACCCCGGAATTCAGAGATGTGCAAATAACCACTGCTTCTCAACACCTTATCTTGTGCCCATTTTGGAAATACAAGGTTTTTCTTGATACCTATTTTTCACACTTTATATTTTACCAAATGAATTGCTGTATACTCAGTATCCAATGAAAACCCATTGCAAGGTGCAGCTCCTTTATTGGCTCTGGGTACCTAGAGTTCTTGATGAACCTTCAACCCCTAGATAGCCCGCAACCAGAAGAGTCCAGCAGATGAAACGCTATATTGCTTTTGAAAATTGAACAACCTTGCAGGATCTACACAAATGACCCCTTGCTGAATTCAGAATTTTGTTTACTTTTCAGAAATGTTTAGCTGTCTGGGGTCCAACATTGGTTTCACACCCATTTATGTAACTAACTGGAAGGAGGCTAAAAGCACAAAAAAATAGTAAAAATGGGGTATGTCCCAGTAAAATGCCGAAATTGTGTTGAAAAATGTGATTTTCTGATTCAAGTCTGCCTGTTCCTGAAAGCTGGGAAGATGGTGATTTTAGCACCACAAACCCTTTGTTGATACCTTTTTCAGAGAAAAAAACACAATTCTTCTTCTGTAGCCCATTATTCCCATTTAAAAAAAATTGTTTGCTGTATTTTGGCTAATTTATTGGTCTCCTCCAGGGGAACCCTCAAACTCTGGGTACCTCTAGAATCCCTAGGATGTTGGGAAAAAAGGATGCAAATTTGGTGTGGGTAGCTTATGTGGACAAAAAGTAATGAGGGCCTTAGCGTGAACTGCCCCAAATAGCCATAAAAGGCCTGGGACCTGAGGGGCAAAAGGCCTGGCAGCGAAGGGGTTAAAGTGTCAGAAGATTTGCGAGGCATCTTTTTCACCACAAATTAGGATTCAAAATGAGTTATGATTTTCCAATGATATGCATACTGCCTCTAACAATAATATGAGATTTCCGAATAATTACGTTGTATTCCCCTGTTGAGATCAGAATTACTATCGAAATCTGGTATTTTGTTCTTATACTAAAACAAAGACGAACAGAATTATCGATGGGAATCTGCAATTGTTCATCAATCTGGGATTCCGCCTCTACCCCACAACCCTCCTGTCTCCTCACTTGCCATTAAAAAATGACTTGGTATTATGCCACTCTACTTACATCTCTCTCTTGAAAGCCCTCACTTCCACTGCCTAGTCTAAAAAAGAATCTGCCAGCCTAAAACGATCCTAATTCTCCACTGGCTATGCCCTCCCAGCCCAAACCCTAAATACAAAAGAAAAAATCTGGGTGCAATTCACTAAAGTATTGTCATCATTTAACATGAGTAAAATGCCTTCATTCATTCCTGGCAGGAATTCAGTAAAGGATTTCTAATAGGTGCAAACAGATTTACTACTGTGTATCTCACCACCTATGGAGGAATCTTCAGTAATAAATCCCATGCAAGGCATGGGCAGCCTTGCAAGTATCTGAATGCCTGCAAATATAAATTTGAGGGCATTCATAAAATGAAATCGGACCCTCTTGAACCTTGTAAATGGTTGGAAATGAACTTTAGCCAAGAGCTGAAATAACTGCCATTCCATGATAGGAAGTGGAGTGGCTAGCCCCCAGATGCATTGAGGATGTTGATATAGGTCTTACACCATGGGCAGAAATGTTTTCTCCACAGAGGTAAAAAAAAAAAGTATGGTTACTCTAGGTGCTGCATTCCACCTGTGGCTTAGGACCCCATGCATGATATCACATGACACTGCAAGTTGCAAACCTTAAAACATGCACCTTGTGCATTTTTCCACAATTGTGAATATTTATGTATCCTCAAAAGTTGCAAATATGCACCTTTATGTAGGCATAACCTTATGGGTGCTGATTTAGAAAGCCCATAAAGTCATATTACATGAAGTGGCTCGGGCACAACAGGAGTGTGTGTTCACTCTCTGTGTCTCACAAGGCACATTAGTATTACAGAAGGGACTGCAGATACTTGTCCTTCTATAACACAGATAGCACTGGAAACCTTATAGTGTCAGTTCTCTCTTAAGGGGGTGTCTTGTCATTTGCATGGGGATGTGGACCCACACAAAGGAGGAAAATACTTTTCCTTTGTGCCTGTGCTGTATTATGAGTGCAGAGGCAACGGGCCATCACGTGGTGCACTGACTGTAAGCCACAAAGAGGTGGCACACAGTCAGTATGTCCCTTGTGGGCAGTCTTCTGCAGAGGATAAGGTCAGTTTACAAATATAAGTCTGAAGCGAGGGCTGTAACATAAGCCCCTGCAGCTCTTGTGGTATACATGGAACCCAATCCTTCGGGGGCCGCAGTTCTTCACTTGGCCCCCAATTCAGCCAATGGCCAATTAATAACTATGAGAAATAGAAGACTTGTGGGCCACTGATCATGTTCTGCAGGGGAGCCACATCATTTTGCATTACACCACTGCCTGAAGCCTTGTTTCCTTTTCATAGGGCTGCCCCTTCAAGGAAGCCCCCTGTGGAGGGTAAACCCTTTCTATAAAACAGCCACTGGTGTCTCGATGTGAGAAAGCAGACTATTAGATGGGGTGGATGGTAGTCCACCACAAGTAGTAATGTCACTGTTCTTGTTAAGTCCAGTAAATGTTTCAGTAATTAAAACCTGAGCTCAACCTTTGGTAGCTGTGACACAGAGCCGACTGGCTTAAGTTAAGAAATGTGTAAAACATTTGGAAGTATTTAGAAGCACCACAACAGTTAAGAAGTCAAAATACAACACAATAAAAATACCACTCCAATTTATTAAAAATATAGATTGATTTAATAAACAAAATGATACTAAAACAATAAAAACTCTAACAAAGGAAACTGGAGAGACAAATGTACCTTAGCCATATGTGTCCCCCTGCACTACACACTACACAACACACCACTACACAATACACCATATATACACCATCACAGCACAAACCGTACATGCCGACAACACACATTGACATACATCCATGACACAACACACATACCATTGACACTGCACCCATACATGACACAATAACAACAACCAAGACTACACACTCAACTACACAGACACACTCACACAAGCACAACATTACAATGACATCCTCCACACAACAACACTCACCTGAATGTGTCACATGGCAACATAACATACACAACAACCGTCTAACATGCAAGAGACACACATACAAACATAACCACATCTCCTACTCCAGCTCCCTCCACCTCAACAAGCCAATCCACACACACACACGCACTGACTCACATACACACATATACATACATCCACAAATCTACCATTGTCAAGTGGGAATGTACCCTCATTGTGGTGCCAGCATTCATTTGGCAATGAATGATAACGCCACAATGACATGTGCAAAGGTATGCGATATGCGTGTTGTGCCAGTGTGTCCCCAGCCAAGTGTGACACAATTGTCTCCCCAACATATGCATGCACAGTGTTTTAAAAAAAATGACTGTGACATGTATATGCCTGCAGTGGTCCCGATGTCCCATGCAGTGCCCATCGAACGTACCCTGGCAATGAGGTGTCCCTACCTTTGAGTCCAGCGACATGGGGGGTCGTGTTTTCTCAGTGGGACAGTGTTGAGTTGAAGACGGGGATGGAATCACGAAAAAGGTAAGTTTACACACCCTTTCCCTCAAATCCAGCAACTAAGAAATGGAGGTCAAACCGCCACTTTTTGCTTTGCGGTTAGGCACATCCAATCTGCACAGAGGGAAAGGTGGCTGGGGGCCACATTTCCCTCTCCAGCAATCAGCGTGGGTGGTGTTTCTTGGCAGAGATGTCTGTTCAAATGCAGGCTTTCAGCTATGGGACTCCCAACATCTAAATACAGTGGGCAGAGCATCACAGCGGCAGATGGGATTTCATTGAAAACTCAATAGCTCAACTATTCCTGCTAACATCTAAATTAGGCTCTAAGTCACTTTTTTGAAGCTTTGATTCCTCCAGTGGGGAAAGGCTGCAAGGTGCTGTCAAACAGGGCTCCACAAGGCCAGATTCTCTCTTCCCAATGTCCCACAATTTTTTTATTTTCTGCAGTGGAAAGGCTCAGAATGGTAGCAACTTGAATCTGTGGCCAAACAGCAAAGAAACTCTGTGAGATGGACTTGGCAGGTTTGTTCTGGTCCACTGGGCTTCCTTGCAGACAAACGTTCCCAGGTTCTTCAGGAGTCGTCCATTATGACACATTCAAAGATCAGTCAAAGGATTTTTTTACACAAAAATGGCAACTGTTCATAGAGTAGTTGTAGAAATGATGAAATTCTGCAATATACTAGTTTTCTACAATGTTTATTTAATTGGAATAAACATGACTCACGGTACTCCAAATATCTGGCATTTCCTCAATGTTTGAAGGGATGAGTTAAAAAGTAAATGCCCCATCCTAATTCTATGGACTTTCCTATATGTTTTCAGGGACAGAGTTAGAATAATAAATCTGCCCCCCTCCCATATCAATTATATGCTCTTCCACCAATTTTGGACTGGAGCTAAATATATGAACGTTTTCAAATGTTTGTAGGTCTGGAGTTCAAGAAGTAAAACCTGTCCTCTCACTCCACACCGATTTTATGCATTATTCTTAATTTTGAAAGGAGTGAAGTTAGAACAGTAACTGTAAACCTCCCACAAAATGGCTGGGAGCAATCATGAGCCAAGCCATGGTCAGCATACCATTTTTAAAGAAAGTGGTGAGAACATTGTCAACAAAAAACAAGTATGATTCTAATTTCCAGAGACTGTTTTTTTTTTTATTCCATGAGCTTCATTCTGACTCTCATAAGGGCCTCATCCCTTCAAGGACTACCTGACAAAATGGTGAGACCGACCAATATTTTCCATTGGTGCATTCTGCCCTCTGCACAAATATCTAGACTCTTTGCCCCTGCACACTGAAGTTCCCTGTCGTCATTCCAGGCACATTTTAACTGGTTACTGCAGGCATGTTTTGAGTTTAGGAAAACACAGATCACCTCATTGTCCAGGATGTTCTGCCTACGGGATGTCCTGCACCAGAAAATCAGAGAGAAGTAGACTAGAACTTTTACTATGCCTTACAGCAAAATGTGTGATATTGAGAAATGTCTTCCCACATAAAGAAGGCCACACTATCCTGATTTTGCCCGACTATGCAGGAATAATACCATATGTGTCCTCCAGTACTTTTGTGTCATTATCAATGATGTGATGACAATCTCAGATAAACCATTCATCCTTCATCATATCTCAGCTTCTTACATTTGGATTGGTCAACGTTTTAGTTGTACAGATTTAAGTAAATAAATCCCCAAAGTCAATAACATTAAATATGAGACAAATTAATGTTTCATTAAAAGCCAAATACTGAAGTATGAATAAGTGCAAGGCGATATCCCAACAATGTGCTGTGAAATGCAACTGTGAGGTCACAAACTCTTATGTCATCATTGAAAGGTTTAGGCATCTGTTGGTCTCTCTGACTGCGGACAACATCTAGTTTTAAATATAGTTTGCCTCTCCGAATGAAGGGGCCATGACCCTGTTTAAAATAAGCTATGAATGCCCACCCATGCATAAACTAATAAATACAAATGTCTATATGAGTTATATAAGTGATCAACAGTTTTATTACATCAATTAAGAGGGTTTATTAGTTAATACCCATTGTAGTGATGCTACTCAGATGAATGACTCGGAAACAGCATTGTGGCCATATCAACTGGCCTCAGTCATGTGCGTCTGGACCCTTTTTATTTGCAGGGTCACCTGACCGGTAACACCTGTGATGGATGGGTGTGGGGTGAGTGTGGAAACTAGCCCTGAAGGAGTGGCTGGTGGAAGCACATCATATTAGAACACTAGTCTGAGTCCAGCAAGACTCTATGTTCCTCCCAAACTTTATTAAAAAAACAAACACGTCCAACCTGTGGGAGAGAAATAAACACTAAAATACATATCACTGAGTCTCTTCAGGCGGTCCACAGAGCATGCTGTGTGGACAGGTGTAGCTGGGGCACTCAGCATCACAACACGCCTTCGTAGTTTAACCTGACTACTGGGGGCATGAATCATCTGTCCATGAGGTTACAATGCACTCAGGCACTGTTGGTCCTGTCCCACCTGGGCTCACAGTGTTAGAATCTACTTACAAAGTTCACTGGGATGTTGCATCCTGAGCATTATTGAAGTCTATTGCAGAGTTCAATGCGGGGGCATCACGAGTGGTGGGGAGTCCACTGCAGGGATCTCTTAGAAGGCATTCAGGCTCCAGGGATAGTGAACATTCAAAGACTGAGAATGACATGGATAAAAGGATGTCTTCCTTGAAGGCCTTGGGGCTCCCTAACACCAGCTGGTAGATCAGCTTCAGGCAGGTCGCTCCCCTACACCGCTTGCCGGTGCTGCCGCTGCTCCAGGTTCCCTTTTGTTTTCTCTGCCCTGCTGCTGAGTCCCTGCGGTCCCAGCCCCCCGCTCGCCCATTCGCTGCCCCCTCCCTCCTCCCTGCTGCCCCTCCCTCCCACCTCCCCTTATATGGCAGCCGCTGCGCAGACGTGCAGTGGACGTGCCGCTGGTGCGCCAAAGGCGCGCCTAAGGCAAGCCCTTCCGCGTCCAGACCGTGTCCAGTGCCAGGACCCCTGGTCCACAAGACCACCACGGCCAGCAACAACATTACACCGCCAGCACCCTCCGCGCACTCAACACCAGACGAGCAAAGCCTGGTTCCTGGCCTCCCCTAAGCACACCCAGAGACCCTTCACCTGCCGGAACTGCAGCCTCACCAGCCTCCAAATCGCCAAACCTCCTGCCGAGCAGACCGAAACTACCTCAAATGCATCCTGCTTAGCACTCGCTCCGCACGCAAACATGCCGTGGAACTCTGGGACCTGCTCGACACCTCCACCCCGGACGTTGCCTTCTTGGCGGAGACCTGGATGAACGCCTCCTCGGCCCCAGACATCGCCATAGCCATTCCGGATGGCTACAAGATCACCCGCAGGGATCGCACCAACGGAGTCGGAGGCGGAATTGCCATTGTCCACAAGAACACCATCAGGGTCACGACCTGTACCGACGACACCCTCAGCCCCGCCGAACACCTGCACTTCCAGATCCACACCAACCCCAACACCACCCTCAGAGGAACCCTCATCTACAGACCCCCCGGACCACGGCTCAGTTCTGCGACTCCATCGCTGACCTTGTCAGCAGGCACGCCCTAGCCTCCGCCGACTACGTCCTCCTCAGCGACCTGAACTTTCACCTGGAGAATAACAACGACCCCAACTCTACCACCCTAATCGACAACCTCACCACCCTCGGACTCAGACAACTCGTCACTACCCCAACACACTCCGCTGGCCACATGCTGGACCCAGTCTTCTCTGCTAGCCCCCACGTCACCTTCAGCCACACCACTGAACTCCCATGGACCGACCACCGCTGCATCCACTTCACCTTCCAAAAACCCACCACGCCTTCCAGATCCCCGCCGCAACTGGAGCAAAATCAGCCAAGACAGCTGAAAAGCAGCCTCGCCCGAAAACCACCCACCGAACCCACCAATCCCGACCTCGCAGCCTGCAACCTCTGGCGCTGGATCGACGCCTGTGCCAACACTCTCGCCCCACTCAATAAACCTTCCAACAGAGGTGCCAACAAGAGAGCCAGCTGGTTCACCTCGGACCTTCAAGCCTCCAAACAAACCTGCCAGAAACTGGAGAGAAAGTGGCTCCTCGAACAGACAGCAGACAACCATGAAGCCTTCAAGAACTCCATCCGCAATCACCATCACCTCATCAGAACTACCAAGAAAACCTCCTTCAAAGACCGCCTGGACAACAACGCACACAACAACAAGGAGCTCTTCAACATTGTGAATGAACTCTCCAACCCCAGCTCCAGCACAAACGACATCCCACCTTTACAAGACCTGTGCAACTCCCTCACCGCCTTCTTCCACCACAAGACCACAGACATCCATGACAGCTTCAACAGCCAGACCACCCCACCAGTCACCGACTCCTCATACTCTCCACCCACTTTCAACTACGACCCCCTGCTCATCTGGGCCAACGTGAACGAAGACGACACAATCAAAACCATGAGCACCATCCACTCTGGATCTCCGTCAGACCCATGCCCGCACAACATCTTTAACAGAGCAAGCGCCACCATCGCACCCCACCTCCGCAAAGTCATCAACATCTCCTTCAAGACCGCGACCTACCCCGAGAGCTGGAAGCATGCTGAGATCAAACCCCTACTCAAGAAACCCATGGCGGACCCGAGAGACCTCGAGAACTTCCGTCCCATCTCCCTGCGCCCATTCCCAGCCAAGGTCATTGAGAAGATCGTCAACAGACAACTGACCCACTACCTCGAAGAAAACAACATCCTGGACCCAATCCAGTCAGGGTTCCACAGCAACCACAGTACTGAAACCGCCCTCATCGCCGTGACTGATGACGTCAGGGCCCTGCTTGACAACGGCGAACCTGCGGCCCTCATCCTTCTGGACCTCTTGGCCGCCTTCGACACCGTCACCGACACCGTCTGCCACTGCATCCTACGCACACGCCTCCACAACACAGGGATCTGGGACAAAGCTCTGGAGTGGACCACCTCCTTCCTCTCCGGCAGAACCCAGAGTGTCCACCTCCCCCCTTTCCAATCCGAAGCATCCAAGATCATCTGCGGCATTCCCCAAGGTTCGTCCCTCAGCACTACACTTTTCAACGTCTACATGGCCCCGCTCGCCTGCGTCGCCCGGCTGCACAACCTCAACATCACCTCCTATGCCAACGACACCCAACTGATCCTCTCCCTCACCAAGGACCCCCTCACCGCCAAATCCAACCTCCATGAAGGAATGAAGGACATCGCCGACTGGATGACGAACAGCAAACTGAAGTTGAACTCAGATAAGACGAAGGTCCTCATCCTCGGTGCCAACCCCTCAGCCTGGGACGACTTCTGGTGGCCGACCGCTCTGGGAGCAGCCCCAACACCCACCAACCACGCACACAACCTGGGCATCATCCTCGACTGAACACTCTCCATGACCAAGCAAGTCAGCGCCGTCTCCTCATCCTGCTTCAACACCCTCCACATGCTACGCAAGATCTACAGATGGATCCCCACAGATACAAGAAGAACAGTCACCCAAGCCCTCGTCAGCAGCAAACTTGACTGTGGAAACACCCTCTATGCAGGAGCCCCCGCCAAACTCCGCAAAACGACTGCAACGCATACAAAACGCCTCCGCACACCTGATCCTCGATGCCCACCACCACAGCCACATCACTCCCCTTCTGAGAGACCTACACTGGCTCCCTGTCAACAAAAGGATAACCTTCAAGCTCCTCACCCATGCACACAAGGCGCTCCACAACACCGGTCCAGCCTACCTCAACAGATGACTCACCTTCTACACCCCTTCCCGCCAACTCCGCTCAGCCTACCTTGCCCTCGCTACCGTCCCCCACATCCGAAGAGTGACTACCGGAGGCAGATCCTTCTCCCACCTCGCCGCCAAGACCTGGAACACCCCTTACCCCTACGACAGACCAAAGACCTACCGACTTTCAGGAGGCGGCTGAAAACCTGACTATTTGAGCAGTAGCAGCACCCCCCCTTCAGCACCTTGAGACCCTCATGGGTGGTAGTGCGCTCTACAAATACACTGATTGATTGATTGATTGCCCTATCATGCCAGAATTCCATCGCACAGGAGTCTTCTCAAGACCCTTTACCCGGACTGCATGGGACCGTGTGGACTGTACAAGGCCTATCAAAAGGCGTCGCTGAGGAATAGCCAACAGGATCACATCCAAGTCCTTGTGCAGCCACAAAGGGTGGTTATCTCAGGATCTGTGTGCTCTGGCCATCAGGACTCAGGTGCACTGGCCTTTGTGCAATAGTCTTTGGGTGACCAGTCTCCACCCGTGACCTCAGTGCTTCCTGTTGCCTGTCATGGAGGTGCCTCTGA
The DNA here is from genome assembly GCF_031143425.1 of Pleurodeles waltl. Lineage (NCBI taxonomy): Eukaryota > Metazoa > Chordata > Amphibia > Caudata > Salamandridae > Pleurodeles > Pleurodeles waltl. The sequence continues at coordinate 302,485,094 of NC_090440.1, forward strand.
TACATGTCTCTGGTCAGGATTCCCCTCTCACTGGAATTCCCTTGAAGCCCATGCCCCTGGCTGTGTGGGCCTCTCATAGGTCACACCAAGGGGGTCACTGTGAAACTCCCAACATGGCCAAGTCCAAGTCTCATGCAACCCTAAGGGTGGATGGTCCAATGGTCAAGTATGCTCTCTTTGGCTAGTCTCCGGTTCACGGAGCTCACAACAGATTTCTGGGTGGTCAGCCTCCCACAGTGCCAGGGATGCCTGGTCAACTTCTGGTCTCTTCACTGACATTGGCTCCACTCTGATGGTGCAGTGCTCCTTAGGTGGTTTGGGTGATACACCTGTTAAGGATGACAATCTTACTGACTAGTAGTTAGATCAACAGGTAGCAGTGTCTTCCTTGGAAAAGGGATGACTTGAGGGACTTCATTGCCATTGTAGTGTTGGGGTCCCTAGCAGTTCTCGTTCAGCATGTGCAGTTACCAGCAGTGATGCCATCTAAGTCAAGCAGCCGGAGACATGTCGCTGGACAGTCACTCTGAGAAGTGTGGGGCCTGGACATGGTTCATGTGTGCTGGTGGCTTACAGTTGGTCCACCAGCAGAGCTGTATCCATGAGGTCTGTTCACCCGGTGGCTGGCTTGTGTTGATGAATGCCCTCTCCAGTACTCATACAAGTCCTCAGTTCTACCACTCTTCTCCCTTTCTCTTGCGCACCTGTGGTGTTCCTGATCTTCAGTGTGACAAGTCTGTCACACACCTTTATTTTCTTCAGACCTTCTTCATGACATGGTCCGTGCCACTTTCCTCTCTCCTCTCCATTTCCTTTCTTGAGGTGGCGTTTCACCATAGGTCGCATGTTGCACCACATGGACCTCTCGCTGGCTTAGTCCTGTCTGTAGGACTTGATTTATTTTCCTTGTGGACCTCACACTGGTGCAGACCCTTCCTCAGGGATGTTCTACTGATCCGCTCCCAGACAGGAGGGCCACCATTCCTTCTTCTTGTCTTTAATTGAGAGCGCAGGGCTTGCACCTCGAGGCTGCACTGTCACAGCGCTTGTTCCTGCCTCCAATCCAGTTTACTTGGCAGAGACGGTCAGTCCTCATGACATACTCACAGTCAGGCCAATGGTGGCCATCTGGTGCTGGTGTGTGTGGCCGGCTGGTGCAGCCTCTTCCAATTGACATTGCGTCTCACTCTCAGAAGGCTCTGTCTTTCTCTTGGGCTCCTGCCGGTGCTGTCAGCTTTGCTGTTGCAGCCCTCTGCGCACCTCTAACTTTCCGCTCTTGGTCTGTCTTCACGGGCACCCTCTGTTGGCATCTTGCATGTCTGTTCAGTCTCTTGCAGTGGTGGTGGTGGACGTTTACCACCAGGGGTGTGTGGTGCCATCTTCCTGACTGCAGTGGCAGCAGACAACGGCAGGTGGCTAAGTGTTCAGCATTCATGCTATTCATGGTCAGTCTCTACTTTCTCTTACAGAGGCACCAGGCATTGAAGGATCTGGCACGGTTGCAGTGATACTAAAATCAATAGGTTTCCTTGTTTCAGTGGCCCAAAGCCACGAGGAGGGGCACAGGATGCTCTTGTGAAGGCTCTGTGGGCAGTTGGTTCAGTCATAGCAGGTTCCCATCATGCTATCAGTCTGAGCCACTATGTGTAGCAAAATCGTGGAGCAATGTCCCTTGCTATGCACGCAGAGCAGGCTCCTATTTGCCATTTCTTTTCCAGGAGCTGGTGAGGGGGGCAGCCACTAGGTGGTGCTTTGGTTTGAGCATGGCGCCTTGGCAGCTTAACTCAAATGCAGGCCTTGCACCTCGTACCCGGTGCTGTGCAAACAGGTGCTGAGTGTGTGTTGGCAGCGGTGCACGCAGACGACCACCAGGTAGCGCTGCAGCTGCCGTCTTCATCCTCAGTTGGTTTTTGCAGATGCTGTGGGCCACAACATTGCCACTTATGCTAGCAAGCGGTTGCAGAGGCTGGCAGCAGAAATAGGCGTATGCCCCCTCACCCTCAGGTAATAATATGTGGTGCAGGCCGATTGCCAGAGGACATTGCAGCTCCTTGTTCTTCCATGCTATGGCTCATACAGGTAGTGGAGGTGAGTGGGGGGGCAGGCATCTACAATCTCACCCCAAGGCCATTAGCCACGGGTGCCACATGCCGGGCACTTACATGTGGTGCAGTTTCCCGCACTACTCCTTTCCGATGCTGCGGTGCTCCAGACGGGTGTCGGCATGGCTGAGCATTTGGGAGCACCGCGCCTCACACTGAGGCTCCGTATCACATTGTGTTTTTTTTTTCACCAAAAGGATGACGGTCACTGAAGGGCTGGAATGCCAGCATGGTGCTCAGGTGTAGTTCGCCATGTTGGGAGGGCTTGCCTCCTCCCCCTTCCACTGGGATAGACAGCGGCAGGTGGGGCAGCTAGCAAGCACCTCAACATGGACATGCACCGGCCTTTTCTTACTTTGCAGGTCCAGGGGTGTGTTCTATTGCTGGACCTGTCTCCTCTTGACGCTGTTCCTTGTTGCACTGCCTTCTCTTTTCTCGGCTCTCTCTGCTCCCACATCAGGTTGTCCTGCTGTTTTATTGTAGGCGGGAGCTGCAAGGGATATATTCCCATTAAACATGACATGCTCTAGACAGCGTGCACACAGGTTCAGACCCCCTCATCGCCATTGTAGTGTTGGGTGCCCTCTTCCCTCATGCTACTCAAATGAATGACACTGACACAGCAAAATGGTCATATCAACAGGCCTTGGGCCTGTGCACCCAGACTCTTTTTATTTACAGGGTCACCTCAAGGAGTGGCTGACAGAGGCACGTCATCTTAGAACACCAGTCTCAGTCCAGCCAGACTCTACACCCATTGACACTTAGGCCCATGTTTATACTTTTTTAGTGCCACATTTGAAACATTTTTTCACACAAAAGTGGCGCAAACTCACCAAATACAAATATATTTTGTGAGTTTGCACCTCTTTTGCATCAAAAAATGACGCAAATGCGGTGCTAAAAAAGTATAAATATGTGCCTTAATGCTGTCAAAGACAGTGGCCCTCATTCTGACCCTGGCGGTTCTCTACCGCCAGGGCCAACGGGGGCGGGAGCACCGCCGACAGGCCGGCGGTGCTCCCTTGGTCATTCTGACCGCTGCGCTTTTTCCCGCCGGTTTTCCACTGCCCCTTAGAATCCTCCATCCTGTTCATGGCGGGAAAGCCGCCATGAACAGGATGGCGGTAGGGGGGGTCGCGGGCCCCCTAACAGGGCCCAACTAGGCTTTTCAGTGTCTGCGATGCAGACACTGAAAAGCGCGACGGGTGCTGCTGCACCCGTCGCACGCCTTCCACTCCGCCGGCTCGATTCCGAGCCGGCTTCCTTGTGGAAGGCGCTTTCCCCCTGGGCCGGCGGGCGATCTGAATCAGATCGCCCGCCGGCCCAGCGGGAAAGTCAGAATACCCCTCGCGGTCTATTGACCGCGGGGTGGTATTCAGGCGGCTTCCGACGGGCGGGCGGCAACCGCCGCCCGCCTAGGTCGGAATGACCACCATAGCCTGTTAACAAAAGACAAAAAAAAAAAAACATGGAAACTGCCAGCCAGTGGCTCCGTTATAAAGAAAAATCCATGACCTCTAACTTGTAAATAATCAAGCATTGTAATAGTAATGCACAGTAATGGTCCTTTCATTCAGCGAGCGCGTATTACTTGATGGAAAAAACCTGTATTTATACATCATACTTTGATTTTTCTGTATTTCATACTCTACACGTTCCTTATAGGTTATCACAAGTTCCATTGGAGTTTAGTGAGACAGCTGAAATACTGTAGCTTGGTTTACCATGCGTATATCAAATCAGTGTTGGGGTGTCACTGATGCACATCATGGAAGTGCGAAAAGTGGGACCCGCCTGTAACGTGCCCTTACTGGGCTGCAAGTGACTAGGCACACAAAATCCTATTGTAAAGGCAAGGTTAATAACTTAGATTAAGCAATTCAATATTACTGGAAAAGCCCAGCACGATAAAATAATGTCAAAGAAAATCCTTTGATATGAGGAGGAGAAATACTGATTTCAGACAGTGCTCGCTTCATCTCGAAAGAGGGCGTTATTTTACAGTTGTTTAAAATTTACTTTTACGGACATCTGCATTCCTTTTTTTATTATTCCCTGCAGGAAGATTATGCAGCTGTAGCACACAGAGGAGCATTTGGAAGATAGTCTTAATCACAAAAGATGAACAAATGTTTAAGTGGGCAACGGGCCCCATAAGTATCTACTACATTCAGCCAAGACACAATTTACAAGTAATTATATACTTCCCCGTTTCTAGGGGACCAGGTCAGAAGCATCCATCTAAATAATGTAGCTGGCCATCGCATGATGCCTTGCTTCTAATTACAAGAATGTACAGCACTGTGTGCCAAATTGCAAATAAAACCATCTTCTTTGGCAGCCATAAACAGTTTAAAATCTTATATTTGATTTAGGGGGGAACAGATGGTACAAAAACATTATTGTGGGAGCTCGGCCAGTATTACCATACAAAAACAGTTGGACTAGTAAGAAGACCCCATGTAGCAAACACAAAGTATAACTTATGAACTATGCTCTTCTCATTGAATAATGGAATACCGTAATCAGGTTGTAACTCTGTCCTTAGGTAGTAATTCAGTCCTGCAAATAATTCTCTATTACCCTTAGAAATGTGAATACTGCAGTGCTCAATAATATTTTTTAACGTTATTAAAGCAATAGGTAAACACTGGAAGGCAGGAATGATTGTTAGGGTGCCATTCAACCCTTAGTGTGTATCAATATGACTACTGATGTTTTCTTAAAAGGCATAGAAAAAAGTAATAGAAATGTGCTGGCCCATAAGAGTAATTTCTTCCTTTACACAATTTTTTGGGGCTTGACAATTATTCAGCGTCCAGAGTCGTTTTAAAACTTTTTTCCTAAAAAACTTCTAAATTTCCCTTTTAAATCTTAAAAGTGAACTGGATACTCGGTAGCAACAATGACGTTGTAGGATGCAGACCTTTAAAGAAATCCGCTGATAAAATGTGATGACGTTATGGCAGTGGCAGACTCTCCATAGGGGTGCAGGAGGTCTCCACTACTGTGTAGAAATTGCTGACCAGTCGCAATACATTTCAACTCATACTAGAAGTAATTTCTGAGTTTTCAGGAATTAATTTTCCCCCTTTTTCATATGTTCAGTTGTCCCCGGCAATGTGCTACAGTGAACCTTAACGTTCTCTATGTGGCAGTGCTTAATTTGTGCTTGTTGTTTCCGGTGCTGAGCACCGGCACTTATTGTTGAGGGCCGGCGCTTATTCTTCGCCCTCAAGCATTTGCTGCGGGCAAAAGGCACATATGGGAAAGACGGAGGAAGAGAAAAATGAAAAAGCGTCACAATCGTGGGAAAGCAGAAAGCTGCTAGAGTGAGCTGAAGTGGCAGAGAGCAGCTTTAAATTAAATAAGGTGGCCCGAGCTGGCTTCAGGATCATGCTACCTCAATATTCCGTGTTCCCACATTCAATTGCAACAGCCGCGTGTTTAAGAGGAGAGCTTTGAGCACCGACACCTTGTTATTTACAAATTAAGCACTGCTATGTGGGCAATGGCATTAATTTCTTGAAAGTGGAATATCACAGACTCCAGAAGCCAACGAACCACAGCATCGCAAGCCTCTCCACATAGTTTGTGTCAGAAGCAAATAACGATCATCAAGCCTAATAAAAGTTTTTAAAGGACATATTTTATTAATTAAGAATACAACACAATGAGCTCAAACAGTGAGAGCTAATGCACAGCATTTTCTTGAAAGTATTATTATTAAGATGTTTAAAAGTTGTTTGTTTGAGTGTAGCAGGTTTTGCACAAATAGCAGATTATAAAATAAGTTGTTGATCCGCTTTTGCCTGGTGTACCCCAAGATATTTGCCTTGAATGTTTCTGCTGGCTGTAGAACCCTGTTCAATTCACCCTGCTAAGTGGTAAAGTGCCAGTGCTCTCCCTTTCAACATGATCAAATGGGCATGTTTAACTGAACTATGAGTTCCTAGTATATGGTACAAAAGTGTTTCTCATGGACTGTAAGTTAAATGTCACAAGTGGACTGCAGCACCCATTGTGCTACTACAGTGATATTCTAAACATGACTGCAGGTCTACCTTCTGTAGCCTGGCTGTGCAGATTTAAAACTACACTTTTGACATCTCAAAAAAACAAACTCCTTTTGACACGCCTAAGCCTTTTTTTAAGTATTAATATTCATGCCTAAAAAAACCCTACTGCCCAAAAGGCAGGGTGCATGGTATATAAAAGCAGGACATTTAAATGGTTAATGTTACACTTGCCTTTATGGTGAGAAGGCCCCAAAAGCTATTTTCACAGTGCAAGGGTGCTGTGCAATAGGAGTCCTTTGAGGTGCAAGATAAAAAATGAATTCTGTTTCTCAGGAATGGGACTAGGTAGAAAAAAAAATAAACAACTATTTTAGATAGATATTAAAAATAGATGTTTATAAATATTAAGGAAAAGTTACACATAGAAAGTTGCTTTTTCCTCTGTCTTTAGTTCTTGGATGCACGTTTACAGTTTACTGTCCCACATCTGCCAGAAGCAGTTATCATCTAAATAGCCCCCTTGATAAGATGTGAACTTGCTCCAAGATCTGCAGCAAATGCCTTAGGAGGGTAGGTGTTGTTGCGTACTTAAAAGGATAGCCTGTGGGCATGGCCCAGGAACTTGATAAGGAGGCATACCTTGCTGGATTACCCCACTAACTGCTCCCTTCCAGATCATTGGCTTGCTTTCGGCTATTTGTAAGCAAAGGACTATGGGGGTCATTCCAACCCTGGCGGTCGGTGTTAAAGCGGTGGCAAAACTGCTAACAAGCTGGCGGGAAAAAAAATGCAATTCTGACCCTGGCGGAAACCGCCAACAGAGACCGCCACTTCAACACACTGCCCGCCACGGCAGGACAAACAAACAGTGCGGCGGTCACCGCCAACAGACAAGCGGGAGACAATGTACCGCCCACCCTATCACAACCCACCAATCCGCCACCTTTTCCGGGGCGGTAGCCCCGCCGATAAAAACACGGCGGAAACAACCATTTCAAACGGAAAACGCTCACCTCCATACACCCCACGAGGAATCTGGACAGCATGGAACCAGAACTCCGCATCCTCCCAGCGATTGTCTTCCTGCTCCTCTACCAGGAGCACGAACGCCGGCGCAGAAGACAACGGTGAGTAGTGCACCTACGACACAGGGGAGGGGGGAGGCAAAAAATTACGGGGACACACATATGCGACACACTCACCCTCACCCACTACAACACACACATCAATGCGTATCAACATCACAGTTACCCCCCTAAACCGCCCGGAAGAATGCAAAGACAAAGGGAGATGATTATAAACATTGGAATATATTGTATAACTGGCTTTAAAATATATCACACATCTAAAACTTTATATACATAAATTGTCCAGTCCGATATGTGTATCAGGCATTGTACGTGGGCCACTGGGCCCAAATCACATGGGCAAAGCCCACACAGGAATCCTGACTCCAACGGAGAGAACACTGCAGGGGCATCAGATACCAAAACTACAGGCACCTCAGGGGGAAGGGAAGGGGGGGCACCTCAGCCAGATGAGTCCACGACGCCAGATCCACGAGGGGCCTCCATGGCCACTGTTCCATCCTGGGGAGTGCAAAGCCACAGTCTCTCAAGTCTCTACAGTGGGTGGCTTGCCCACTGTGCCATCCTGGGGAGTGCAAAGCCACAGTCTCTCAAGTCTCTACAGTGGGTGGCTTGCCCACTGTAACATACTGGGGAGTGCAAAGCCACAGTCTCTCAAGTCTCTACAGTGGGTGGCTTGCCCACTGTGCCATCCTGGGGAATGCAAAGCCACAGTCTCTCAAGTCTCTACAGTGGGTGGCTTGCCCACTGTGCCATCCTGGGGAGTGCAAAGCCACAGTCTCTCAAGTCAATATCAGTCTCCACTGGTACTGGACGGGGAGTAGTGCCCAGAGTGCTTCGTGCAGCCCTGCCCGACACAGATGCGGGCCTGCCCCTTCCGCCAATGGGCCAGCGGAGCTTGAGACAGCGGTGCCCAGCGGAGCGGTGCTTGAGATGAAGGGCCCAGTTCAGCGGTGCTTGAGACGGCGGTGCCCAGCGGAGTGGTGCTTGAGATGAAGGGCCCAGTTCAGCGGTGCTTGAGACGGCGGTGCCCAGCGGAGCGGTGCTTGAGATGAAGGGCCCAGCGCAGCGGTGCTTGAGATGAAGGGCCCAGCGCAGCAGTGCTTGAGACGGCGGTGCCCAGCGGAGCGGTGCTTGAGATGAAGGGCCCAGTTCAGCGGTGCTTGAGACGGCGGTGCCCAGCGGAGCGGTGCTTGAGATGAAGGGCCCAGTTCAGCGGTGCTTGAGACGGCGGTGCCCAGCGGAGCGGTGCTTGAGATGAAGGGCCCAGCGCAGCGGTGCTTGATATGAAGGGCCCAGCGCAGCGGTGCTTGAGATGAAGGGCCCAGCGCAGCGGTGCTTGAGACGGCGGTGCCCAGCGGAGCGGTGCTTGAGATGAAGGGCCCAGTTCAGCGGTGCTTGAGACGGCGGTGCCCAGTGGAGCGGTGCTTGAGATGAAGGGCCCAGCGCAGCGGTGCTTGAGATGAAGAGCCCAGCACAGCGGTGCTTGAGACGGCGGTGCCCAGCGCAGCAGTGCTTGAGATGAAGGGCCAGCGCAGCGGTGCTTGAGATGAAGGGCCCAGCGGAGCGGTGCTTGAGACGGCGGTGCCCAGCGGAGCGGTGCTTGAGATGAAGGGCCCAGTTCAGCGGTGCTTGAGACGGCGGTGCCCAGCGCAGCGGTGCTTGAGATGAAGGGCCCAGTTCAGCGGTGCTTGAGACGGCGGTGCCCAGCGGAGTGGTGCTTGAGATGAAGGGCCAGCACAGCGGTGCTTGAGATGAAGGGCCCAGCGCAGCGGTGCTTGAGACGGCGGTGCACAGCGCAGCGGTGCTTGAGATGAAGGGCCCAGTTCAGCGGTGCTTAAGACGCCGGTGCCCAGCGGAGCGGTGCTTGAGATGAAGGGCCCAGCGCAGCGGTGCTTGAGATGAAGGGCCCAGCGCAGCGGTGGTTGAGACGGCGGTGCCCAGTCAGCGGTGCTTGAGATGAAGGGCCCAGTTCAGCGGTGCTTGAGACGGCGGTGCCCAGCGGAGCGGTGCTTGAGATGAAGGGCCCAGCGCAGCGGTGCTTGAGATGAAGGGCCCAGTTCAGCGGTGCTTCGGATGAGTGCCCAGTTCAGCGGATCAGCCCATGGCGTGGAGGTCATTCGCCACCTGACCTGTGGCTGGCTGCGCCTTCCTGCCCAACTGGGATGGGCCTAGTGGGGCCCTCCTGGGCTGCAGTCCAGGGCCTGTTGGTGTCCTCCTGCCCACCTGGGATGGGGCATGCGGGGCCCTCCTGCACAGCTGGGCTGCTGGCGGTCTTGTCGGGCGTGCTGCCCTTCCCAGCCTTCCCTGGTCACCTGTGGCCCTTCCCCACCTTTGGTGGTGTGCCAGGTGGCACCACACTCCCTGCCGGAGCCATGGTAGAGATTTTGGTCCCAGGTGTTTTAGGCCTCTCGCGCCGGCCACTGACAATCTTCGCATGTTTTTGCGGCGGTGGGCTGCCCGTGCCTTGGCTCCCTACTGAGCTGGCTGCCCTTGAGGGTGGGGGACTCCACAGTCCATGGCAGACTGTCTTTACAGGGCCCTCTTTTGTGGTGGCTGAGGTACTGACTGGAGTCTTTTTAGATGGACGGGGTGGGGAAGTTGTTGGAAAGAGGTCAAGTTTGGAAAGGAAAATAAGTTTAGGAAGAGGGGGACGGGTAGGTGTAGTAGGTATGGGAGAGGAGGAAGAGGTTGTGGTTGTAGGAGTTTGAAGTCTGGTGTCTTTGGGTGCAGGTGCTTGGGCTGGAGGCTGTTGTGAGGTGGATGGCTGTTGGGTGGGTGGCTGCCTGCGTTTGTGTAGCTTGGAAGAGGGGGTGACAGACACACTGGGAGAGGACACAGGGGACGTGTGAATGGTAGTGGGGGTGGTGACTGCACGTGTGCGGTGGGTTCTGGTGGGTGTGCTGGTGATGGACGTAGTGGCTGAAGATGTTGTGCATGCAGGTGTGAGTGGATACGTGACAGGGAGGGAGGAGGGAGACGAGGAGGAGGGGGACACAGTGGAGGGAGTGGGTGTTGGTATGTCTGCATGTGGATGTTGCTTGTGTGAATGCTTGTGTGATGTGTGGTGCTTATGTCTGTCTGAGCTTCCCTTGGGTGTTGAGGTGTGTGCAGGCTGGTCTGATGGTGTGTCAGGGATAGGCAGAGGTACAGGGGATTGGGTATGGGTGGAGGAAGTTGGAGGGGGGAGGCTAGAGACAGGGACAATTGCTGCCATCAGTGCTGAGGCCAGAGTGTTGAACGATCGCTGATGGGCAGCCTGACCCGAATGAATGCCCTCCAGGTATGCATTACTCTGGTGCACCTCCCTTTCTACACCCTGGATGGCATTCAAAAGGGTAGACTGCCCAACAATGAGCGTCCTCAGGAGGTCAATGACCTCCTCACTGAGGGCAGCAGGGGTGTCAGGGGCAGGGCCTGAGGTGCCTGGGGCGAAGGAGATGCCCACCTTCCTGGGTGAGCGGGCACGGGGCAAACGCTGAGGGGCTGCTGGGAGGGCGGTGCTGGTGCGCTGGGTGGCGGCTGTACCTGTTGTTGCGGGGGGCACAGATGTTGCCGCCACCACAAGGGAGCTCCCTTCAGAGGACGAGTCGCTGTCACTGACATCCGCACGAGTCCCCGCTGTGGAGCTCCCCTCGCCCTCCGTCTCACTGGTGAATTCCGAGTCAGTTGCATGGCCCGCCATGGCCATGTGAGATGCATCTCCCTCGTGCTCCGATGCCAATTCTCCTCCGCCTGATGATGCTAATGCACAAATGAACAGGAAGACAACAAAAAAGGGGGGTGGGGAAAAATAAAGAAATGTTGAGTGCATGCATTGGCAGCACCGTTGGCGGACAGGACAGACACAGAAGCCCCCTGCACTACGCCGCACACTTGGGGTCGACTACGCAATCCGTGGGACATGGCCTACAAGCCTATGGGCGACCTCTGCTCACATACATGACACAGGGCAATGAATAGCTGTACTTGGCACCCTACAGAGGTGGGGGGCGGGGGCACAGGGCCATGCCTTACGGAGGGGCCTAGCCTACAGATATCGCCCTGGCCTAGGGATACCCACAGCCCTCCTCCCCCACCCAGACACCTCCACTGCACTCAAAGTCACCAGGATTTGAGTGTACTCACCCCCTTGTGTCTGCTGTGATGTCCTCACGCGCCCATCCAAATCGGTGTAGGCCACCGCCAGGATCCGGGACATCAGGGGGGTCAAAGTACGACTGGCACCCCTCCCACGTTGGGAGGCCATCCCCAGCTGAGCCTCCGCCCTCTTCCTGCTTCAGCGTCGGATGTCCTCCCATCTCTTCCTGCAGTGGGTGCCCTGTCTGTGGTGGACCCCCAGGGTCCGGACGTCCTTGGCGATGGCACGCCAAATACCGATTTTCTGGTTGGCGCTGACCTATGTGACATGTACAGGGAGAGAAGAATAATCATCACCTTCTGCATGCTCGATGTGAGTGGCCCCCCCCATCCCCACCCTTGCCATGTGGCACATGCTCTCATCTGTCGTTTGATGCATGCCTCAATCGCTCCCCTCACCACCATCTTTCATCCACCCGACTCAACACATGCATTGGCCACAAATCATGGTCCCAGTGTACTTACCTGTTGGTCTGGAGGACCTTAGAGTAGCGCATACTGGGGGAGGACCCCATCCACAAGTTTCTCCAACTCCTGAGCAGTGAAGGCAGGGGCCCTTTCCCCAGTCGCATGAGCCATTGTCTCTTCCAGACCGTGGTCACAGCAGCACTTGCAGTGTAGGTCCTCTCCTGTCGAAGATCAGGTATCGAGTGATTAAGCAGATAAAAAATGGCGGTCATGCCCGTGGCGGTGCGTACCGTGGCGGTGCGTACCGCGACCGCCGGCGCACATCGTCATTGGCTCCTGAGACCCATAGGGTTCAATGTTAACCAATGCAGCTTTGCGCCGCGGTCTTCGACCGCCTACCGCCACGGTGTCCCACGCCAGCGCATTGACCTCACATCCCATTGTCGCACTTCACAGGTCAGGCAGCCGCCATTTCAAGGGCCCACATGCCTTATTTTCTACTGCGTCACACATACCTAGGCCTTGCATTGACACTCATACAAGCCATTCAATGCATTGGGAATCGTGTTATGTGCAAGCTGTGGTTACGTACCTGTGGGTTGATTGACTCTGTGCTCGCTGTTGTCCTTCATAGGCACCGTCCGCTGGGACATGCGAGGAGATGGAGAAATCTTCCCGTGTACAGACCGCTGGTGGACTTGTCGACAATGGAGGAAAGACATGTCATACTGACATACAGGCTTGACCGAGCCACTATACAGGAACTGTGTGCCCAGCTGGAGCCAGACCAAATGTCACCAATCCGCCAACCCACAGGGATCCCCCCTCTAGTGCAGGTGCTGTCAGTGCTCCATTTCCTAGCAAGTGGGTCATTTCAAACAACAGTGGCCATATCATCAGGGATGTCCCAGCCCATGTTTTCCAAGGTGTTGTCCAGAGTGTTGTCTGCCCTGCTCAAACACATGCAGAGCTACATCGTCTTCCCTGAGGTGGGGGATTTGTCTACAGTGAAGGCTGATTTCTATGCCCTTGGACATATACCCAACATCATTGGTGCCATTGATGGGACACATGTTGCTTTGGTCCCCCCCAGCAGGAGTGAACAGGTGTACAGGAACAGGAAGAGTTATCATTCCATGAATGTCCAGATGGTGTGTTTGGCTGACCAGTACATCTCCCATGTTAATCCCAAGTTCCCTGGGTCAGTGCATGACGCATACATCATGCGGAATAGCAGCATCCCTTACGTGATGGGTCAACTCCAGAGGCACCGTGTGTGGCTAATTGCTGACTCTGGTTACCCCAACCTGTCATGGCTACTGACCCCAGTGAGGAATCCCAGGACAAGGGCAGAGGAACGGTACAATGAGGCCCATGGGAGAACTAGGAGGGTGATCGAGTGGACCTTCGGCCTCCTGAAGGCCAGGTTTAGGTGCCTCCATATGACTGGTGGATCCCTAGTGTACTCACCAAAGAAGGTGTGCCAGATCATCGTGGCCTGCTGTATGCTTCACAACCTTGCTTTGCGACGCCATGTGCCTTTTCTGCAGGAGGATGGTCCAGATGGTGGTGTTGTAGCAGCTGTGGGGCCTGTAGAGAGTGAAGAGGAGGAGGGGGAAGAGGACGACATAGAGAACAGGAACACAGTAATACAGAAGTATTTTCAATGACACACAGGTAAGATTCCAACCCGGCATATTACATATACTTAACCCCTACTACCTCTCTACTGTCTGACCTTTTCCCCGAGTGTATGGTAACTGAGTTGTGACTTTCCCTTCCGATTTCAGAGATGTGGGCCCCACTGCGTGACATCTGCTTTATTTCCCCATGGACTACAGCTGTGTGACATTGGTATGTTGGCATCACAATGTGAATATGCCATTTGGCACAGTAATGTCTAATACATTTGTACAAAATCACAGCCAGACTCCAGATTGTTTTATGCAATAAGTGTGTTTATTATAGTGCTCTAAATTGGTGGGTGGTTGAAAATCGTTGAGGTGTGATGGTGGAGGATTGTCCATGGCAGAGTCCAGACTATCAGTATCACAGGTGCATTGTCCAGATGCCTATGGAAAGTGGAGCAGGGGTAGTGTAAGGTTGGACAGGGTGTCAATGTGGGACAGTGGGATGACAATCAGGGATGTATCCTTTGCTGGCGGGGGTCTTGGCATCTTACTCTGTCTTCTACCTGGATCTCAGGGCCCGCTTGCGGGGTGGTTCTCCTTCTGCAGGGGGTGGGGTTCTGGTGGCCTGTTGGTCTTGTGTCGGGCCTCCTGTCCACTAGAGCCGGCGGAGGTGGTAGGCAGTTCTTGGTCCATGCTAGTGTCAGGGGCCCTTTGTGGTGCAACAGTGTCCCGCAATGTGGTGACTACCTGATTCAGAGCCACTACGATGGTGCCCATGGCGGCACTGATGTTTCTTAGTTCTTCCCTGAACCCCATATACTGTTGCTCCTGCAGAAGCTGGATCTCCTGAAACCTGGCCAGGACCGTCGCCATCGTCTCCTGGGAGTGGTGGTATGCTCTCATGATGGAGGAGAGGGCCTCGTGGAGAGTGGGTTCCCTGGGCCTGTCCCCCCGTCGCACAGCAGCCCTCCCAGTTCCCCTGTTTCCCTGTGCCTCTGTCCCCTGGACCGTGTGCCCACTACCACTGCCCCCAGGTCCCTGTTGTTGTTTGGATGGTGGGTTAACCTGGGTGCCCTGTAGTGGTGGTTGATGTGTCCTGGGGACAGAGATATGGGCCCGCTGGGTGGGTGCAGTGCTGGTGTTCCCAGAGGGGGGAAGGTCTGCTGTGGCCTGTGGCTGTCTGAGGGGAAACGACTGTCCAGAGGTCCCTGATGGGCCGGGCTGGTCATCTAGATCCAGGGAGACAGAGCTGCTGTCATCACTGTGGGCCTCTTCTGGGGGTGGAGTGGACATTTGTGGACCCTCCTGCGCGGTGACGTGGCGTTCGGGTCCTGCAGGGGTATAAAAGAAGGATTATTGCTTCTGTGTGTGCCATAGCGTGCAATGGGTGGGTGTCCGTGTACCCCTGTGCTTGCATTCCTGTGTGGGGGCTTTTGTGACGGTGGTTTGGGGGGGATGGGTATGTGTGATGGGCATGCTTAGGGGATGGGTGTCCATGCTTTGTGGTCGCATGCAGGGCTTGGTGTTGGGATGGGTGGGTTGTGAGGGTGAGACATTTGCAAGGAGTATGTGTGATGGGGGTGGGGGTGAGGGTGGGGGTATGAGTTGGCATGCTGGTGGGGTGGGGGGGATGAAGTAGTTAAGATTTGACTTACCAGAGTCCATTCCTCCGCCTAATCCTGCGAGGCCCTCAGGATGCAGGATCGCCAAGACTTGCTCCTCCCATGTTGTAAATTCTGGGGGAGGAGGTGGGGGTCCGCCGCCAGTCCGCTGCACCGCGATGTTGTGCCTGGATACCATGGAACGCACCTTCCCCCGTAGGTCGTTCCACCGCTTCCTGATGTCGTCCCGATTTCTTGGGTGCTGTCCCACAGCGTTGACCCTGTCCACTACTCTGCTCCATAGCTCCATCTTCCTGGCAATGGTGGTGTGCTGCACCTGTGTCCCGAAGAGCTGTGGCTCTACCCGTACAATTTCCTCCACCATGACCCTGAGTTCAGCCTCAGAAAACCTGGGGTGTCTTTGCGGTGCCATGGGGTGGTTTGGGTGATGTGTGGGGTGGATTGTGTGGTGCTAAGTGTGGTGATGTGTATTGGTGTGTAGTTTGAAGTGCATGGTAATATTGCTGGATGACAGTGAATTGCGCGTCTGGGTGCTCGGGTCTCTTGTCTCTGTGCTTGTTCACGAATCTCTATGAGTAGGGGTTTGTGGGTGATGTTGGTGTGTGTTTTATATTGTGTTGGGTGTGTGGGAGTATTGTTTGTATGTGTATCAGGTGTGTGTATTTCGAATTATCCAATGTGGCTGTGTTTTGTAAGTGTGTGTGTATTTTGAGCGCGGCGGTGTGTACCGCCAATGGAATACCGTGGTTGAAAGACCGCCGCGTGGATTCGTGTGTCATGATAGTGTGGGCGTATTTCTGTTGCTGTGACGGTGGAGGTTTGGTCTACGCCAGTTTCTCGCTGCCCTTTGGTGTGGCGGACTTTTGTGGATGTCTGTATTTTGGCGGTTTGCCTGTTGTGGGTCAGAATGACCGTGGCGGTTTACCGCGGCCGCGGCGGTGTTATGGCGGTCTTCTGCACGGCGGTAAGTGCCTTTTACCGCCGAGGTTGGAATGACCGCCTATATGGCAACTCTTGGATTAAGTATAGCCAGGGATCCTCTGGATAAGCCACCACAGATAACAGGCAACAGTACAATGGGTTAATTCACTACTTCATACCCTTTCGATGTCTTAGCCGACTTTAACACAGTTGACTGACTCCTGCCAGATTCTGACTTACCATTGGTACACACCCTTAGGAGATCTTATGCTGCTCCCTTTAAACATGTAGCTCCTACCTATGCCTACTGACTGTCTCTGTCCCTATTTGCTGGATAGTTACTACGGGGATTGGTCCAACAGTATTGAATGCTGAATTTACATCCCAGATATGATATTATCCTCTTCCAAGAGACCTGGGTCACAGGGTCAATGGTGAAGTTACTCAGTTCTAGCCACTCATTTCAATTTTGGTCAACCAAAAGGTGGACTGTCAAATATGGGTTAAAGCCTTTTTACACCTAGATTTGGAAGAGATCTGGACAGATCACCATTCCTCTCAATGTATCTGCATTAAGGAGGGAGGTGATTAGAACATTTACAATAATGAATTTACCAACTGGGAAAATAGTAATTGTATGTATCTGTTCAAATTTGTTACAAAACTGAGAACCAATTCTTATTATGATGTCCCAGACTATAGTATCTGTGGAGATTTCAATGCAAAATGTGCACTTAATACCCTTGAGGTCCGAAATGTGATATTACAAGACTGTGTCCCAAGGCAGGATCATAGCGGGGTGGAGATAGGAAGGTACCTTGATGAACAGGACATGGTCAAAGTATTGGAGTATCTGGATAGCGATGATGGTTATGCTCCCAAATGTATATGTACATTCCTGTTAAACAATGATTGATTACATTTTTGAGACTAGAGTCACTGTGACACATTCTACTAGGGGTGACATTTGAGAAACCAAAGAAAGTGATCACAATGCTTTCTATGTGAGACTTTCTGTACCTTTATTCCATTATGTATCACATCTTTGCAGGATTTGACTCCTTCTTCAATTACATGCAGAACCCTAGTGAGTAGTTGGGGAAACTGCTTTGACAACATATGCAAACTTTTTTTGCACTGCCTATCGGAAGTGTCAAATAATTACAGTATTCAAAGCGGTTTTGAGGAGCTTTGTTGCCATATAAGAAAAGCTCTCCTACAGTCAGTACGGGGTTGCCAAGCAGATTAAAAGGAGTGATGAGTTTATTGACAAAGACTGGAACTGCCTTACTATTGCTGCTAACCAAAAAGACCACAGAGATTTCTGGTCCTTATTAAAGAGGTGAAAAGAAAAGGGGATGCCTGAAAAGGAATAAGGTTGCAAAATGAATGCCAGTGACTGGGTAAAGCATTTTCCAGCACCTATCAGACTCCCAGTGATCATTCGTTATTGGGCCTCCACAAAGATGGTCATCATGGAGCCCATTTTAAGTTAATAATCTCAGTAGAAGAAGTTAAGATGACTATCCATGCTAGCCCTAGCTCCAAAGCCCCCTGGCCAGATGTGGTACCAATCTATTTAATAAAGTTTAATTTGGAGCTTCAGTCTCCTCTCATTATTAATGTTTTTAAAAACATGGATTCTAGTAGTTCACTAAGGT
The DNA here is from genome assembly GCF_031143425.1 of Pleurodeles waltl. Classification (NCBI taxonomy): domain Eukaryota; kingdom Metazoa; phylum Chordata; class Amphibia; order Caudata; family Salamandridae; genus Pleurodeles; species Pleurodeles waltl. Next base: position 302,502,689 of record NC_090440.1, read on the forward strand.
CTAGTCCTTTTCTACTACTGTTCCAATATTTTAAAAGGGCAATAAGTCAGAGCCAAGGCGCTACCGCCCTAGTTCCCTGATTAATTTGGCAGTAACAATGATTGGTAGTGTTATTTTCAATTGCACACATGAATGAACTTGTTGAATAACGTACAACATTTTAGTCCACATGGGGTCAGAGAATGGCTGGGTACATTGGAGTAGTGCCTTAGTCTCCTTGTTATTATTGATAAACATACTATTGCGAAACACTGTCCACTGTACCTGACCTTCATGGACCTATCCACTGCTTTCAGCTGTGTGAACCATACCAAACTATGGTAAATGCTGCTGAGTTTGGGACTGGATGTGACCCTAGTTCACTTTCTGCATGCACTCCTTGAGAATTTAGGGCGTTGGGTCTGTTTCAGCATTGATGGGGATCTTATTTAAGTTTTTATGCTGGGGTGCAGCAACCGTCAAGGTTGTGTAATGACTCCACCACTGTTCATTTTATATATGAATAATCTGAGCATCTTTTTACTGAGCAGCACTAAAGATGTTCTCAAGATAGCCAGTGTGCCTATCCTACCAATACTCTATGCAGACGACGTGGTTTTGGTGGTATGCACCCCAATTGCTCTGCATAGGTTGGCTGACTCATTTGTGTATTTTATGGGTAAGCTGGATCAGAATACTAATTTTAGTAAGTCACATATTATGATTTGCTGCCACAACAAATGTAGGGTCTCCACTATAGCATGTGGGGTGGAGCGCTTAGGTAGTGTGCACAGCTTCCCATACTTGGGTGTAACGTGCAACAGCTCGTGAACCTGGGACCCAAATAAGTTAGCCAGTGTTGTTAAACTCTCTAGGGCATCAGGAGCACTACTGAGCCTTCCTTAGTCACCAGGACACAAGGCCCTGTCACCACTTATTCCTCTCTACAGGTCCCAATGCACCTTTGTCACCCATTACGGCGCAGCAGTATGGAGGTATGTAAATGCTAACCAGGCTAACCACTTAGAGATAAAGAAGAATGACATTTGTGGATGAATGCTAAATCTGCCTCTATCCAGATCACACTACATCAGTCATGGTGGGTTAGGCCTACCATACATTGAGGATAGTATCAAATTAACCCCCATACTATTATGGATCTCAATATGGACCAACCCAGAGACTTCACTGAACAGAGATATCATTAAAGATTGCCTGCAGTTAGATAAAGCTGTGTGCACCCCCTAAATAGCCTCTGAGTGGTCTTCTTTGAAATATTTTTTCCTGTCCAGAATTTCTTTCTGAACAATCTTCCTGAGACTGTAGAGTCCCTTTGTTTGTCCAATTCTGAAGCAGCAAGAGAAAGAATAGAATGCTGTACATTTTCAGTATTTAATTATGTCATTCTAAAAGCAAATTTTGGACTGAAGCCTTATCTTACATAGAAAATGGGAAGATGGGAATGGTTACCCTCCTTCTGCTCTGGGGCAGGTACAGTTCACCATCTGCCCTGTTTCTCATTGGCCTTTAATAATGCAGAGATGTTGAAAGCTTACGTTTGTGACCATTCCTTGAAGCAAATCCTGCTCCATTTATTGTGTTCTGTAACTTTTGTTCAATTTCTGTGAAGTATATTGTTTTGCCACTTGTCAGGAGGCATCATTTTGTCCAATGTAAAGATGCATTTAGAATCTTGCAAACGTTAGGTACTGGGGAAATATGTTTGTGCATTGATGTTTTCTTGAAGTTGGCTGTGAATTCCAGGAGAAGCATGATTAGTTAAGCGTATTGTTGTATTTTGCACTCAGTTTTATGGATTATGGTAAGATTATTGTATTTGATTATTATTTTTTTAAATTATTTTTTGCAATAGGATTTACCTAAGGTATGTGAATAAAGTCTATTGATTTAATTTAATGAACTATCTTCAAAGAGGGCTACCCTGTCACAAGCAGATGTAGCTAAACCTGGCCTTGCTCCTTTTCTTTGTCTCCTCCACCCCAGCCCGGCAGGCCTAATTACAGTGGGCCTCCTTTTGACATTTTAGTGTCAAATCCTGCTGGAAGGCCAAAACCTGCTTGACGAGTCTGGTAGGGTTTTTCATATAATATTTGGGACAAACTTCACAGTAGAGAAAAAGATGCCAAAACTATTCTTGTGTATTCACTGTCAGGTTGCTTTGTTTCTACCTTTCTCTCTGTCTTTGGGTTTTATTGAGGTGCATGGATGCTTAAAACTGGATTTCAGTGTTGGACTTGAAAGGACACTAGGCTTACCATAGTATACTCCACACACACACTGCCAGTACTCAAAGCCCATATTTTATATGGCTAAAGACTTTTGCTATCTTGATAATGCCCAAAATGCATACGGTTAGCGCCAAGAACCTTTACTCCATTGTTTAGGACATTCCTAGGGGCCATTCCTACCTACTAGCTCATGCCAGGCATAAATGTGGCATCTTCGGCACCCACTTCAGAACATTCCTGGGACTGTAGAAGATCAGAAGAGGACTAAACATGCTGTTTGAGACCTGAGAAGATACCTACAGAACTGGTCCTGCTCTCTCTCTTGTACCTAGGACAAAGATGTGGACTCCAAGGGTCATAAGACTCACCTCCAGTTCAAGCTACCAAGATGCAAGCTGCAAGAGAATATTATAAATTGAGTGGCCAGGTATAAGAAGGCACAAACCTGTGTGTACCAAAATAAAGTGTGTTATTGTAATAGTTACATATGGTGCTCTAGAGAAGACAAATGGGCCACCTTAAACTTCATACAGAAGCCAAAAGCTTCTTGTCAGAAATCCAATAACCCCTAGAGCAATCAAAATTATGTTACTCAGTATAGATTGTCCATATAATCATAAATAGTTCTTTATTCGTAGTCTTCATATTCTTCAATCAATCCAGACAGACCATGTAGCCAACATAGGTTTCATCTCTGTGGCACAGTAATCAAAGACTTTGTCAGGGCTACAACCAAAACAAGTTATATTCAGGCTTAAGCAAATGCATTATTGTATATGAGTTTTATATCCATCACCAAGCACTCCACATTGTGGCAAATAAAACTTCTTACATCATATGTGTACATTATGATCCTCCATGGATAACTCAAATCAATTCACCAGAGTAACCCTATATGTTAAAAGGAAAGTAAAAAGATTAACATTTGAACAACAATCAAGATATATCAAGCAAAGGGAAGAAAATCATGAAAAAATACCCTCAACCATCGTAAAACATGCAAAAAAGCAACAGTGCTCAATACCCAAGAGATCCTTTAGTAGTTGCATCTCCTGTACACCTAGTGTCATATATGATCACAAGTCAAATATTTACCAATTATAATGCATTGAGGTAAGTCTTATGACCCTTGAAGTCCATGAGCGGTAAGCTCCAAGAGACTCTAGAGGCATGTTAGCTACTCCATGCCCTCATACAATAATATGCAGAAGGAGCATTTATGGTGTTAGGCTGATAGGAACATTCTAATTATGTTAGAACTATTAATTCTAAGCAACATGCATAAGTGTTGCTTTACTTATATTCTGTGTGGATATTATTCATGTACTAACCAACATGATAAGGCTCACTTTTAAATGTGTATAATGTTTTTTAGTAGTGCAGGGCTTGTGTATGCTAATATAAAGAACAGATTTGGGTTTGAATTACCACTGCATCACTGACTCCTTTATAGGACGTTTTGTAACACAGAAAGCACGGACACAAGACCAGCAGGTATGCTCAATGAAGGTGTGTGGGACTACAGTACTCTGGACTTCCCCAGTCAAGCAATGGTGCTCTGAACTCAGTCCAGGCACCCTTAGGTGGGGAAGCCAAGCCTTGTAGACCTGGTCGGGCCAGACTCTCAGGTAATAGAGTCATCCATACAAGTACACAGAGAGGACCATAGTAATCATGGCTACCTCCTACAGACAAAATAAGAGAGCACCTACTTACCCTAGGTTAAATAGGTTTGACTCTTAAAATGATAATCCCCATCTGTGGTTTTCTATATTGATGAAACTCATGTATTTTTGAATCTGGTTAATTAAAATGGTGACAACTCACCAAGTGGTAGTTACACAACATTTCCCTAATGTGGCGATCGAGGAAGTTATGTTTGCAATAGCTGCACATTCAGCATATGCCTCTGAAACAATTTACTTATCGGTGGAGTTTGAGGCTATAGGCACTGCCTTAGGGCAATTTCTTAGTTATACACCAGCAGCACCACCTGTACATTAGAGGGCATACCAATATCTGGAAATCACTTTGACTTACCCAAGAACACCAGAATTGGTTGGCCGGTGAATTACTACACAAACATACAGGAATGTTAGATTGGGTCCCCTGAATAGTGAATTGAGTACATGGCCAGTAGTGACTGTATATTCACCACTTTCACATCCTGAGATCATTGATGTTATAGCAATCTTAAATTGCACAGTCTCATTATGCAGTAAACTCATACAATAAGTGCTACGAACCATGAACACTAGACCAGTTTTACTAGGACCAGTAGTAAAGGGGCAGGTTGTTTTACAAGCAATCAGTCCATAGACAAACACCATCATAGGAAAGATGCCGAGGAGGGGCATGGTGGATGCATAATTCCCTTGCTCCAAAGTGGGATCCAATATCTCTTGCAATCCGGACTGTTGGGTGTTCAACTGACACTTGTCTAAGCCAAGAGATGGGGCCCTGTGGAGACCGGCCAGCTAAGAGCCAGGCCGCCTAAGGTTGGTAGACATGCGGCTGATGGAATCGGCCTGGCAGGCTGTGGCCGGTGAAGCATGCCTCTCTGCCAGTGGCTCTGAGGATGTGGAGGCCATGGTGGTGGTGCTGTACCAGCATTGTGGGGGCGTGGGACTGAATGGGTGGCAGAGTTGTAGCCCCTCGATAGCGAGGTGTGCTGGTGTGGACAGCATGGTTGTCCACATTGGTTGCATTGGTGGCTCAAGACCTGTATTGCAGGGGGGCTGGGGACTGGTCAATGACAGTGCCAAAGGCCTCGAGGGCCTGTAGGGTGTATCAACATGCACAGGTGTGGGTCTGTCAGAGTGAGGGAAGTCCACAACCTTCCCCCTAGGATTGTGCAACTGGTTTGACTTGCGAGGGCCTCTTGAGCTCCGAGCCTTCCTCACCAAGGACATGGCATGGTAAAGCGGTTAGAAGTAGAGGTGAAAGGGTTGCCCACTGATTGTCACAAGGACTGCACTGTTTGGGAGTGGTTGACGGCAGAGAGGTGAGGCATATATGAGCCTGGACATTTACGACATGGGGGTGATGCATGTGCCTCCCCGGGGCCATTGTTTACTCTTAGGGCCCTGTGGGGAAGGTGGTCCCTACTATTAAACATTACATTTCAACTGCCTTCCCTCTCAAATCCTGGGATACGGAGAGGCTGGGGCAAACGTATGTGGATGGTGAAGCAGGGGGCCAGAAACACTGGTGATTACTGACCCCTCTTTCACTGCCCTCTGTAGTTCTTAGCAATGCGGCTCTGGAGTGTACTTCACCGTTTACTGCTAAGTAGCTACCTGGCAGTTGGGACTGCTCGTGCCTCCCTGGCCTGCTGCCTTGTTGGAAAGGCAGGTCCCTACTTTGCCTGCCGACTATATCCTTGGCCTCCTGGGCTGCCAAGGTCACAGTGTCCCACATGACCAGTCGTAACGGTGTGCTTGCTGAATGGAATGCCATGAAACAGGTGGAGCCCCCTCATCCGCTGTGACATTTGTGACAAAGTATTTCCCTATGTTAAACTCTAAATCAGGCCCAGAGTCTCTTGAACTGGGCTGGCACCTGAAGCAGGTATGGAAGTAGGGCTGTAGGCACTGCAGTGTTATATAGTTCCTACAAATTAAGTAGAACTGTGCATCAGGTCAACTTAAGCTTGAGGATATAGAGACTAGGTACGTCAACAACATCAGGAGATATTGACACAACTCCTAGCTAGTTCACAATGTTGCATCAGAACCCCTAAACCTACCAGGGTACCAGATGGTATCTGCAATGTTGAACATGGCTTTTTGGATTCGAAAGAAAATTCTGGAAACAGATCTACCCTTTCGTTGTCACTTTGCATGCCCAAAGTAGGGCACAAAAATTATACAAATTGCCTTTTCAAACATTTATTGTAACAATCGTATTCTTGCATAGAAAGTATGAGCTGTGATTATTAGGCAGATGAAACAATGCATGGTGACCAGCATTGTAAGAATAGTGAGAAAGATAAACAGTTCAACCATGATAATGTTGCGCTGTTGGTACACTCTTATCTGTCATTACCTGCACTATTGAGTGCATAGTTTGAATATCCTATGCCTGATCAACTGGGATAGCATAAACCCCTCCAGACTCAGGTATGATGTACTAGAAAAACAAGGAGTCAGTCCGGTGTAGTGCAGGGTATCATCTCTTTCAGGATGGAGGTCAGAGTCACTAGGGCTACATTTCAGTCACAGTACACCATGTTCCAGGATAATCACAGCATAAGTGCTCCTGTGTTGAATGTAGCACAGAGGCAAGGTTTATCATGAAAGCACTGCGTATACCACTCTGAGACAGAGATACAAAGCTGATGCAATGATATGTCTGCAATGTTGGAGCTGTGTCCAATGGACAATTATGATACAAGGGAATCACATTCTGTGAGCTTAGCCATGGTCGGAGTGTACTTACTGCATTGCAGCAGCAGTAATAAGGAATAGATTGCATGTACAGTGTCTTCTCAGTATATTATTGCAAGAGTGAAAAACCATTTTTAAAATCACCATCAGAAAAAGATGGCAAGTTAAAATGTCTAATCTAAAATGAAGGCTATGCGAGGGCCCTATCGTGCTTCACCACAGGAGGCTGCAGCCGGGTGTTTGTGCATCAGGTGAATCTCCTTTCAGAGATGTTTTGGGGGATGCCCTTTCGGGGCAAGAATCTGTCTGGTTCCGGTCCTGTGTCACCTCAAGCATCCTTCCTAGAGGTACACTGCGAATGGCTGATGACATATTCTGTGGGGAAACTGAGGGTGGTGCCCCCCTTTCTTTCCCCTCTTTCATTTTGGTGGCTCCAACAAACCTATCTGTGACTCTAACCAACTGTGCAGTGGTGCTAATACTCTGCAGTGACCAGACAGCCCTCTGCATGCCTAGCTGTAACTATTCTCCTTCCAGGCTCTGTGCCTTGGGTCCCCCCTACCTGTCCTGTTAATGGTCTTCTACTGCACTGTTGTTCTACTAGTCCAACCACCACCCACCTTCATATTATTGTTCTTGTGAGGTGCTCTGAAATGCTATTGAGGTGTCCAGGGGACCTTTGTTCAGAGGAATTATTGTTCCATTTGGGCAGCCAGGTGTTATTCTGCCACCCTAGGGGCAGAAGTTGGTTTTACTGTTTTGTTGTTGTTATTGAGTCTTATGTACTGGGTTTCTTATTCTTGTGGGAACTGCCTGTCTGTCTTTCCTATCCATTATGGGAGCCCTCCTCTATTGCTCCCCCCAACCACACTGCTAGTGTCTACAGAATTTTTAGGTTGTCCTTCTTAACCTAGAACATCCAGGGTATGGGCAAAGCCACAAAGCATCACTCCATATATCAACACATTAAAAAGGCAGGGGGCCTAATCGCTTTTTGTTACAAGAAATTCATGTAACAAATAATAAAGTGTCTGAATGTACAACTGACATTTTTTAAAACATTTGTAAATGTCAAGAAATTTAAAATTGGAGGATACAAATTAAATTAGTATCCTCAGATTGATTTGTGGGAGCAGTGCAGGTGCATCAAATAGAATATATTATGGACGACATGTGGCTCAATTAATTTAGGAAAGCTTCAACCTACCTATAAAATGTTTATTTTTATTTTTATTTGTCAAATTAATAAAATGTGTTATCATTTATGTACGTGTTTGATGAATGTTTGTGTCTTTATTTTTTGTGTATTCCTTTGCATTTCAAATCATTGACAATGTTTAGCCAGGGTCCCCAGCTTCCAATAATGACTCAGTGGGGGGATTAAAATAATAAATCATTGCGGGTCTCGCGGTTCCAGTAATAATAAAGTGGGGGTCCACAGAGTCAAAAGGTTGGGAACAACAGTCCTAAAGGTTATCCTTGGAAGGCCCATATCCCCACTGCAACCAAAAATAGATTTTTGTTGCACTATCAACGGTGCCGGGACAAGTTGCCCTCTCAAAAATGGTTATGCTTCTGCTACTCCTGTACTACTTCATCAATTTTCTAATACTTTCCCCTCATGGCACATTCATGACACTAAACTAAATGTTGGGAGGTCTCGTGTGGACTAAAGGGAGACATAAAATAACACTGGTCAAACTGGAACTGACAACAGAAAGTGGGGGACTGGGTGCTCCATTGTTTGAACATTACTACCTAGCGGCACAACTCCAGTGGCCAACTGTTGGTTGGCTCAGCAACTTTGAAAGGAGGTGTGTCTGGGGTCAGAGCAGGGGTGCCATGGCTGGTACAAGTACTGTTTCTGCCGGGCTCTGCATTACCTCTATTTGCGAATACCCTCCTTCGAGTGGGGCATGAGTGTCACCCTAGGGTGCAGAACGTTGCACCAAAATGCCATTGTATGCACCGGAGTGTCATCTGTTCATTCCAGGCAAGCATGGTTAGAGATGGATTGGCAATTTGGAAATCAACAGGTGTGGTGACACTAGAGGATTTGTCTCATGAAGGGGCATAGATCCCCTTTGACCTCCTTTCTTAACAGATCGGACTCCTGGTGGGGCAGTTTCTGGCACATAGACATTTTTGAGTGCATGTGCAGCATTACTGATACAGAACCTAAAGTGCACACCCTGACACAGGTCCTTTTCATCGTAGGTAATAGGAAGAGATTGGTTACATGACTGACTAATGCCATCTCCTATACTGTGCAAGAAGCAATAGAGGGGCTCCGATACACATGGGAGGAAGACATGGCACATGAGTTGAAACAAAAGCAGTGGGAGAGAGCGTTGATGTACGCACTGAGGCCCATATTTATACTTGGTTTGCGCTCAATTAGCGTCATTTTTTTTACGCTAATTCAGCGCAAACCTAACTCCATATTTATACTTTGGCACTAAACACGTCTAGCGCCAAAGTTATGGAGTTAACATAGTTTTCTGGACGTGAACACCTACCTTGCTTCAATGAGATGCAAGGTAGGTGTTCCTGTCCAGAAAAGGATGATATGGCCTTTGGGCCATATTTATCCCATATGCTAAAATCCAGCACAGGGGATGGGGGCCTTAAATAATGGCAGTCAGAGACCATGGATAGCACCCACAGGTGCCCTTTCCTGGCCCCAGGAACACCCCCACCCACCCACATCAGAGGAACACCACACGATGGGGGACCCATCCCAGGTAAGTCCCGGTAGGTACATATTTTTTTTCTGTTTTACCCCACTCGAGGGCCCTAACTTGGGGCCCCATGCACGGCGCTGGCCCCAATGGCCATGCCCAGGGGGCAAATGTCCCCTGGGCATGGCCACTGGGGTGGTGGGCATGGCTCCGGTCTTTACTAAGTCCATGGGGGTTGTGCGCCAGAATATTGCGCTACACTGTTTAGAAGCAATTTTTCTGCCTCTTAACAGTGTACCACCATAGTTCGACACACAGGCCCCGGTTTCCCCTATGCCTCCCCTCCCTGTTAGCATCCTTTCCAAGGACACTAACAGGGCATTAGCGCTGGCTAGAGCCATCTGATTAATATGGCGCCAGTCCGGTGTCTTGGAATGGCACTAGCCAGCATTATACTTTTTCAGGCAAAACTGCGCTAATGCAGTTTTGCGTGTAAAAGTATAAATCTGGCCCTGAAGGTCTTGCAAAATGCCTGTTTTTTTACATAGAGTTTAATGTGTTACATAGGGCATTCTTAACTCTGGCTAGGATACATAAGATATATCCCACTGTGTCTCTGAAATGGCCTTGTTGCTGGGCCCTGGAAGGGCATATGAAGCATATGTTTTTAGAGCTGTCCATCAGCTAGGACACTATGACCCTGATTTATGAGGGCCTATAATTTTTTTAATGCTAAGAAAGTGCTAAGGTGACCTTTTCACTGCTCCAGATTTACAAAGTGGTGCAATGCATGCATTGCGTTACTTTATAACCCTTTGCTCTACATTATGCCTGCGCCTGGCATAATGTATGAAAAGGGGGCATTCCCCCATTAGAGGGGCCAACAAAATTGTGCAAAGAAATCGAACAGATTTCTTTTCATCATTTTTTTGGCACTTTTAACGCCTGCTCAGAGCAGGCATTAAAAGGAGGCACGCCATTGTTTACAATGGGCCTCAATGGGCTTTGCAGGATTAGCGTAAACATTTTTGACTCTAAGTTTGCAAAGCTCCGAACTAGCGTCAAACATTTTGATGCTGGTTCCCTAACTACTGCCATGATGCACTATATCTTAGATATGGTGCACACATGGTGGTGTTGGGGCTGCTAAGGGACACAAGAAAAGTGGTGCTGCACATTGTGCAGTACCACTTTTCTTAAATCTGGCCCTATGTTCTGAGGTTTGCACCATACAAATGGACATCACTGGCTGGGGGGACTTGTTGTGCATGGCAGACTGTTTGCTGGGCCTTACTAAGTGCAGTAAACCAGGTGGAGCCACTACCTGCTTCATAGCCCTGGCGCTGTTGCTTGTTAAGCATATGATTGCTATGCACTGGAAGACTTTAGCACTGCCTGGGGTGACATATTGGAGGAGAGTGATTGTTAAGTAGGGGACGGCAGAGGTGGCCGCATTGCACCACTAAGAAATATGAGGGTTATGTAAATGCCCCATAGTGACTGTGGGATCCATTACTAACCATCCTTCAAAACCCCCCAGAAGAAGATGAGAAGCCTGCCTGATTAGGCATTGTACATACCTACAGGCCATATGCAACTTTGAGACTGCACCCCCCATTTGACATGTCATGTTTGGTAGTATGTTTTTACAACTTATATATTACCATCTCACTGTGAACTCTTAATACTGTGTATATTGATAAATTATATGCTGCACATCATTTACTTACACATTGATTCTGCATCTATTCCTTTATATATTGGATATAAATAAAACTCAATAAAATGGTTTAAAAAATATGAAAGATGCCTTTCTTTCAATGTAGCCCTAAAGTTCCAAAGAACATCTCAGAGTGTCTAGGCCTTAAGCCCATCTGAGAACAGAACATTTAGGCCCTTGGATTTGTGTTTTGGACAGTTTGACCCCACAAGAGGAACTTCAGGGAGAAGTTCCAGAACTTTGGAGAACTTTGGAGCACCTTTTGGAAAAAGCTCCATAAGTGGAATGACACTGCTGTGAGTCAAGCCGACTACACTCAACTGCGACCCAGCCAGGATTTCAGGTTCATACCGCTGAAAGCACCGGAACTCATGACTTCCAGGATTTGACCGATGCCTCCCAGAAAAGCAGTCAGATGATGTTGCATTAAAATCGGATTGCTGAGGAGGATCATGTGACATCAAGAGAGAAAAGCTCCAGAAATTGCGAAGGTAAAGCTTTGACTGAGGTCTCCCACTCGGTGTATTCTAGCAGGACTCCTGTGCAGTCAACCTCAAATTGTGACTTGGTCCCAGACAAGCGCGACCAGATGTCCCTGGTTGGGGCTATTCATTTCTAAGCTCTAGAAAGCACATTGTTTGATTTATCTTTTAAAGATTCATATCTCTGGTTCTCTATACTGGATTTTTGTCATTTTGGTGTCATCTTAAAGATACTATTATTTCCTATTGTTATGAATTTGGAGTGGGATTTCCATTGTGTGTTGTGTATTACTTATTTACTCTATTGGTGTATTTAAATGCTTTACATACCTGCCTCCTAAGTTAAGCCTGCCTGCTCATTGCCAAGCTACCACGGGTTGGGCCAGGGGCTAATGTTTTGAGACCTTGACTGGTTCTAACATTAGACTAGTGGCCTTATTGCTGGTGGTAGGTGTGTACTTACCTCCACTAATACCCAGCCTCCAACACTATCCAAGCGCGTAGGGTATAACTTAGAAGGCAAAGCTCATTTGCCATGGCCTTAACTGCTTGATTAGGTGTGACTACAGAGGAATGTACTCTGCAGAAGATGTCCTTCAGTAACACCTAAAAGAGGATCTGTTTTTGAGGAAGGGGACCAAGGGCCAGATGTATCAAAGCTGTTTGCATTCGCAAACGGTGCGAATGCCTGTTTGCGAATGGAGAAAGCCCTGTCAGAATGTATCAAAGGCATTCTGAATGCAATTTTAAGGAATCGCTAAAATAGCGATTCCTCAAAATTGCGACCCTGTTTAGAGAGTCGCAAATTTCGACTCTCTAAATAAGAAATTGCAAGTAAGGAATCCTTATTTGCGATTTCTAAAGCACATGTATGAAAAAATTCCTTAATGCGAATTGGGCATTAAGGAATCACTATTACCACCAAGTTGAACTTGGTGGAAATCATATGCAAAATTTTAAAATGCATTTAAAATGCATTTTTAAAATTTACATGTAAAGCACACATGCATCCAGTTCCCCCTCCGACCCCTGCCCACACCGCATCTACAACAAAGCTAGCCCAACCATCGCCCCATGCTCTACAACATAATCAACTCCCTACCCAGACCCCTGGAAGCACGTGGAAATCACTGCTCTCCTAAAAAAAAAACAAGCCGACCGGAGATCCTCTCCAACTACCGCCCCATCTCCCTCCTTCCTTTCTCCGCCAAGGTTGCAGAGAAATTAGTCAACGCCCACCTATCCCACTTCCTCGAAGCAAACAACAGCCTTGACCTCTCACAATCCGGGTTTCTCAAAAATCCACAGCATGGAAACCGCCCTCATCGCATGCACTGACGACATCAGGACCAAAGTCGACAAAGGCGAGACCGTCGCACTCATCCTCCTAGACCTCTCTGCAGCTTTTGACACCGTCTGCCACCACACACTCCACACATGCCTCCACAACATAGGAATTTGCCACAAAGCCTTAGACTGGCTCACCTCCTTCCTCACCGACCGGACCCAGAGAGTCTGCCTTCCACCCTTCCACTACAACACTACCAAGATCACCTGCGGAGTCCCCCAAGGGTCCTCCCTCAGCCCCACACTCTTCAACATCTACATGATCCCCCTAGCCAACATCCTCCGAGCACACGGAATCACTATCCTCTCCTATGCAGATGACACCCAACTCATCCTCTCCCTCACCCGCAACCCCACCGCCGCCAAAACCAACCTACACGCCGCTCTCCTCGACAGCGCCAACTGCATGACCACTAATCACCTCAAGATCAACTCAAACAAAACCGAGATCATCATCTTCGGCCCCAACAAAACCACATGGGATGACGCCTGGTGGCCCACCGCCCTAGGCCCCACACCCACCCCCGCAAACCACGCGTGCAACCTCAGCATCATCCTTGACTCCTCCCGCTCCATAACACAGCAAATCTATGCTCTAACCTCCTCCTGCTTCCACACACTCCGCACTCTAAAAAAATCCTTCAAATGGATTCCCCCAGAAACCAGAAAGACAGTCACCCACGCACTCATCAGCGGCAGACTGGACTACGGTAACACCCTCTACACCGGCACCACACTCAAACTCAAACTCAAATGCAAACTCCAGAGAATCAAGAACACAGCCGCATGCCTCGTCCTTGGCCTCCCCCGCCATGAACGAATCTCACCACACCTCAAATCCCTTCACTGGCTCCCCATAGACAAGAGAATCACATTCAAGATCCTCATCCACGCACACAAATCCCTCCACAACACCGGCCCGACCTACCTCAACGATAGAGTGAACTTCCACACTCCCACATGCAACCTCCGATCAGCTGACCTCGCCCGAGTCACAGTCCCCCGCATCCACCGCACCACCACAGGAGGCAAGTCCTTCTCATACCTCGCCCCAAAAACCTGGAACTCCCTCCCCACCGACCTTCGCAAAACCAAGGACCTCCTGGCCTTAGAAAGAAGCTCAAGACATGGTTGTTCAATCAGTGACCCTCCCTGTCCCCCCTTTTCCCCCCACAGCACCTTGAGACCCTCACGGGTGAGTAGCGCGCTCTACAAATTTTTTGATTGATTGATTGTTTGATGCCCTTTTGGCATGTGTGCACTTTACATGTTGTTAAAAAAAAAATTGGGTGCAGCAGAGGGGGCCTTAGACCCGCAGCACCCTTGACTTTGCTTTTCCCAAAATTGTGAATTCCAGTTAGGAATTTGCAATTTGGAACATGCAAAATATTCGCAAATATGGGCCGACAGGCCCATAGATGCGAATGGGGGCTGTATCGCAATTTGTGATTCGGTAATAGCATTTGCGATTTTTAAGAAATCGCTATTACCGAATCGCAAATTTGATACATTGCATTTTGCGACTCAGAAATAGCGATTTCTTAAAAATCGCTATTTCTGATTTGCAAAATGCATTCTTGATACATCTGGCCCCAAGTTCCTTCCAAAATTATTTTTCCTATCCCTTGAAGGTTTGTGGCCCGACTGTTCAATGGGTATCCATTTGGTCACTTGTTCAGTTTAAAATTGACATAGGGATTGATTTAGATTTTGGTAGATGGGTTACTTTGTCACAGTGGTGATGGCTATCCTGTCTGCCGAAATATAAATCCCATTATTTCCTATGGGATTTATATTTTGGTGGATGAGATATCCGTCATCGTTGTGATGGAGTAACCCAGCCACCAAATCATAAATAAGGACCATAGTAAGTACAGTAAGATATTAGTTAGATAGTTAATACTGAAACATACTAAATTCTAGTAGAGTCAGCTCTGTTAAATAAAAACAGACTTATCTGGAATGGTCACAATATCAGAGAGTGCATAGAAAGATTCTCGTTAGGTAGCTTACCACCACTAACAGTGCTAGAGGTATGGTGGAGTTTAAGAAAAGTTGAATATCTCCTCCACACAAATGGTATTCAGGATTTTAATTACGTAGTCTTTGCTTGTTAGGCTTTAAAGTTGGAGTTCCTTCGACATCTATTTCTGAAACATAATATTAAATTTTCAATGAGGTTTTTAATTCAATGCCGTTTGAGTTAAATGAGCACGTTTCCTATGAAATTTACACAACACGTTTTAACTTATGTTGAGCTTTTATTAGTATAATCATATATTTTTAATATTGTGATTTTCTGTTTTACTAATCTTACTCGCGGTCAAACGTAATTTGTACTTGTAAAATAATAAACTTCATAATGAGATTTGAAACTTCATGCTTTTTAAAAAGGGAGGAAAGGCAAAGGAGTATGTGACTCACTTGTTATTCAATGACTTTTGCCATTCCCCTTAATTAATTCCTTCAAAACTGCGTGACAATGTAGATAGCCACTTACCCTTTTGTCATTACATGTGATGTACTCATTTCTGCTCCCCACGTGAAACAATAAGAATCCGTCATAGACAGAGAATGCTGGAGAGGTCTAGGCAGAGACAGGCAGGTATTGGGACACTAAACAACATCAAGAGTGAGCCAGAGTGTCAGAATGACAGACACCCTAGATTATGCCACAAAGACACACAGGCCCGATCAAAAGTGGGCCATACACTTCAGACCCCAAACAAATCCTGTTAGAATAGAGATAGGAATTCCAAGGGCTACAGAGTTAAAATGTATCCGGTAATTCCCGTGTAGCTTTCCTGTGATTGGAGCCCTGTTTTATTTACTTAAAGGTGATTTATAAAGCACTGCAGAGGAAAAAAACTTAACAGGGAAGGGAGAGAAAGGGGAAACAAGGAACCACAGTCAAAGAAAGGCAGCCATGCAGACTATGCAGGTTCGAATTGCAATCCAAGCAGAATTTTCTGGAACCATTCAGCGACCCTTGACCCTTGGGTAGGTCGCTTCCCCACCGCTGCAGCTCCGCCTGCTTAGTCCTCTCAGCCCCTTTCTCTAGTCCTCTCAACCCCTTTCAGTTTCCCGCCGATGCCACCCGTGCGGCCCCACCCCCCTGCTCCGCCTGCTTAGTCCTCTCAGCCCTTTCTCTAGTCCTCTCAGCCCCTTTCAGTTTCCCGCCGCTGCCACCCGTGCGGCCCCGCCTGCTTAGTCCTCTCAGCCCTTTCTCTAGTCCTCTCAGCCCCTTCAGTTTCCCGCCACTGCCTCCCGTGCAGCCACGCCCCCCTGCTCCCATTCGTTGACCTACCCTCCCGCCTCCCAGCCGACCCCTCCTCCCCTTCTACCCTCTTATGGCGGCTGCTGCGAGGCCGCACCGCTGCCGGTCCAAAGGCAAGCCCGTCTGCGCCCGTCCACGCCTGGACCGTGCCCAGCGCCAGAACCCCTGGCCCCCACCGCACACAAAGCACCCGACTGAGATACGACTCCGCCTCCCTCAACGCCCTCAACACCCGACGAACAGCCACCTGCTACCAAGCCAGCCCAAAGAAAACCCATGGACCCTTCACCTGTCAAGCCTGCAAATACACATGCCTCCGAACCTGCAGACCACCCACCGGCCCTCGCAACAACAACAACCACCTCAAGTGCATCCTCCTCAACACACGCTCCATCCACAAGCACGCCATCGAACTATAGGACCTCCTGGACACAACAGCACCAGACGTCGCCTTCATCACAGAAACCTGGATGAACGCTTCCTCGGCCCTAGACATCGCCATAGCTATCCCCAACGGCTACAAGATCGCCCGGAAGGACCGCGTCAACCAAACCGGAGGAGGAATCACCATCATCTACAGGAACACCATCAACATCACGACCACCACCGAAGACACACCCCTCGCCGCCGAACATGTACACTTCCAGATTCACACCGACCCCAAAACCACCCTCAGAGGAACACTCATCTACAGACCCCCGGGCCCACGCGCGCAATTCAGCGAAACCATCGCAGACTTCATCAGCCCGCACGCCCTAGCCTCACCAGAATACATCCTCCTCGGGGACCTGAACTTCCACCTGGAGAAAAACAATGACAACAACACCACCACCCTGCTCGACAACCTCGCCAACCTCGGACTCAAGCAACTGGTGAGCACCCCCACCCACATCGCTGGCCACACACTCGACCCCATCTTCTCCGCCAGCAACCACGTCTCCTTCAGCCACTCCTCCGGACTACACTGGACCAACCACAGATGCGTCCACTTCACCTTCAAACGGGAGACTCACCACCATCACACACAACAAATCCCCCACAGATGCTGGAGCAAAATCACCACAGACCAGCTCCTCTCAACACTGAACCAGAACCCACCAGCCAACATCACTGACGTCAACAACGAGGCCCACAGCCTCACACAGTGGATCACCAACTGTGCCGACAACCTCGCACCACTTAAGAACCCCCCAGGCAGGACCAGCAACAGGAAAACCCCATGGTTCACGGACGCCCTCAAAGAATCCAAGAAATCCTGCCGAACCCTAAAAAAAACCTGGCGCAGCGAACGAACCACAGAAAACATGACAGCCCTCAAGATCACCACCCTTGAACACCACCTGCTGATCCGCTCCACCAAAAGGACATCATTTAAAGAGCGACTAGACAACAACACCCACAACAGCAAGGAACTCTTCAACATCGTCAAAGAGCTCTCCAACCCCAGCGCCAGCTTCAATGACATCACACCATCACAAAAACTCTGCAACTCCCTCGCCACGTTCTTCCACCGAAAGATTGCAGATCTACACGACAGCTTCGGACCCCAGACCCCGCCTCCTACATCCAAACCAGCAGCCCCTCCACTACCCTCAGCTCCTGGACCCCTATCAGCTCAGAAGAGACCAGAAGCATCATGAACACCATCCACTCCGGCTCCCCCTCGGACCCTTGCCCCATCACATCTTCAACAAAGCCGACACCATAATTGCACTCCATCTCCGGAACATCATCAACAGCTCGTTCGCATCAGCCACCTTCCCCGAGAGCTGGAAACACGCAGAAGTCAACGCCCACCTGAAAAAACCCACGGCAGACCCCAATGACCTGAAGAACTTCTGCCCCATCTCTCCTCTTCCCTTCCCGGCCAAGGTCATCGAGAAGACCGTCAATAAGCAGCTGACCGCTTTCCTCGAGGCTAACAACTCGCTCGACCCATCCCAATCTGGATTTCAAGCCAACCACAGCACAGAAACCGCCCTCATCGCAGTCACCGACGACATCAGGACCCTGATGGACAACGGAGAAACAACCGCCCTAATCCTCCTGGACCTCTCGGCAGCCTTCGATACAGTGTGCCATCGCACCCTAATAACTCGCCTCCGCACCACTGGAATCCTAGGAAAGGCCCTGGACTGGGTCATCTCGTTCCTCTCCGACAGAACCCAGAGAGTCCACCTCCCTCCCTTCCGCTCAGAACCCACCGAGATCATCTGCGGCGTACCCCAAGGATCCTCGCTCAGCCCAACCCTCTTCAATATCTACATGAGCCCCCTCGCTGCCATCGCACGCAAACACGACATCAACATCATCTCCTACGCTGACGACATCCAGCTGATACTCTCCCTCACCAAAGACCCAGCCACCGCCAAAACCAACCTACAGGAAGGAATGAAAGACGTTGCGGAATGGATGAAGCTCAGACGCCTAAAACTGAACTCAGACAAGACGGAGGTCCTCATCCTCGGACAATCCCCATCTGCCTGGGACGACTCCTGGTGGCCCACGGCGCTGGGCACCGCACCAACCCCCTCGGATCACGCACGCAACCTCGGGTTCACCCTGGACTCCCTCCTCACGATGACCAAGCAAGTCAACGCCGTCTCGTCATCATGCTTCAACACCCTACGCATGCTCCGGAAGATCTTCCAATGGATCCCCGCCAAAACCAGAAAGACGGTTACCCATGCCCTCTTCACAAGCCGACTGGACTACGAAAACACCCTATACGCAGGAACCACCGCCAAGCTTCAGAAACGACTCCAACGCATACAGAACGCCTCCGCACGCCTCATCCTCGACATTCCCCGCCACAGCCACATATCCGCCCACCTGAAACACCTGCACTGGCTCCCCATCAACAAGAGGATCACCATCAAGCTCCTCACCCACGGACACAAAGCACTCCACGACATGGGCCCCGAATACCTCAACAGCCGCCTCTCGTTCTACACGCCCACCCGTCAGCTCCGCTCAGCCAGCCTCGCCCTCGCCACCGTCCCACGGATCCGCAGAACCACTGCCGGAGGAAGATCATTCTCCTACCTGGCAGCCAAAGCATGGAACTCCCTCCCCGCACACCTAAGAACTACCCAGGACCATCTCGCCTTCAGGAAACACCTCAAGACATGGCTCTTCAAGCAGCAGTAAACCCCCCCCCCTCCAGCGCCTTGAGACCCTCACGGGTGAGTAGCGCGCTCTATAAATGGACTGATTGATTGATTGATTGAGGCAGAAAGAAATGATAGGAGCAGAACAGTCCTTCCAATCAAAGGCCAAGTATGAAAGCAAAGTAAGAGCAAAGGAGGGGAAATTCGGAGCAACAGAGACCTAAGGTATGTCGGGAATTTTTTTTTAGACTTTCTTGAATTTGAAATTGTTTGCTGATGACTACAGGTTTCAGGTTGCTTCATGATAAAGAAGGTTGTGGAGGGTTGAGGTAAGGTGCTCTGCGCTTTTGATACCAGTTGTTAGTCTAGCAGCTCGTTTCTAGGATAGCTGGAGTTGTAGTAGTGTTATGAATACCACCCCCATTCAAAAGGTACAACTTGAAAGACTCCCTCGGCCCCAAAAGGATCTTGCTGGCTATACCACCTTTGGAGGAAAGCTAAATCGACAAGTGTGTCTCAGTCTTGTCTATAATGATTTGGCTCATCTGAATGCAGAGTGCTATGAAACAAACAGCCCTGCCGGTGAAGTTCTCATCTGCAAGTGCGAGCACTCACTTCGACCCCCAAAATGAGCAGGCACTCACAGCAGTAGTTTAAAAAAAATATATATATATATGTTAATTTGCATGTACAATCAGCACACAACCATTGCATATTAGAATAATGAATATTATTATTGTAATCTCATCAACCATAATATAGCGTAAAATGGATATTAGAAAAGTCCAAAACATTTTAAACCCACACATCCTTTCTATCTGTTGGTTTAAACTGTACCGAATGGCTATGTCTATACTATCATCAGCTACATTTATACGGTATTTCCTGAAATATTATTATTTTCCCTTGCTATCTTATGGCATGTCATGCATTATCCCTGCATAGCTGTAGATGGGTCCCATGCCTCCAGTCGGACATCAGCTTCTAGCATTTCCCAAATAAACTAGCCTTTATTTCTGCAGCTTCTACAGTTTTAGGTCTTTTTATACCCCTTTAGCTAATCATTCTCTGTCGAGATGCTCTATGTAGAGGGGAGTACGAGTTGATGTGTAGTTTCTTCCATCTACATAACCGCACGGTCAAGGAAGTAGAAAGAGAAGCCATTGTACCAAACCGTGCTTAGTTCCACATTAGCGCTGCACCAGGACGGAAAAACGTGTAATGCATA
Organism: Pleurodeles waltl; assembly: GCF_031143425.1. Taxonomy (NCBI): domain Eukaryota; kingdom Metazoa; phylum Chordata; class Amphibia; order Caudata; family Salamandridae; genus Pleurodeles; species Pleurodeles waltl. The sequence continues at coordinate 302,523,150 of NC_090440.1, forward strand.
TGCATTAAAACACTTCCAACCACAAAACCGATTAAAGATCCGGCTCACAAACATTATGCTCCCAAATAGATTACTGCTTCCCATTAACACTCTGCTAATCAAGCTCAACTTCCCTAGGGAACAAGATAGCGTGGAATGAGGATTCCCCCGCCACTTATAATACTGAACTGAATGATGCAGACTACACCCATGGCACGGCCTAATATGTTCCATGTTCAGGAGTGAATCGCTTGTCTGATAAAGGATGAGTCACATCTCTATCGGTTCCACATTGTGAGCCCTTATGCTGGTAAGTGACTTATAACTGTACCCGAAGATGTATGCCTAGAATGCACTCTCACCTAGTGAATGTTTGCTACCTGGTTGTTTCACTCTCGAATCTCCATGTGAAAACCACAAGTAATGCAACATTGCGGGTGGGTAACTGTGCATATACCCAACTATCCTCACAAACATGGAGTAGAGGAAACAATATCTCCAAACAAAAACAAAGGAGCACAGCAATGAAACCTGAAGAAAACGAGCCTTAACATTTTAAACGGATGTAAATAAATGAAGTTTGATACATTTTATGTTATATTATGCTAAACTCAATACTAAAATGGCACTAAAAGGCGTAATCTAATAAACTGTCTTCATGATCTACTTAACAGATTTGATATTGGGGCTCATATCATTTCTGAAAGAGGTGAGCAGAACAAACAAACAAACAACGACTTCCATATTCTCAGCTTCAATTGAGTGGTTCAGTTAATCTCAAAACAATATAATTTCGAGAGGCTTCCTTCTTTTTTATAGCAGTGCACAAGCATAGAGTGGAAACGCTGTACCTCAGGGACGCAGTGAGTGCTTTAGAGCACTATTTCACATGCAACTGCCTCCGAGATAATCATGCAGTTAAGGCAGGCTGAAAACTATCTGGTTTCATGGGACTCGAGTAAGGAAGACATTCCCCACACTGCATTTATGAGCTGTTCTTTTCTTGCTTGAGCAGCTGTTAAGATTATGGTCATGAAATCTGAATCGTCTGCTCATTTATTATTTAGTTGCTTTCTGTCTGAATAGAATATGAGGCCCTCATAATGTGACTGTCACGGTGTTCCAGATACCTTGACAATAGCCCAGCAGTTTGTTTTAAGAATATAATATTTTATCATTTGCACTGTTTAGTTAACACCGTTTTTCGTTTTAGACCACCAGGGGAGTAGTACGTGGTGTGCCTTGTATGAATCTCGCTATGTTTTTCTTACCCACAATGATTTGCAAACCAGAAACCTTGGCTAAATTTACATATTTTCCTAGTATTTCTGTTAGAGAAAGTTCTAGACTCGGTGAGGATCCACAAATATCATACCATCCAGCATTCCTATAATTCTCTCGCTAAAAACAGGATTCCACGTCTGTGGCTCAGCCTATAACACAAGACAGAAAAGACAACGTTTTTACGTTCACATTTTTACACTAAAGGCCCCAAACCGCAATTCTGAGATAACAAAATTTGGCCTTAAAATTGTTCTATTCTTATAAATTGGGCAGCTATAATATTTTGCCCCGAGATCAACAATCACCAATGGAAACTTATCAAAATCAGACACTTCTGAAAACTACATGCTAGGGGAGATCCACAATCACTAATGGAAACATATCAAAATCAGATGCTTCTGAAAACTACATGCTCGAGGAGTTTGACTTGCATGAATCCCTCAGAGTCTAAGCAGCTGCTAGCACCCCTTTTAAAACCATTTAATAAAAAAATCTCACAAAGTCTTACTTATATTTTTTTTAAATGGAATCCATTAGCACTCTAGTCATTTGTTTACTGCCTCTTTGCTTATGGAGAGTCTGCCATCTGTATTTGAATGGAGTAGACAGGATACCAGTGGTTGTGATGCAAAATGTTTCTATACTATACAACTAAGAATAAGGGGTGTACAAAATTGCCCACTATTTTCTGTAAAATAATATAAAAAGTCATGGAAATTATTCAAAGTATGTGAAATGTTTTTTGAGTGACTTTTCACAGAAAGGCATTGTTGGAATGGAAAAGTCCTCTGCATGATAAGAGACTTGTACCCTTGTCCTGAGTGCCCAACTGTACTATATATAGTCTGGATCTCTAATGCTGGTTTTCTGTCAGAGGCAAACACTTATCCTGGGTATGTGGCATGATATATGGCTGTTTACGTATAAAACAAAGTGCTCCTGAAGGAGTCACATATATATTCTAATTTGAGCTGGTATAGAAATCCAACATATTGAATTAAACATCACATATAGTAGTGGCAAGGGGTACCAAAAATGAATTCTCAAACACTTATTCTTTTTTTATATAAACGTTGCAACAAATATTAATACATTATTGTGAAAATTATATAAAAAAGAATAACTTTTCTAGAATACTTTTATATATGCCTCATCACTAGTATATGCAATGTCTAATTCAATATAAGTTGGATTTCTATATCAACTAATTTGGAATATATTTAAGTGACTTCTTCAGGAGCCCTTTGTTTTATAGGTAAATTTGTCCCCAGTCTCCTGGAAGAATTTTGGGTAGCCCTAGTGTGCTTGAATGACATTGGCCTGTGTCACAGATTGCGGTCTTGTTGGAGCATAAGGGACACCCAAAGTGCTACCCTCAAAGCAGTGGAAGGCTACCACCTTCACCAGGAGTTGAGAAGAATGAGCGTGGTGGTGGTAGTGCATTGTGTAGTAATCAGCAGAAGTGAACAGGGCCTTTTTACCCTGTCTCTCTGGAATGTGACCTAGAGACTCACTCACATTTTTAAAGGTCCTGATGCCGTGTGCTTACTTTACCCTTGGCTTGCATCAGATAAATATGAAGTGTTGCATAGTGCAGGAGTTGTGACTCTGCGTGTGTTGGTTGTATACGTGGGAAGGGTACAATACAAGGATGGTGCAGTACATGTGTGGTTAGTACACAAGCAGGGTGTATGTATGTCTGAGAGGAATACAGTACATGAGAGATGTAGGGATGAGTGTGCTTAGGGGTCATAAGTGCAGGGTGTATGTGTGGTTGCATGAAGTACATTACATGAAGGATGATGTGTTGTGCAGCACACATTGTGTGTTTGCGTGTGTGTTAGAAATGGGGTTTCTGGTTGGCTAGGGTATGCACCTCAGCCAGGTAGAACCTAACCACTCTAGTCAGGGCTTGGGAGTTACACGTCCAAGATAACCCCTGCTCACCCCCTTGGTAGCTTGGCACGAGCAGTCAGGCTTAACCTGGAGGCAATGTGTAAAGCGTTCGCACAACACCCAACACAGGTGACGCAAAATGTACACCACAAAGTAAACACAACACTGGCTATGTAAAAATAATCTGTATTGCAAAAAACATAATTAAGGAATACCTGCTACCTTAGCAGTTGTCAGAAGGTTACACAAGTTACTAATAATCTGCAGGAATATGCAGTTGTCACATTAGAACACGTAAGCACTCAGGATTCTGCAACATAAGCAGTAGTCAGGAATTATAGAAAAAGGTATATGCACTTGTCATGAACAATTCCTAACTACCCATAAAAGGAACATTGGAGAATATACCACAAGTCATATACATACATATCAGCTAGACATGCCTAGAAAAGGAACATGAGCACATATATGTATCACCAGTAAACAGGTAGGAAATCTACACAACCAAAAGTCTGTACTAGGCTCCTAGAAACTAGATTCCCTAGAAAGTACCTGTTTTCTGGCTGAAGAGGCACTTCTAGTGCCTAAAGGTGAGTGTAGGGGGCCCCCGGCGCTCCGGCGCGCAAAACGTGGGCCACGCAATGTTTTTTGGGGGGAGAGGGACGGTCTGCCACCTCTCTACCGTGAACCGGCCCCTCCGGGGGCCTCCGTTCTGGGAGGGGGGAGGCCTCGGCCTCCTCGCACCCTGTCAGTGGGGTGGGGGGCCGGGCGCGGTCCAACAACCAATGCTTGAGTAAAAAGGTGGGAAGGGACCTCCGTTGAGGTCTCCCTTCCAGATTTGAGGTCGGTCCAGAGATGCCCAATAACAGGAGCGTCCCGCTCCTTACGCAATGACTGGGGAAGTGGGGCACTCCACGCGCCTTCCCCGAGTCCTGCTTCAATGGGGAAAGAAAGCTCGGACCCCTCCGGGGGCCCGAGGGAAGACACTCGACCGCACCCGAGGTGGTGCACGAGTGAAGGAAGCTTCCCGAGCCGCCGGGAGGCTTCCTGTCGACCCAAGGCCGCTGGTGCCCCGGGAGCGCTCCCAGAAGTGGGAGGTGCCTCGGGGGGGCCGAGAGGAGTGCGCCGGCTCCGGGGAAAGTCTCTTCGTGACCCGGGGGCACTGAGTGTAGCGCGGATCTTGCGCTGACTCGAGCCCCGCAACCCGGGCTGCAACGGTGATTTTTAGGGCAGGAAAAGTGCTTCCTAAGCGCTGAAAGAAGATTTGAGCCCCGGGCTGCAGCGGTGTCCTGGGGCAAAGGCAAAGTGCTTTTGGAGCGCTCAGGACACAGTTAAAGCCCGGGCTGCGGCGGTGAAATTTCCCAGCAATTTCTGGAGGAAAGCGCTTTTCCCAAAGCGCTAAGGAAATGCTGAAAAGATCGGTGCAGGGGTCAGGGGCACAGTACCCTGCCCCCTGGGAGCAATCAGGAGCCCGAGGAGCACAGGGCTGGGGGGCCCAACTACAGACCAGCACAAGGGGTGCAGATAGTGGCAGTTCCTCCTAGTGACCAGGCAGGTCACAGGTCAGCACCACAGCAGCAGTCCAAGGTGGTTTCCTGGTGAGTCCTTTCATCAGCGCTTTGTGTCCAGTTTCCGGTTCCAAGAATGTTCAAATTGTGGGGAAAATTCCCCTGTACTTATAGTCAGTTCTTACAGTGTTTTTCAATGGTAGGGAGAGGAGGTTCCAGCCAGTTACAACTGGTTCTGGGAGTGACCCCTCTCTCCTTTCAGTACAGGCTCCAAACATCAGTGGGGGGTTAACGACCCTATTGTGTGAGGCCAGGGCACAGTCTTTACAAATGCAGATGTGCCCCGCCTCTCCCTTCTCTCGCTTCTCTCAGCCCAGGAAGGCTTTACAATATGTAGATGCACCTCTGTGTCACCTCCACCCTCCCTGTGTTCAGGCTGTCTGAGAAGTATGCACAAAGCCCCAAATGTCAGTCTGCCCAGACGTTGATTGGAGACAAGCTGCAAAACACCAAAGTCATAAGCACAGATAAATGTGCACTTCCTAGACGTGGCATTTCTGTGATAGTAATAAAAAATACACCTATACCAGTAAGCAGCATTTCTTACCACTGTCACAACCATACCAAACATGCCTATGCTACCCCTCATAAATCAGACAATACCCCTTACACATAAGGCAGGGCATTTCCAATGCAATCCTATGAGAGGGCAGCACTCACAGTAGTGAGACACCAAGTTAGGCTGTTTGTCACTACCAGGACTGGCCACGCAACATGGCACATGTCCTGCCTTCTACATACATGGCACCTTGCCCAAAGGGCTAGCTAGGGCGTACCTTAGGGGTGACTTACATGTAGTAAAAGGGGAGTTCTGGGCCTGGCAAGTAAATTTAGATGCCAGGTCCCTGTGGCAGGAAACTGTGCACAAAGGCTCTGCGCTAGGAGGCCTTAGATAGGTTTGACAGGCTACTTCAGTGGGTGGTGCAAGCAGTGCTGCAGTACCACTAGTAGTATTTAATTTACAGGCCCTGGGTATAGGGATACCACTTTACAAGGGACTTATAGGTAAATTAAATATGCCAATCGGGTATAATGCAATCATACCAAATTAGTAAGAGAGAGCACATTCACTTTAGCACTGGTTAGCAGTGAAAAAGTGCTCAGAGTCAAAACGTCAGCCAACAAAGGTCAGAAAAATAAGGAGGCAAAAGCAAAAAGTCTGGGGAATGACCCTGTAAAAGGGCCAGGTCCAACAGTGTGTATTGCCAGAGTGTGTCTTTGTGAAGAGCACATCCTGATTAAATACAGAAAAGTTTCAGTGCTGAGCAGTGCATGTAGTTTGAGTCTGTGTTATGAGTGCATGTGCACATGTAAGGGTATAATGCATAGAGGTAAGAATGCTCGACCCAAAGTGTGCTGTGAATGCACACTGAGGGAGTGTGCCTGCAATGGTACATTGTACCAAGGACCCTGGGTTCCATTTTGGGAGGCACATGTCAGACAGATTTGCGTATTGCTTCATTCCTGTGAGCTGGGTGGGGACACACTGGAGTGAATGAAGAGATTCCCTTTACATTTCAAAAGACTGCTCTTTGATTCAGTAAAGGATTACAAGGAAGGGGCCTGGGCACATCTCAGGAAAGGAGATGGGGCAGATAAGAGGATCAGAGAGAATAGGACTGGGTGTCTGGGATTAACCCTGTGATGCACATATAACTGTGGCTGACATCCAGGTGTAAACCCCGGTTACGCCCATGAATTAATTTGTGGACAATCAGATTTGGAGTTGTGCCTACTGTGACAGACCTCTTTCATGGATGAAGATGAAAAAGAGAAGTGCCTACTTCAAAAGAAGCAGAACACAAACATAAAACCTCAAAGACACAGACCCATTTGGTGTCTGGAAAATGGCTTAAAGAAGGGGAGGTTGAGTCACTGCCAAACAGGCAGATGGGCTGTTTGAGAAGGGGAAGCTCAGCAAGACTTCTGCTTGTACCCTGGACATCATAAGCTCTGTATGGGAAGCACTAAGCTGAATCACTGCACCGCGGTGACCCCGTATGCCAGAGGTGTCACCAGTGAACTTGGTTTGGCCAGGTGTGCAAGACCTTTGACTGCCATAATCTGTGTCCTGCTTTATATCAGGAGGAGCCACTGTGGTGAGTTTGATTGCCTAGTAAGTCCACACCCTGATTGTGACTAACTCTGCAACTCTGTATGCCAGGAGAGGCTACTAGTAAAACTTTGGCCTAGACTTTGGGTCTTTTCCCCAAACTGAAGGAGAACTGCTGTGACCAGTGTTTGAGCCCGCACATCATGATCTGCACTTGACAAAGTCCCCAAGATTCACTGAGATGCTGCCGAGGACATCGCACCCTCGTTGGAAGGGGAAGAGCAACTTGCCTTTTGTGTTAGCTGAGCAGGAGCAGCTCCGATCATTGAAAACCAACCAGCATCACTGCTCTACCGTCTGGGGCTGTTTGAGAAGGGGAAGCTTTGCAAGACTTCTGCCTGTACCATGGACTGCGGGCAGAGGCCTGCTAGACTCTCTGCTGGACATAAAGATCACCTGCCGTGCAGCACCATCGCCTGCCTGCTTGCCAAGACTAGTGTGGCCTGCTGGGGAGAGGAGAGCATTTGAGGAAGCGAGGTCCAGTGGGATCCCTGCACTGTGTTTGAGGCTGTGCACTGATCGGGCTATTGCCTGTGTGCAGTATCAGCTCTGTGATCCTTGAATGCAAGAAGAGGGCCCTGTGATTCTGAGCTGCATCAAAAGCTCTGTATGGGAAGCACTGAGCTGCATCACTGCACCATGATGACCCTTATGCCAGAGGGGTCACCTGTGAACTGAGATTAGGCCAGGTGCGCAAGACCTGTGACTGCCATCATCGGTGTCCCGCTATATGTCAGGAGGGGCCACTGTGGGTAGTTTGATTGCCTAGGAAGTCCACACCCTGATTTAGACTAACTCGGCAACGCTGTATGCCAGGAGAGGCTACTGGTACCACTTTGGCCTGGAGTTTGGGCCATTGCCCCACACTGAAGGAGAACTGCTGTGAGCACACACATCGTGATCTCCACTTGATGAAGTCCCCAAGGTTCACTGAGATGCGGCTGAGGACGTCGCACCTTCGTTGGAAGGGAAAGAGCAACTTGCCTTTTGTGTTAGCCGAGAAGGAGCAGTTCAGATCACTGAAAACCAACCAGCAGCGCTGCTCGACAGGAGCAGCCTGCACTGTCGGGTGTAGCTGCATCCATAGTGGGCGGCCCAACTACACCATACAGGATCTAGACTAGGGAGGGCCTAAGAAGAGGGCACATGCTGGACCTCTGAACTCTCCCACACCACCAGAGCAGGTAAGACTGAAACAAGGCTGTGGCACCATAGACACATTTGACTGAATACCTAAAAGGTCAGAAGGAAGAACTTTTCAGTTCAGCCTAATAGTTTGGATTCCATGATGCAGCCACCAGTAAATGGGGACTAACCCTGAACATGTTACATGAGCGAGGGTAGGACTGGGATTCATCTGACAACTACTACAGCCCCAGCCTCAAGGGAGAATGTATTATTGCATTTGAATGTTGAATCTCTTTGAATGCGTAGAATTTGAGTGGGGCTGGGATTCACCTGAAAACTACTACAGCCCTGGCTTCAAGGGGGACTCTCTTGCATTTGAATGTTGCACCTCTTTGCATGTGTAGAATTATAAATTAAATATTACTTTTTGTAATAAAAGCAAGTATTTGAATAGACATTGATTTATTGTTAGTAATAATGCTTACATTTTGAAACTTAAGTGGTGTTCACTAAACTGTATCTACGCCTGTCACCTGATGGGATTGGAGTTTACAATGTGCAATAATAGTACCAATGTTTGATTACTGTCTTCATAATGGAGCATAACATGTACAATTATGTGGTCACCATACCAAAACTTGCATGCCCCGTTTATTGCGCATTTTTTCCAGGTACATTTCGGCAGGTTTGACCAGCTACATTTTAACTAGGAATAAATGCAAGCGGCATGGCGCGTTTAGACCAACTCATAATTCTGCTTTTCAGCAATTGGAGCCACCACACATATTGCAATTTTAAAGCAAAATGTAATCTGGGCCTTATGTATGAATTCCCGAGTCAAGTAAATGTACTTGTACTACGCATATTCATTTCCCTGCATGATTTCTTTGGGGAGCTGAATTTTGTGTTAAATATTTTTAGGATTTTATAAAACTTAATACATGTTCCCTGAAAAATATATCTTGAAACAATATACATCTATACTTTATCTGAATAACCTTAAATGAATCCCCATTCATAATATTCACTGCAAATTATTTGATACAATACATACAAAACTCTACAGATATCCTGATGAGACTACATTTCAAAAAACACAGTTTTGACATAGGACACAGTACAATAATACACACCATTTTCTCTCAAATATCCATAAAGGAATTCATGCTGTAAGACACCAGTGGTGGCTGGTGAGATTTGAAAGTGGTTGGGTGTTAAGGAGTTCAGCTCAATTTCTTCCCAAGATTTGTCACACTTATACTCACTCCATATCACATTTACTCTTCCCTTTCACCCACTCTCACATTCCCTGACTTAGGTATTCTCAATCATACTCACTCCCACTCACTGTTCCCCACACATAAATTACTCATGCTAACTTGTTCTCATTCTAATTTTTAAACAGCCATACACACACTAACCCTTTCACATTAACTGCCTATGGGCGCCTGTGTAACTGCACCTGCTGCAGCTACACCCCTGACTCACGTCCGTTCCTTTCCAAATCTCCAATCACTTACTCCTTTGAAGCACTCACACTGTTTCACCCACTTCCTCCTAATCACTATCACTTCTTGATATACACTCAGATTCTTACTCACTTTCACTCTCATTGACACTTGCAAACACACATGCACGCTTTCATTCATGATATTCACTTTCAGCCACTCACAAACATAAACACGTACATACATACATACATGAACAGAGAGACAAAAGTTTTTTAGCTACTTAATTTATTTGCTGGGATCTCACAGTTTCCATGGCGGCAGCAGATGAGGACTCTAGTGCTGGACATTGAACCAGCAAGCTATGATTCACAGTGAAGAGACAGACAGAGCAACAAGGGCAGGTGTGAAAAGGGAAATACTCATGTTAATCCCCCTCCCAGCTTCTTGATAGGATTGGACGTACAGATCTGTAAGAAGCTGGGGCAGTGCTGGTGCTATTGCCTCAGCTATTCTGTGTGCTTTCTCATTGGCCTCAGAGATGCACTAATGTGTGCCCTGACAGCCACAGTGTAGCACATATACTGTGCTGCCTGAGTCAGGCACAGTATGTCTGCTAGATAAACTTGATTGTGCCTGTGTGAGGGACTGTGGTTGAACTATGCAATTAATACATGCACAATCTAGCCATCTAAAAATAGTCAAGTTTTAACAACACTCTGCAGCTGAATCGTGCATCAGCAATTGTATGGTAAATAATTCTCATCTACAATGAGAAAAACATTTATTGGTCTCAATAAATGTGTTTTAGTATATTCTTAGGCAACCAGCAAGTAGTGTTGAAGTAGGTGCCAAACAAAGTTTTAGAAACATCTTAATATCTCCTTTATACGTGGTATTTTAGAATGCAATACTCTAATGACCACCAAAATTTAAATAGCTGACAAAACAAGCAATATTGCTACCCAGCATTCCAAAGAAATATGTTTCCACAGTTAGCATAGATCACGTCTATGCTACCATAAAATGCATTGCTTAAAGCCCGTCCGTTCTTGTTCACTTCTTTATTGATGACTTTCTATTAAAAAAAAACATTTTTGTTCCTAGCCACAACCAATGTGTTTCCTCCTCCTTGGGACGTTTTCAGGACTACAAAAATATACAATAAATTACAATTGCCCAACAGGGGTTTTATGGTGGCTGATCCCCTATACTTGTGCACTCTTCTTTCGCTTGATTTTTCTGTACAAATAAGTGATTAATTCATAGTGACATGTGCGGTACTAACTGTTCCAGCCATCTTATAAATTACCAATTGACAAAACAGATGAATATCTGCATCTCCCTCTAAACAATTACGTTTAACTGTGATTTTTACATAATTTGCAACCTGAAGACAGACTCAAAATTGATTGCCAGAGAATATGATTATTTTGATCACTATTAACTGAAAGTAAGTAAATCCCTTATCCGGCCACTGCTTGTGGAACTAACTAATTCATGCAATGTGATTTAAACTTAATGTACACAATCTGCCAAAATTGTATGAATATTGCAGTTCTGCTATAAGAACAACTATTGCTGTTTCAGAGTTCTTTCTCTTTCAGTAAGTGCCAATTTCAAATGAAGTCTGTTAGACTTGGCATCCTTGGCATGGTCTCCCCTAACTTTTTGCCACTGTTTCCCAGGTTGTTGATGTGTGCCGGACTCCTTTTTTGCTATTTTTGTTACTCCGGGCACTCTACCACTGCTATCCAGTGCTAAAGTGCAAGTGCTTCTATAGAAGATGTGTATGTAATTGGCTTTCCATGAGTGGCATATTTGATTTACTGGTAAGTCCTTAGTACAGTGCACTAGAGGTGCCCAGGGCCTGTAAATCAAATGCCACTAGAGGGCCCGAAGCACTGGTTGTGCCACCCACATTAGTAGCCCTGTAAACATGGCTCAGACCTTCCACTGCAGTGTCTGTGTGTGCAGATTTTAACTGGCAATTTGACTGTAAGACACCCCTAAGGTAGGCCAGAGGTAGCCACATGGGCCGGGTGCAGTGCATGTTTAAGGTAGGACATATAGTAATGTGTTCTATATGTCCTGACAGTGAAATACTGCCAAATTCAGTTTTCACTGTTGCAAGGCCTATCTCTCTCATAGGTTAACATGAGGGCTGCCTTTAAAAATGATTAAAGTGTAGATTCCCTTTGGGAGCAGATAGACATGTGGAGTTTTGGGTCTCTGAGCTCACAATTTAAAAATACATCTTTTAGTAAAGATGGTTTTGAGATTGTGTGTCTGAAAATGTCACTTTTCGAAAGTGGGCATTTTCTTGCTGAAACCATTCTGTGATTCCGCCTGTTTGTGGATTCCCTGTTGGGCTGTTTTCACCTCTCTCTAGACAGTGACACAAAGGGAGCTGGGGTTTAGCCTGCATATCCTGATGAGCCATCTGTGCTAGGAGTGAGGGGAGGAGTGGTCACTTACACCTGAAAGGGCTGTGCCTACCCTCACACAATGCAGTCTCCAACCCCCGGTGTGTGTCTGGGGCCTGACCTGGGCAAGGCAGGATTTCACAAACAAGAGAGATTTTCCTTTGAAGTAGGCCAACTTCAAATGCCAAAATGGGTATAAGAAGAGCACCCGAACACCTGGGAAATGTGATCACTTCTGGACTTCAAGAGCAACCTCAGCCTGGAGAAGAGCGGAAGAGCTGAGTAGAAGTGCTGCCCTGCCTGTGACTGTGCTTTGTGGAGCTATCCTGCAGTTGCTGCTTCTGACTGTGCAAGGGGACAAAGACTGGACTTTGTTGTGCATTCCTGCTTGTGAAGAAATCTCCAAGGCCTTGTCCTGAGCTTGCCTCCTGTTGTTGAAGTTTCAGGGCCATCAAAGACTTCTCCTGCCAGGACCTGGACTCTCTGCTAAGACTCCAGTGCCAAGTGGTGCCCTATCCAGTTCCTGTGGCCTTGGAAGGTGAAGCTGGCAGACCAAGACTGAAAATCCACGCACAGACCGCCGTGCAGGGAAAATTTTGACGCACCTTCTGAGACGTGGCTGAGAAATGATGTGCAGCCGGATTCGTGGCTGAAATCGACGCTCCACCTGCATCGTGGCTGGAAGATCGACACACGCAGCTGGAGAAATGACGAGCAACACCCGCTGACAGAGGATGATAACATCACAACCCACATAGCGCGGTTTTGCTGATACCCTCCGGCAGGGTTTTCGTCGCAAACCTTGCTGAGCGCAGTAAAAAACTACACAAAGTCTGCCCGGACACAAGTGCTTGCCCAGATCAACGCATCGTTCTCCCGCAGAGAGGAAAAACGACGCAAGCCGACCTGACCGGAGGAAAAGAACAACGCACGGTCTTGCTTGCGAGTGAGAAATTGATGCATCACCAGTGCGTGTTATTTTGATGCTACCCAGGTACTTTTCAACGCTAATGATGTTTTTACTGTTTTCTCAAGGATTTAAGACTCTTTTGCTTTTAAAATTAATAAATTGACTTGTGTATGTTGGATTTTTGTTGTTTTGGTTTTGTTTAGTTTAGATATATATTACCTATTTTTCTAATCATGTGTTGTGTCCTTTTGAGTTACTCTGTGTGTTGGTACAAATACTTTACACCTGGACTCTGAAGTTAAGCCTGCCTGCTTGTGCCAAGCTACCAAGGGTTTGAGATGGGGTTAACTAAGGGTGATTCTTCTTTACTCTGACTAGAGTGAGGGTTCTTGCATGGACAGGGATAACCTGACTGCCAACCAAAGACCCCATTTCTAACATTGGTGATCAGCAGTTGGGAGTGGACTTGTATTTGTACTTTACATACAGTAATTAAGTGTACAGTACTGTTTACAGTGTAGACCACTACGTGACCACATACTACTTGTCTTGTGATTTTGCTTTTTCTCTTTTTTGGATTTTTCCCTACTTCCATTTTGTGGTAATCCTTGATTGACTTTTGAACTTCATTGGGAAATAGTTTTCTGCCTTTGGAACTTTGCACTTCTGATGAATTGTCATCATGTCTCAGACTGGAGATGCATCAGCTGGAGCTGCTTTTGATTTAGGGAAACTGGAGAGTTACAGAGTGGCCCAATTGAAACAGTTCTGTAAGGATCTTGCCTGCCCCATTAGGAGCTCCATCAGACAGGGGGAGCTGCAAAAGGCACAGAGGGCCTGGGTGACATCCAAGGAAGCTGAGGGGCACACAGAAGATGAGGATGAGGGTGAGGAGGAGGAGGTGCAGAGTATTCACAATGGTATTGTGGGTGGGCCTGTTCTGTCTGGGGAGAGGGTCTCCAGGGCAGGTAGAAGTGTCTCATCTAAGGGTCTGACTCCTGAAGAGTTGTAGGACAGACAGGCAGAGAGGGCTCACCAGTTGGAGTTAGAGAAAATGAGGCTAACCATAGAATAGAAAAAAGTTATTGTTGGCTCATAAACTCAGCTTGAGGGAGATTGATCAGAGGAGGCAGTCTAGTAGGGATGATGGCGGCAACATCACAGTGCAGCCTGAGAGGAGGGTGCACATTCCTAAGGACCTTGTGAAGGATTACAAGAGGGAGGATGACATACTGCTGTGGTTTAAGGGGTATGAGTCTGCTCTCCATATGAATATGGTCCCTGAAGACCATGGGGGACGGGTCTGTGGAAGCTCTTTAAGGTAGAGGGAAGAGATACTCTGACATCCTTAGAGGATCCCCAGGGGCTCACTTACCCTATCATGAAGGATGCCCTGATCACTAGGTATGGTATCACCCATGATCAGTATATGGACAGGTTTAGGTCCTATAAGAAGAAGGAATCCCAAACATGGTTGGAATGTGTTGATTCATTTTGCAGGTCACTGGATGGTTGGGTGAAGGTCAGTAAGGTGACAACATATGAGGGGCTTTTCAATCTGATGGCTTGGGAGAACTTGTACAGTTTATGTTTTCCAAAGCAGCGCCAGCACCTAATTGACAGCAAGCTGACTGACCCTAGGAAGCTTGCGCAGGAAGAGGACCACTGGGAGAGCACCAGGGTCCAGAAGAGGTATGGGGGAGACCACTAACCAAGGGAAGGCAGGGTCCCTCTCAGAAGAAAGGGGGAATAAGAGTAAACGGGGGGAGTTCTCTAAAGGGCCCAAATATGATTCCCAGGGTAAGGAGTCCCAGCCCCCCAGTGAAAAGAAGCCATGGTTCTTCAAAGGTAAACCTGTGGCAGGTAGTCCCCCACATAAGTGCTATGCATGTGACCAAGTGGATCATGTGAGGGGGGACGCCAAATGCCCCAAGAGTAAACCGGCACCCACTGGTGCTCAGTCCCATGGTTTGGCTAGTGTAGCACTTGGGGAGGAGTTGGTTCCAGGTGGTTGGGAGCCAGATGAGATGACCCTTGTCTCACTAGGGGACAGTGAGATGGTCCAGAGAACCCTGGAGGCTGAGAATACTAAGAAGTACAGGCAGTGGGTGACCATCAATGGACAGAGGGTGGAGGCTATGAGAGACACAGGAGCTAGTGTGACTACAGTGAGGAGTCACCTGGTGCCTGAAGAGCAGATAGATCCCAGGGTACTTCACCAAGTAGTTGTGGTAGACAATTCAGAGTGCCTGGGCAGAGTGGTGCAGGTTCCTTTTGAATGGGAGGGGGATCTCAGGTTCCTTGAAGGTAGCTGTGAGTCCAACCATGCCTGTAGATTGTTTGCTTGGCAATGACCTGGAGGATTCCCCTTGGAAGGAGGTGGAACACAGGTCACACTAGGAGATGGTGGGTGTGCCTGAGTGTGTATGCATATCCACCAGATCTATGGCAGCCCATCAGGGTGATCAGGATATCCTGGAGCTTGAAAGAGTGGGCCGGGTGTCTGCCAGAAGGAGAAAGGGCAAGGGGCATGGGAAACCGGCCCCAGAAGTTCCCACGGTCCAGGAGGAGGCTGAACCTGAGGGGGAGGCCTTGGAGCCTACAGGGGAACAGGTGGCTGAACTGGGTGAAGTCTCTGAGTTGTCAAAGTGGCAGCAGGAAGAGGGGTCTACCAGGGAAGCATTTTGTGAGTCACAGAAGTCATGCCCTACTCTGGAGGGTTTGTCGCAGCAGGCTGTAGACCAGGTATCTGGCAAGGAGCCTGGATCACATCTGATTTACTGGGAAGATGGCCTCCTATATAGCAAGCCTAAAGTTCCTGAGCCTGGGTCAGCCCGTGTGCTGGTGGTACCCCAGTGATTCAGAGCCTTCCTACTGGGTCTGGCTCATGACGTGCCTTTAGCTGGTCATTTGGGTCAGGTCAAGACCTTTGAGCTGCGTGTCACCCACTTCTATTAGCCCCAAATGCGCAGGCACTCTGATGCTCATTGTAGGTTTTGCTCAACTTGTCAGGCAAGTGGCAAGAGTGGGGGGAAATGTAAAGCTCCCCTCAAACCTTTTCATGTTGTTAGTACCCCCTTTGAAAGGGTTGGTATTGACATTGTGGGGCCTCTGGATCCCAAGACAGCCATGGGCAATAGGTTTATCCTGGTCTTGGTGGACCATGCCACCCGGTACCCAGAAGCCATTCCTTTAAGGTCAATCACTGCCCCTGTGGTGGGCCATGCCTTGATGGAGTTTTTACCTGCATGGGGTTCCCCAAGGAAGTGGTGTCCGATAGGGGTACCAACTTCATATCAACATATATGCACTCTCTGTGGAAGGTGTGTGGGCTAAGCTACAAGTTCACCACACCTTACCACCCCCAAAGTAATGGTCTGGTTGAGAGATTCAACCGCACCCTGAAAGGCATGATCTTGGGCCTGTCAGAGCCATTGTGGCGGAAGTGGGACGTCCTCTTGCCATGCCTTCTGTTCGCTTACAGGGAGGTGCCTCAAAAGGGGTTTGGCTTTAGTCCCTTTGAGCTGATCTATGGCCACCCTGTGAGGGGACTGTTAAGTCTGGTGAACGAGGCTTTGGAAGAAACCTCCTAGTAAACCCCCCCAGGATGTTTACAGTTACATGCTGGCTCTGAGAAACCAGACTGCCCTCTTCAGGAGTCTCTCACAAGAAATCCTGGAAGCAAGCCAGGAGGATATGAAACACCGGTATGACCAGAATGCCTTTCTGGTCGAGTTTCAACCTGGTCAGAAAGTGTGGATGATGGCACCAGTGGAGCCCAGGGCGCTCCAGGACAAGTGGACTGGGCCATTTGAGGTGGTGGAGCACAAGAGTGAAGTCACCTACCTGGTGGACTTGCAGACTCCCAGGAACCCTTTGAGGGTCCTGCACGTGAACCGGCTTAAGCCACACTTTGAGCGGGCTACGTTGTCCATGCTCCTAGCAACAGATGACGGGGTAGAGGAGGAGAGTGTGCCTCTTCCTAACCTCCTGCCTGCAGGAGAGAAAGATGGGTCTGTGGAGGGAGTAGACCTCTCCCCCTCTCTGATTGCAGAGCAGCAGAGGGACTGTCGCCAGATGTTGGGACAGTTGCCTCACTGTTCTCCTTGATCCCAGGGGTCACACTCTTGTGCACACATGATGTGGACACTGGGGACAGTGCATCCTTTAAATAAATAAAGGTTTACAGGGTGACTGACAAGGTCAGGGCTAGCATCAAGGATGAAGTATCCAAGATGTTAACCCTAGGGGTTATTGAGCATTCCAGCAGTCCTTGGGCCAGCCCTGTGGTTTTGGTCCCAAAGGCTGCTGCTCCTGGTGCCACCCCAGAACTCCGGTTCTGCGTGGACTACCGGGGTCTCAATGCGGTCACTAAAACTGGTGCGCACCCCATCCCCCGAGCTGATGAGCTCATCGATCGGTTGGGAGTTGCCAAATACCTCAGCATGTTTGAATTAATGTCTGGGTACTGGCAGATTGCCTTGACTGAGTGGGCCAAAGAGAGGTCTGCATTTTCTACCCAGATGGGCACTTTCAGTTTAAGGTTATGCCATTTGGGATGAAAAATGCCCCTGCCACCTTTCAGAGGTTGGTCAACCAGGTGTTGGCTGGACTGTATGAGTTCAGTGCTGACTACTTGGATGTCATTGCTGTCTTCAGTTCCACATGGGAGGAACATTTGCAACACCTCTGCAAAGTGGTGGAGGCCCTGAAAAAGGGAGGTCTCACTACTAAGGCAAGCAAGTGCCAGATAGGGCAGGGTTTCATGGTGTACTTGGGACACCAGGTGGGGAGTGGCCAGGTGGCACTCCTACAGCCAAAGATTGATACCATTCTGGTTTGGGAGCCTCCCAAGACCCAGTCTGAAGTGAGAGCCTTTTTAGGTCTCACAGGATACTATAGTAGGTTTGTCAAGGGGTATGGCACAATTGTTGCACCCTTGACTGAGTTGACCTCCAAAAAGCAGCCCAGAAAGGTGATGTGGACTGAGTCTTGCCAGATGGCTTTTGAAGCCCTGAAGGCTGCCATATGCACAGCACCTGTGCTGAAGGCACCTGCCTATTCCAAGGAGTTTGTTGTGCAAACAGAGGCTTCAGAGCATGGTATTTGAGCAGTTCTCTCACAGCTTAATGAAGATCAACCTGTAGCCTTTATTAGCAGGAGGTTATTTCCCAGGGAATGTAGGTGGAGTGCCATAGAGCGCCAAGCTTTTGCTGTGGACTCGGCGCTGAAAAAGCTAAGACCATACTTGTTTGGGACTCACTTCCGAGGTCAGACCGACCACAGGCCCCTCAGATGGTTAATGCAGATGAAGGGTGAGAATCCAAAACTGTTGAGGTGGTCCATTTCCTTACAGGGGATGGACTTTACGGTGGAACACTGCCCTGGTACAGAACACACCATTGCTGTTGGTCTGTCCAGGTTCTTCTGCCTTAGCGATAAGAACTCCCATGAGGTTGGGTAGTGCTCCCCACTTTCAGCTGTTAGACTTGGCATTCTTGGAGAGGTCTCCCCTAACTTTTTGCTTCTGTTTCCCAGGTTGTTGATGTGTGCTGGACTCTGTGTTTGCTTTTTTTGTTACTCTGGGCACTTTACCACTGCTATCCAGTGCTAAAGTGCATGCGCTTCTATATAAAATGTGTATGTAATTGGCTTTCCATGATTGGCATATTTGATTTACTGGTAAGTCCCTAGTACAGTGCACTAGTGGTGCCCAGGGCCTGTAAATCAAAAGCTACTAGTGGGCCTGCGCCACTGGTTGTGCCACCCACATTAGTAGCCCTGTAAACATGGCTCAGACCTGCCACTGCAGTGTCTGTGTGTACAGATTGTAACTGCCAATCCAACTTGGCAAGTGTACCTACTTGCCAGGCCTCAACCTTCCCTTTTCGTACATGTAAGACACCCCTAATGTAGGCCCTAGGTAGCCTCATGGGCAGTGTATGTTTAAGGTATGACATATACTCATGTGTTCTATATGTACTGACAGTGAAATACTGCCAAATTTGTTTTTCACTGTTGCAAAGCCTATCTCTCTCATAGGTTAATATGGAGGCTGCCTTTAAAAATGATTAAAGCGTAGATTCCCTTTAGGAGCAGATAGACATGTGGAGTTTGGGGTCTCTGCTCACAATTTAAAAATACATGTTTTAGTAAAGATGGTTTTGAGATTGTGTGTCTGAAAATGTCACTTTTAGAAAGTAGGCATTTTCTTGCTTAAACAATTCTATGACTCTGCCTGTTTGTGGATTCCCTGTCTGGGTTAGTTTGACAGTTGGGGTGTTTTCACCTCTCTCTAGACAGTGACACAAAGGGAGCTGGGGTGTAGCCTGCATATCCTGATGAATCATCTGTGCTAGGAGGAAGGTGAGGAGTGGTCACTTGCACCTGAAAGGGCTGTGCCTGCCGCCACACAATGCAGTCTCCAACCCCTTGGTGTGAGTCTGGGGTCTGGCCTGGGCAAGGCAGGATTTCACAAACAAGAGAGACTTTCCTTTGAAGTAGATCACTTCTGGACATCAAGAGGAATCTCTTCCTGGAGAAGAGCTGAGGAGAAGTACTACCCTGCCTGTGACTGTGCTTTGTGGAGCTATCCTGCAGTTGCTGCTTCTCCCTGTGCAAGGGGGAAAGACTGGACTTTGTTGCACATTCCTGCTTGTGAAGAAATCTCCAAGGCCTTGTCCTGAGCTTGCCTCCTGTTGTTGAAGTCTCAGGGTCATCAAAGACTTCTCCTGCCATTACCTGGACTCTCTGCTAAGACTCCTGCTCTGCCAAGTGGTGCCCTATCCAGTTCCTGGGGCCTTGGAAGGTGAAGCTGGCAGACCAAGACTGAAAATCCACACACAGACCGCCGTGCAGGGAAACTTTTGACGCACCTTCTGAGACGTGGCTGAGAAATGATGTGCAGCCGGATTTGCGGCTGAAATCGACGCTCCACCTGCATCGTGGCTGGAAGATCGACACACGCAGCTGGAGAAATGACGAGCAACACCCGCTGACAGAGGATGATAACATCACAACCCACATAGCACGGTTTTGCTGATACCCTTCGGCAGGGTTTTCGACACAAACCTTGCTGGACGCAGTAAAAAAATACACAAAGTCTGCCCGGACACAAGTGCTTTGTCCAGATCAACGCATCGTTCTCCCGCAGAGAGGAAAGGGATTGTGCTGAGAATGCCTCCGGTTGTTGAAGTCTGAGGGCCATCAAAGACTTTTCCTGCCAGCACCTGGACTCTCTGCTGAGACTCCTGCCCTGCCAAGTGGTACCCTATCCAGTTCCTGGGGCCTTGGAAGGTGAAGCTGGCAGACCAAGATTGAAAGTCCATGCAAAGACTGCTGTGCGGGGAAAATTTCAATGCACCTTCGAAGATGCGGCTAAGAAACAACGCGCCGCTGGCTTTGCGGCTGAAATTGACACTCCACATACATTGCGGCTGGAAGATCGACACACGCTGCTGGAGAAACAACACACAACACCCTTTGATGGAGGCCGATAATGTTGCAACCCACATAGTGTGGGTTTGCTGATACCATGCAGCAGAATTTTCGACGCAAATCTCTCTGGGCGTGAAAAAACAATGCAAAGTCCACACGGACCCGAGTGCTTGCCCGGATCCACACATCACTCTCCTGAGGAGAGGAAAAACGACACGGGCCGACCCGACCAGAGGAGGTGAACGACGCACGGTCTCGCTTGCGGGTGAGAAATTTACACTTCGCTAGCCTTTTCCGACGCACACTCATCTGTGCGTGCTATTTTGACGCTACCCAGGTACTTTTCAGCGCTAACAGTGTTTTTACTGTTTTCTCAAGGATTTAAGACTCTTTTGCTTTTAAAATGAATAACTTGACTTGTGTATTTTGGATTTTTGTCATTTTGGTCTTGTTTTGTTTAGATAAATATAACCTATTTTTCTAATACTGTGTTGTGTCCTTTTGTAGTGTTTTCACTGAGTTACTGTGTGTGTTGGTACAAATACTTTACACCTGGACTCTGAAGTTAAGCCTGCCTGCTTGTGCCAAGCTACCAAGGTGGTGAGCGGAGTTAACTAAGGTTGATTCTCCTTTACCCTGACTAGAGTGAGGCTCCTTGCTTGGACAGGGAGTAACCAGACTGCCAACCGAAGACTCCATTTCTAACAAAGCATTACTGTCAATTGCAGTATCACATCTGAAAAGATTTAAACATTGATGGTTGACATGCTTGCACTTTAAATCACCACTTTTTACTTTTACTAAAAGGGGAGAACGTGCTCGGAACTGACAATGTATTTTCTTGGCTATTCCACTAATGAATTTAACCTTTTTGACTAAACACAATTGGAGAGAGTTGTCTCATGTACTTTCTTATCTTCTGCTGGCAGAATTGTACTCCAGGAGTAGTGACATCAGACTCAAACTGATGCCTAGGCTTAGGGGTGGGGGTAAGGGTCCTGCCAATGAAGGATGCTTTCCAAAGTGGAACATCAAGACCAATGTGTGACGGTTCAGAATGTTTTGAGATAGAGGACGTTGATTTCTGTGTGGAAGAATTTTAGTGCACCAGTTATGTACTGATCATTTTCTTGTGTCCCTGGGAACCATATTCTAGGACTGCCATGCAGCTAAACAAAATGTAAATTGTATCTTTTTAGCTGAGGTTCAAGGATACAGTGGCTTTATCCTGTCACTATATCTGGCCCCATGGAGGCTTTGGTGGACACAACCTTTTAGTTTAGGCAGGTTGAACATTTGTTGTCTAGGAAAGTTTTAATGTCATTAGATAAAAACTGTTTGACTAAACACAATCTTGCATCCAATCTATGGCAAGATACCAATCATCTGCATTAGCGATACTGTCCCTTTTTACTTTCAAACAGGAACACATTAAACAGATTTTCTCACAGCTTTCCTAAGCAGCCCTTTTTGTTTCCTTTGTACATTTTGGTTCCCAAATATTTTGTTCCATTTTGCTATCTTTTTCCATTACCTTTTTATCTTTTTAAATAAAGTTCCTTGTTGCGTATTGGTTCTGAACCAGCTTTCCAATGTAGGCCAGATTTGTTCATTCACATTATGAGTGTATGGACTACTTATATGTTATACTTGATACTGGGCAAAGTCATTCCTCTTAATCAGAAAATACCAACATGAAGTACAAAAACATTCAGGAAATGTTGCAGTGAGCAACGACAAGAGTGAGTTTAGAAACCCTGAAGGAAGATAACAACACTCCCACAATGCTGAACACAAAAGTGTATTCTATACAGGAGAGGTTATTATGAAATACTGGAGAAAACAATCTGCATGCTACACCCACCTCAGTAACAAAACAATACAACAAAATGGGATAAATATTTAGCATAATTTGGAAACTAATCAACACAGAATCTATAGTAAATAACCCTTATATGACTAAGGAACATTATAATAAATGATTAGCATACCTTGAGTATAATATTGTAAGAAATGAGACATAACAAATAATCCAATATTAACTGACAACTTCACTATTCATCTTTCTATCATGCACTGTTCCTTTGCAACTTTGAACACATATAAACAATGGACAGATGTAAGATGCAAACTTTATGAAATCCTTAACCTCTTAGGTGCGGGCGTCGGCCACTGGCCGACACCCACACACCCTCCCTGGTGCGGGTCACGACCGAGGATTTTTTTTTTTTTTACTCCCTCCGGGAGACACGGAAGCTACCGTGTCTCCCCCGCCCCCCACCCGCCCCTTTGTGACGTCAGCGCGCCGCGAGGCGCGCTGACGTTGCAAAGGTGTTTTCCCCATGAAAGCAGGAAGCAGCCTTGCGGCCGCTTCCTGCTTTCATGGGGAAAACGGCCTTTTACACGTTCGGGAAGGCCTCGTAAGAAAGGGGAGACACTCCCCTTTCTTACGAGGCCTTCCTGAAAGTGTTTCCTGGCCCCCGGTCGCAACACTTTCAGGTTTCCTGGCTCCCCCGATCGCAGCACAGCTGCGATCGGGGGGGCCAGGAAACATTTTGAAAAGGCCTCGTAAGAAAGGGGAGACTCTCCCCTTTCTTACGAGGCCTTCTGAAACGGTTTCCTGGCCCCCGATCGCAGCTGTGCTGCGATCGGGGGTCAGGAAACCCCACTAGACACCAGGGATTTCACTTTTGGGGGGCGCCCCCCCCCCGGAAAACAGGCCGCCCACCCCCGGCATAATTTTGTTTTATTAATGGGGGGGGAGGGGATTTTTTTTTTTACAAAAAAAAACATGAAATGACAGGGGGTCGTCCGTGGGCAGGGTGACCCCCTGTGGGGGCATTTTTTTTTTTAGATGTTGTAGGGTTTCCCTGGGGGCCATTTTGGCCCCCAAGGAAACCGTACAACAACTAAAAAAAATATATGTATATATCTATATATATATATCTATGTAGATAGATATATCTAGGTACATGGATATATCTATAGATATATCTATGTAGATATATATATATATATATATATATATTTATATATATATATATAGGTAGATCTGTATCAAAGAGATTTATAAAGCGTGCTACTCACCTGTGAGGGTCTCAAGGCGCTGGGGGGACGGGGACGGGGGGAGGGAAAGGGGCTAGGATGTTCACTGTTCAAAAAGCCAGGTTTTGAGGCCCTTCCTGAAAAGAAGTAGGTTTTGGGTCTTGCGAATGTGGGTTGTGAGTGCGTTCCAGGTTTTGGGTGCAATGTAGGAGAAGGATCTGCCCCCGATGGTGGTGTGTTTGATGCGGGGGACAGAGGCGAGAGAGAGGTCAGCTGAGTGGACGTTTCGTGTGGGGGTGTGGAAGGTGACTCTCGTTGAGGTAGGCAGGGCCTGTGTTGTGGAGTGATTTGTGTGCGAGGATGAGGATCTTGAAGGTGATCCTTTTGTCAATGGGGAGCCAGTGGAGGGATTTGAGGTGTGGAGAGATGTGTTTGTGTCGGCGGAGGTCGAGGATGAGTCGTGCTGCTGAGTTCTGGATGCGTGTAGTTTGCACTTGAGTTTTAGAGTGGTGCCGGCGTAGAGGGCGTTTCTGTAATCAAGCCTGCTGCTGATGAGTGCGTGAGTGACAGTTTTTCTGGTCTCTGTGGGCATCCATTTGAATGTTTTTCAGTATACGGAGTTTGTTGAAGCATGAGGAGGTAAGAGCGTTGATTTGTTGGGTCATAGAGAGGGAGGAGTCTAGGATGATGCTGAGGTTGCGTGCGTAGTTGGCGGGGGTGGGTGCAGGGCCTAGCGTGGTGGGCCACCATGGGGGGTCCCAGGTGTTTTTGTGTGGGCCAAAGAGGATTATTTCGGTTTTGCTTGAGTTGAGTTTCAGGTGGTTGGCTGTCATATATACATCACTTTTGTCAATATGTGTGTGGTTTCCCTGGGGGGAAAAGGGTCCGACTTGTCTAGTGGCAGTTTTAGTGCCATAAAGAAGCGCAGAAGGTTTATATGCCTACTGCAAAGAGCACATCTGTATTATATGTAAATAGCTGAGTACATTAGTAAAGTCTATGGAGAGATGAAGGGCACTTTTGCTGGGTGGTAATGAGGGAATCCGAGGAGGAGGGAGTGGGAGCACCAATAATGATTGTTGGACTGGGCGCAGGAGGTGCTAAAGACTGTGACGAATGGTATGTGACAAGGTGTTTTTTGAGTGTCTTGAAAGTACGTGCTGATTGAGGGAAGAAGCGCAGGTAAGGTGGCCTCTACTGTTGCACGTATCTCACACACACCATCGATTTTGTGACTGTCTGCGTAGGCTAGTGTTTTAGAGCAACAGTTTAGCCAATAGCAGAGATGGCATCTTGATGGATGACTGCTGCCTGCACTCGGGTTATAGAGGACCGCTCTGACATAGGATCAGAGACTGAGACATCAGATACTGAGACAGCATCTGAGGGATAGGACAATGGCGCAGACTCTGGGAGTGATTTTTCAGTCAGAGGAGTCCCATTCGAAAACTCCTCTTCCAGTACATTATGAGGGAGGCGATGAGGACAGTCCTGCTGTCCCTTCGCAAGCTGTTCGTGCAACTGGGTAAATAGTGGGTTAGGCCAACCCAGAGAGCAGGTGAATGCGGCGGCAAGCAGAGAGAGAGTGCTCTCTTGGGAGCTCACCAATTTAGTTCAGCCCCAAATTCCACCACCCAAATCATATTGTGGAGACATCAAAATTGTCTATGGCAAAACAAACTGGTTTTGTAAGACAGGCACCTGTGTTTTTGGTCCTGGATTCGGCGGCCAAATAGAGAAACACACTAAACCCAAACATTTCTGGAAACTAGACATTCGGGGGAGTCCACAGAGGTGTGACTTGTGTGGATTCCCCAAAGTTTTCTTACCCAGAATACCCTGCAAAGCTGAAATGTTGAAAAAAAACTCAATTTTTCTCGTATTTCTGTCACACAAACTACAGGAATATGCTGGGATCCACAACATTCCTACCACCCAGTGACTCCTCACCTGTCCTGATAAAAACACTACCCCACTTGAGTGCCTACACCTAGTGCCTGTGTCAGGAATGGATCACCCCAGGGTCAACAGCTGCCTCACGTAAGGACCAACATTGACCGTTGTGTGATCTATTCCTGTCGCAGGCACCAGGCCTAACCACACAAGTGAGGTATCATATTTATCGGGAGACTTGGGGGAACGCTGGGTGGAAGGAAATTTGTGGCTCCTCTCAGATTCCAGAACTTTCTGTCACCGAAATGTGAGGAAAACTTGGTATTTTAGCCACATTTTGAGGTTTGCAAAGGATTCTGGGTAACAGAACCTGGTCCGAGCCCCACAAGTCACCTCATCTTAGATTCCCCTGGGTTTCTAGTTTTCAAAAATGTGCTGGTTTGCTAGGTTTCCCCAGGTGCCGGCTGAGCTAGAGGCCAAAATCCACAGGTAGGCACGGTTTTCTATGAAAAAATGTGATGTGTCCACGTTCTGTTTTGGGGCATTTCCTGTCGCGGGCGCTAGGCCTACCCACACAAGTGAGGTATCATTTTTATCGGGAGACTTAGGGGAACGCCGGGTGGAAGAAAATTTGTGGCTCCTCTCAGATTCCAGAACTTTCTGTCACCGAAATGTGAGGAAAACTTGTTTTTTTAGCCACTTTTTGAGGTTTGCAAAGGATTCTGGGTAACAGAACCTGGTCCGAGCCCCGCAAGTCACCCCTCCTTGGATTCCCCTAGGTCTCTAGTTTTCAGAAATGCACAGTTTTGGTAGGTTTCCCTAGGTGCCGGCTGAGCTAGAGGCCAAATTCTACAGGTAGGCACTTCTCAAAAAACACCTCTGTTTTCTTCCAAAAATTTGGATGTGTCCACGTTGCGCTTTGGGGCGTTTCCTGTTGCGGGCGCTAGGCCTACCCACACAAGTGAGGTATCATTTTTATCGGGAGACTTGGGGGAACGCCGGGTGGAAGGAAATTTGTGGCTCCTCTCAGATTCCAGAACTTTCTGTCACCGAAATGTGAGGAAAACTTGTTTTTTTAGCCACTTTTTGAGGTTTGCAAAGGATTCTGGGTAACAGAACCTGGTCCGAGCCCCGCAAGTCACCCCTCATTGGATTCCCCTAGGTCTCTAGTTTTCAGAAATGCACAGGTTTGGTAGGTTTCCCTATGTGCCGGCTGAGCTAGAGGCCAAAATCTACAGGTAGGCACTTTGGAAAAAACAGCTGTGTTTTCTATAAAAAAAATAGGATGTGTCCATGTTGTGTTTTAGGGCATTTCCTGTCGCGGGCACTAGGCCTACCCACACAAGTGAGGTATCATTTTTATCGGGAGACTTGGGGGAACACAGAATAGCAAAACAAGTGTTATTGCCCCTTATCTTTCTCTACATTTTTTCCTTCCAAATATAAGAGAGTGTGTAAAAAAGACGTCTATTTGAGAAATGCCCTGCAATTCACATGCTAGTATGGGCACCTCGGAATTCAGCGATGTGCAAATAACCACTGCTCCTCAAAACCTTATCTTGATCCCATTTTGGAAATGCAAAGGTTTTCTTGATACCTCTTTTTCACTCTTCATATTTCAGCAAATGAATTGCTGTATACCCAGTATAGAATGAAAACCAACTGCAGGGTGCAGCTCATTTATTGGCTCTGGGTACCTAGGGTTCTTGATGAACCTACAAGCCCTTTATATCCCCGCAACCAGAAGAGTCCAGCAGACAAAACGGTATATTGCTTTCAGAAATCTGACTTCGCAGGAAAAAGTTACAGAGTAAAACATAAAGAAAAATGTCTGTTGTTTTCAGCTCAATTTCAATATTTTTTTATTTCAGCTGTTATTTTCTGTAGGAAAACCTTGTAGGATCTACACAAATGACCCCTTGCTGAATTCAGAATTTTGTCTAGTTTTCAGAAATGTTTAGCATTCCGGGATCCAGCATTGGTTTCATACCCATTCCTGTCACTAACTGGAAGGAGGCTGAAAGCACCAAATATAGTAGAAATGGGGTATGTCCCAGTAAAATGCCAAATTTGTGTTGAAAAATTTGGTTTTCTGATTCAAGTCTGCCCGTTCCTGAAAGGTGGGAAGATAGTGATTTCAGCACCAGAAACCCTTTCTTGATGGCATTTTCAGGGAAAAAACCACAAGCCTTCTTCGGCAGCCCTTTTTTCCCATTTTTTTGGAAAAAACTAAATTTTCACTGTATTTTGGCTATTTTCTTGGTCTCCTCCAGGGGAAACCACCAACTCTGGGTACCATTGGAATCCCTAGGATGTTGGAAAAAAAGGACGCAAATTTGGCGTGGTTAGCTTATGTGGACAAAAAGTTATGAAGCCCTAAGCGCAAACTACCCCAAATAGCCAAAAAAGGGCTCAGCACTGGGGGGGAAAAGGCCCAGCAGCTAAGGGGTTAACCCTACTGCACAGCTCTAAAGAGGATTATCTATAAACAAAAATCTGCTTCCTAGATCAGGGGCCTCATCACATCAAGTGCTTAGTCCCTAACTATTTGAAGCGTGCTGCACATATACCACATCTAAAGCAATCAACAGTCATCTCAATTAAAAGTCACTATTGTCTGATTCATCTCCTAGTAAAATTCTGAATGGAAAATCACAAGACAAGTGCCAGAACATTTTGTAAAATACAGTGATCCACAGCAACCAATCAGGATACATAAACATGAGAGTGACCTGTCCACTCATGAGGATGTTTTCAAGATGGTATATTAAGATCAGCGGGCATTTCTGATTCTCCTGGACCTGTTTATAATATATGATTAAGTTTCAGTTGTATGGAATTTACTTTTTTACACTTGTTCCAATATACATGCATACTTTACTCTTATTATATTAACACTTATCCACATCCATTGTTTTATATGTTAACATAATGGTACAAGTAATTGCTCTCCATTATTTATATCATATTGGATGTGTATAAGGTTTACACACTATACAAGGAGCCATATACAGTACACCTTCCCATGCAAGTGACTATGGCAGATCTAGTTGGATTTTGGAGCACTGCATTAACATTTAAGGTATGGTCCTGAATTAGTCTTATTTCCTCACCAACAGAAACCAAGTTAAGAAGATAAGGATCTACCTCACGAACAACAACATCACTTTGTGATTCAGGGCTACTTGTACTAAGAGCACCCGAGTTTCTGTCCTTAAAAAATATAGACATACCAATATGTCAATGACACATGTACCTCAAATCTGTGACAATTGAGGAAGTCTCCAGTTTACACACTTCCATGAAATGCCTCTGGAATTGGAAGTATGAGAATGTATTTTGCACAAAAACATATCCTTCTCAGTCTTTGCTCATTTTCACACGTTTAATGTCAAACCAACAAATCTAAACTCACCCCCCCCCTTGGCAAAATCTATTGGTTTCACCCCAACTCAGGCCCTAACTCTTATGCCACACACTTAGATGTAACAGTAAAATTAGCAATCAGGTAAATCTAACACCTCATATCTATTGACCACATGAAGTTAGCAGTTCATGCTCTTCTTGCCTACAGACTAGACTTAAAGAATGCAATCCTAACATGTTTCTAATTATTAGCTCTCACAAAGCAATACTTCACTCAACAGACCAATCGAACAACAATTCAAACACATTTGCTCACATCACCCTCTTTCTGATCGGCATTGGTTTTTCTTAGAAGCAAGGATCAGTTCCAAACTAAGCTGCTTGCTTTCATGGCTTCTAACCAAACTATCCAATCCGAAGTTATGAATGCTGTCCGGAACTCTTTACCTTACACCATTTGAACTGAGCTCCCCCTTTCTGCCTTCAGGGTGCAGCTAGAACATCATTAAACTTTTTCGCACTAATAATCAGTTTTCTATGGCTGGTTGTATGAAATATACACAAATGAATACAAATTATGATATATTTGCTGCTACGCTAAACTGTTCCTTGTGCAGTTTTTTGCAATTCTGTGTCAATATAACTTTGTTAAACTAAGATATATGTAATTGATCTGACCCAAATCTGACCCAACCCTGCACTGAAAGATCACACCCAGAACCTAGGCATCATCATCAATAGGTAACTCTCCATAAAATGCCAGGTCAAAGCCATCTCCTCAGCCTGCTTCCATACGCTCCCTATGCTCCACAAGATCTTCAGGTGGCTCCCCTTCAACACAAAGAAAACAGTCTCACAGGCCCTAATGGAATGACTCCAAACAATCCAAGAACGCATCTGCTAGACTAATCCTCAACCTGCCCAAAAGACCCCACAGCACCAAGCACCTAAAGGACCTCTACTGGCTTCCCATCCTTAAGAGATGCCAATTCAAGCTTCTGACCCATGCCTACAAAGCCCTCCATTACCTCGGACCCACTTACCTGAACCATTGCATCCACCTCCATGTACTACCCAGAAACCTCTGCGCCTCACACATCACCCGCAAAGAAATATCATGCATTCACTGCTGCTACACTGGAGAATGCTCATTCTCCTATCTCACCTCCAAGGCCTGGAACGCCCTTACTCTCCACCTCCACACTGCTCCATCACTGACCCACTTCCGAAAAGAAGTGGAAAACCTGGCTTTTCAAATAACACTGACAGCAAGCGCCTGGATACCCTCCTGGGTGATGACTCACGCTTCTAAAAATACCGCCTGATTGATTGACTACATAATGACAACTAAGCTTATTAAATATTATTATTATTTATCACAGCACTAGGCATCATTATGTTGCAAGATCAAGACAAATGGCAGCAGATGTCCTAAGAGTTACAGCAAATAACAAATCAGGAAGGTTGAGAAAGATACCTGGGGAGTTAAACATTTTTGTTTTCTATTTTCAAAAATACATATAGGGAATCAGAAAATATTTTGCCTGAGCATTTGTATAAATCAATAAAAATGCAAAACTGTGAGTTTTACATATAAAGCTGCAGTTGACCATTTCTATCTTTCTCAGAAGACTTTAGCATAATTTTGATCTTGGCAGTTGCACCACCAAGCTGCGTCGGCAGCAGACCAGAGAAGACCGCCAAGTTGATGGTCTTCTACCTGCCACATATAGATGTATTGCAGCTGAGCTGAAGACCGCCACACAGAGTGCTCTTCCTTGCTGTCAGGCAAGCGGGGTCCCACTAGCAGTATATCGATGTTACAGTTGGACAGGATGTGTACTGGAGGCGGTTTGCTGACATGCTGAGAACATTGCTGGAACCAATGGACATCGGGCAATGCCAGTAGCCATGGAATAAAGGTAAATCACACACACAGGATCTACCCTTCACCTACATGTCCCCCTGCATCACAGACAACACATCACACCACATACATACCAATATCTATTGCCATTACACCACAAAACAACACGACATACCACAAATACACATAAACGTACATCCATCACACAACATACACACACTAGTGACCCAGCACCCACACACCACACAACCACAACAACCAATACACTCATCTACACATACACACACACACAAGCACAACTACACACATCACAACAGCATCCACTACACAATAACATGCACCTAAGTTCTGCACGCAGCAACACAACACACAGCAACAGCCATGTCATGTACAAGTGGCACACATACTGACACAATCACATCACCCACTGCACCTTCCTCCACCTCACCCAGCCAATCGCATCACACACATATATACATGTACTGACTCCAACACACAACTCAAGCACAACATGTCAGGTACAGGTCCCCTTGCAATTTGCACACATCGGCACAGTTGACAATTGTGAATGTACCATATTTGTGGTGGCAGCATTCATTTGGCAATGAATACTGATGCCATAATGAGAGTTATGTAGGTGTTCAATATGTGACCCACCCGTCACCATCATCCAGGCCGACACATGCACGTCACAGTAAAATATTTAAATAACTACTGTAACATGTATATGTCTGCAGAGGTCCAGTGCCAATGTGCAGTGACTCCTCAATGTACACAGCCAATGCGGGTTACCTACCGTCATGTCCAGCCATGGGGATCATGTTTTCCCCACAGTCGCATGGCAACAGCTATGGATGGTCCTCTCCAGTTGTGACCAGTCAGAAACGGATGTTAAATTGGGCGAAACAGTGAATTTTACCCTCCTTTTCCCCCAATCCACCAAAACTGCTCAGTGGTAAGTGTGGCCGGAGTCCCGCCATCAGCCACACTTTCCTATGGTGCCATGGATACGGATGAGAATGCTTGGCAAAGTTAGCGGGACTCAGATGGGTTAAAATCTATGGGACCACCAACATTTAAATATGGCGGGCAGACCGTCATGGCACTTGACAGGCTTTCAGTCAGAAGTAACAATGGTGGGCCCATCACTACCCACATCTAAATCAGGCCCTTAAAGTTTTAATTCAAACCTCAGGCACATATTTGAGATGGATCCAAAAATGTCTAAAAACTTACTTTAGCAAATCTGTTAGCATTGGTTAAACCCATCAGCAGGAGATATTATTTGATGTTTCTAGGTTTCATTCATTTCACCACAACCCTCAACACATATCCTTAACTAAGTGAAGAGTCTCATCTTCAGTTACAGATTCACTGCTTCTTGGGAAATGAACCAGGAAGCCAAACAAGCACTGCAAATGGCAAGAACCCCATCTTTTTGTCAAAGATGAAATGTTTTCGTTGGTTCATGGCTAGGTGTAAACCATTTACATTCCAACAATGAGTGCCACCACAAATGTCACATAAATAAGTTCCGACACAGTTGCAGGCATGTACAAAGTATTAAAAATTGTGTTACGCCACTTATTACTCTAGCAATTACCTTCCTGCCAATGCAATTATTTCACACATTTCAGAAAAGTTTAATTATTCTTAAATTGTAAATACTTTGTGGGAGCTGCTAATAAAAGATAATCAAATATGTACATTCCTATTATATTATAAATGTGTGTCAACAATCATACTTTAATTACCATTACAATAATTACATTCAACTGAAAAAGATTTTAACGTTCATAAAAACATTTTTGGGAAAAAATTTGGAACTGTTGCTAAAATCCTAGCACATGAAATATTCACAATAGGCATTGAATAAGCCTCATAAATATAAATAAACTGTGTTTAATAAGAAGAATGTCATGAGTGATAGTGTGAAAGAATAACTAATAAAATCTAGACATAAGCTCCTTGATTTAAAATGTGTGTTGTTCATAAAGATACATAATCAGGTTCCCCTTGACATCTTAACACTACCCATAGTTATCAACATATTTTTTTTAGTTGTTTAAAAATGTTTTCTGTAGTGCACACCTAAGACATGTAGTTTTCAGAGAGAAAGTCTTGACTGTAGCTGGTAGAGGGTGTTTTGCGTAGAGAACATACATTTTTGAGTAGTTTGAAGATGTAAAATCCTAATGTTATTGTTTCATTGCAACATTTTGAAGTTTAAAGACATTGTTCACTAGGAACAGGACTTAGTTTATTTTTAGCTACATCTCACAGTACTGCATGCTCTATGACCATACAACATAAATGCTCCATGAGACAAT
Source organism: Pleurodeles waltl (assembly GCF_031143425.1). NCBI lineage: Eukaryota > Metazoa > Chordata > Amphibia > Caudata > Salamandridae > Pleurodeles > Pleurodeles waltl. The sequence continues at coordinate 302,555,840 of NC_090440.1, forward strand.
TGCCTAAATCAAAACTAGTCTACTGAACCACAAGTACAAGAAATATGAATGAGATTAGACATCTGATAATATGTCTTACCTGCTGGATGACTCTGCACCACCTTTCTTTTGCTGTATTACTTTGGAAAACAGGATCTTCATATCTATTTAGAGAAATAGGAAACTATTATTTATTTTACATTTTTAGTTTAAGAATTGTTTGTGCTTTAACAAATAACAGTGACATTAATAGGAATAATATACAGTATAAGTAGGTTAAAGCTCAAATATTAAGTATACCAATACCTAGAACTAAAAGTGATAACTACATAATTTAAATATAAAGCTAATATATTGCACACCATTAAAAAGGTTATTATGGTTAGAAAAGATTTAAAGCTTAGATTACTCCACTAAATATATCATCAACTATAGGGAAAATAATGTTTAAAGAGAGGCAAGAATATACCAGAAGAGAAAGTAAAGAAATAAAAAATGAAAGGTTTGCGGGCACGCTTATTTATATAGAGAGCTCTAGAAACAGGCGCTAGGTTGAATAATTCATAAAATAGGAAATCATAATAATATATATTAAAATATTCAATAAACTATGGATGAGCATACAAAATATGTTGGCGTGACCTGGCACAACTATTTAGGCTGTGAATAGATTTAAAAAAAACATAAATTGATATACCACGTTAACACCTACATTGCCCTGGACGAGGTGATCTCGTCCAGGGCACCGGTTCCCGGGTGCCTTGGACGAGATCACCTCGTCCTGCACCCGGGAACTGGGGGGAGCACTAGCGCTCCCCCCATGTGCTCCCCACCCACCCCCCCAAGACAGGGATGGAAGGGGAAGCCCTTCCCCTTCCACCCCCGACCCCTCACCCCCGTGACGTCAGCACGCATCGCGCGCTGACAATCACAGAGGGCCTCCTCCCATACGATCGAAAGAGAAATGCAAAGCATTTCTCTTTCGATCACGTGGGGGAGGCCCAGAGAGGCTTCAAAGGGAAGGAATGGAATTTCCTTCCCCTTGCAATCCGGCTTTTGAAACGCCCACTAGACACCAGGGATTTTCTTTTTTTTAATGAAACTGACATAAGGGAGGGGGCATTTTTTTGGAAGGCCTTTTCTGCCCCCGCTGGGGGCAGAAACCTATAGGCACCAGGGATCATTTTTTATTTTTTTTTTGGAGGTGGGGAGCAACCCCTTAGGCAAGGGTCGCTCCCCTAGGGGGCAGATTATATTTAGACCATTTCTGCCCCGCTTGGGGGCAGATTGGCCTATTTTTAGGAGGCCAATCTGCCCCCAAGAGGGACAGAAACCACTAGACACCAGGGAGGTTTTTTTTTTTACGTGAATTTCACACAAGGGGAGCGACCCCTTAGGCAAGGGTCGCTCCCCCGGGGGGGGGGAATTTATTTTAGGCCATTTCTGCCCCCCTGGGGGGCAGATCAGCCTATTTTGATTAGGCCGAAATCACTAGGCACCGGGGTTTGTGGGGGGGCAAATTTATTTTAGGCCATTTCTGCCCCCCCTATTATTAGGTCGATCTGCCCCCAGGGGGGGCAGAAACCTCTAGGCGCCAGAGTAATTTTTTTTTTCTGTTTTTTTTTTTGTTTGTATGTTTTTTTAGAGATGGGGAGCGACCCATTAGGCAAGGGTCGCTCCCCTGGGGGGCAAATTTTATTTAGACCATTTCTGCCCCCCAGATTGCCCGATTTTAGGTCAATCTGCCCCCAAGGGGGGCAGAAACCACTAGGCTCCGGAGATTTTTTTTTGGCGCCAATGTCACGCAGGGGGAATGACCCCATAGGCAAGGGTCGCTCCCGGGATGGTTGGCGGGGGCACATTTATTTTAGGCCATTTCGGCCACAGGGGGGGCAGAAACCTCTAGGCGCCAGGGCAAATGTTATTTTTTTTGTTTGTTTGTTTTTTTAGAGATGGGGAACGATCCATTAGGCAAGGGTTGCTCCCCTGCGGGGCAAATTTATTCTAGGCCATTTCTGCCCCCCCTGGGGCCGGCTGAGCTAGAGGACAAAATCCACAGGTAGGCACTTTGCAAAAAACACCTCTGTTTTTTGTGAAAAAATTTGATGTGTCCACGTTGTGTTTTGGGCCATTTCCTTTCGTGGGCGCTAGGCCTACCCACACAAGTGAGGTACCATTTTTAGCAGGAGACTTGGGGAAATGCTGGGTTGAAGGACATTTGTGGCTCCTCTCAGATTCCAGAACTTTCTGTCACCGAAATGTGAGGAAAATGTGTTTTTTTAGCCAAATTTTGAGGTTTGCAAAGGAGTCTGGGTAACAGAACCTGGTCAGAGCCCCACAAGTCACCCCATCTTGGATTCCCCTAGGTCTCTAGTTTTCAAAAATGCACAGGTTTGGTAGGTTTCCCTAGGTGCCGGCTGAGGTAGAGGCCAAAATCTACAGGTAGGCACTTTGCAAAAAACACCTCTGCTTTCTTTAAAAAAATTTGATGTGTCCATGTTGTGTTTAGGGGCATTTCCTGTCACGGGCGCTAGGCCTACCCACACAAGTGAGGTATCATTTGTATCGGGAGACTTTGGGGAACGCTGGGTTGAAGGAAATGTGTGGCTCCTCTCAGATTCCAGAACTTTCTGTCACCGAAATGTGAGGAAAACATGTTTCTTTAGCCAAATTTTGAGGTTTGCAAAGGATTCTGGGTAACAGAACCTGGTCAGAGCCCCACAAGTCACCCCATCTTGGATTCCCCTAGGTCTCTAGTTTTTAAAAATGCACAGGTTTGGTAGGTTTCCCTAGGTGCCGGCTGAGCTAGAGGCCAAAATCTACAGGTAGGCACTTTGCAAAAAACACCTCTGTTTTCTGTCAAAAATTGTGATGTGTCCACGTTGTGTTTAGGGGCATTTCCTGTCGCGGGCACTAGGCCTACCCACACAAGTGAAAGTATCATTTTTATCGGGAGACTTGGGGAAACGCTGGGTGGAAGGAAATTTGTGGCTCCTCTCAGATTCCAGAACTTTCTGTCACCAAAATGTGAGGAAAATGTGTTTTTTTAGCCAATTTTGAGGTTTGCAAAGGATTCTGGCTAACAGAACCTGGTCAGAGCCCCACAAGTCACCCCATCTTGGATTCCCCTAGGTCTCTAGTTTTCAAAAATGCACAGGTTTGGTAGGTTTTCCTAGGTGCCGGCTGAGCTAGAGGCCAAAATCTGCAGGTAGGCACTTTGCAAAAAACACCTCTGTTTTCTTTAAAAAAATGTGATGTCTCCACGTTGTGTTTTGGGGCATTTCCTGTCTCGGGCGGTAGGCCTACTCACAACAAGTGAGGTATCATTTTTATCGGGAGACTTGGGGGAACATAGAATAGCAAAACAAGAGTTATTGCCCCTTGTCTTTCCCTGCATTTTTTCCTTCTAAATATAAGAGAGTGTGTAAAAAAGACGTCTATTTGAGAAATCCCCTGTAATTCACATGCTAGTATGGTCACCCCGGAATTCAGAGATGTGCAAATAACCACTGCTCCTCAACTCCTTAACTTGTGCCCATTTTGGAAATACAAAGGTTTTCTTGATAGCTATTTTTCACTCTTTATATTTCAGCAAATGAATTGCTGTATACCCGGTATAGAATGAAAACGCACTGCAGGGTGCAACTCATTTATTGGCTCTGGGTACCTAGGGATCTTGATGAACCTTCAAGCCATATAGATCCCTGCAACCAGAAGAGTCCAGCACACGTAACGGTATATTGCTCTAAAAAATCTGACATTGCAGGAAAACGTTACAGAGTAAAATGCTGAGAAAAATAGCTGTTTTTTTAAGCTTGATTTCAATATTGTTTTCTCCAGCTGTTATTTTCTGTAGGAAAACCTTGTAGGATCTACACAAATGACCCCTTGCCGAATTCAGAATTTTGTCTACTTTTCAGAAATGCTTAGCTTTCCGGGATCCAGTATTGTTTTCACACCCATTCCTGTCACTAACTGGAAGGAGGCTGAAAGCACCAAAAATAGTAAAAATGGGGTATGTCCCAGTAAAATGCCAAAATTGTGTTGAAAACTGTGGTTTTCTGATTCAAGTCTGCCTGTTCCTGAAAGCTGGGAAGATGGTGATTTTAGCACTACAAACCTTTTGTTGATGCCATTTTCAGGGAAAACACCACAAGCCTTCATCGGCAGCCCTTTTTTCCCATTTGTTTGAAAAAAAAAAAAATTTATGTGTATTTTGGCTAATTTCTTGGTCTCCTCCAGGGGAACCCAGAAACTCTGGGCACCTTTAGAATCCCTACGATGATGGAAAAACAGGGCGCAAATTTGGCGTGGATAGCTTATGTGGACAAAAAGTTATGAAGGCCTAAGCGCAAACTACCCCAAATAGCCAAAAAAGGGCTCAGCACTGGGGGGGAAAGTCCCAGCAGCTAAGAGGTTAAGAGCCTCAATTTTAAGAAACCTCACTTAGAATTTTGTGAAATTCCTTACCCTAAACTTTAGGGGTACAAGCTTCTGTTCTGGGGCTAGGACAATGTCCTTTATTGTCACACAATAAGGAAGAAGGAATACAAAAGGGACGAATTACATGATTCACTTATCAAGGTAAGACATTCACATATGCTTGATAGGACCTATTGGACAACCACACTAATAGTAGGGGTGGGTGAGGAGCTTCGGCAGTTAACTTTGGCTTTAGCCATTAACTGAGTTTTTGGCACTCTGCACTCTGCTTGAACCTTGGTCACCCCGTGCGCACTGCAGCCTAGTTATGGGCTACACAGCGCAAGAGCAGACAGTCTGCGTTTGCACTGTTGAGCACATAACTCACCCTCTCTGCCCAACAGGGGACACTGGCGAGGCAGCATGGAGTTGCTGCCGGCATCAGCGCCAATTCTACAGGCCTCCCTCTGGGTCTGCGAGGCAGAGGGAGGAAGAGCATCACTGAGCTGCATCTCCAATTTCAGTCCTCTGTCTAGTCATCTACAGAAGATCATCAAAGGCAAATGTAGAATTCTGGTATCAGGTGGTATCAGGTGGCATACCCTTTGAAAGCTAAAAGTAAGAGGGATATGCTTGTGCATACACACCCTAAGAAAAAGTCAAAACACTAACAGACAGAAAACCCATTGAACCATTGGGAACAGTCTGACAACTAATGTGAGAAACAACCCACAGGGCAACAAACAAGGCCCAACTTGACTCCTGACAGCCCAAGTCACTCCATTGGGCAGGGACATCATGATGGAAGACAGGCACCTCAGGGTTTAGGAGGGGGTGGTGGGTGTTTATTGGGAGGTGATCCTTGGGTTTGGGTTTAGGAGGGGGCGGGCCCTTGCTCTTTTGTTTAGGGGCAGAGGAGTAGGCTTGGAGAAAGGGGTTGGAGTGTCAGTCATGTGCCCCTTAGTGGGAGAATTTGCTCCAGGGGGAGGCACATGAGAGGACTGGGAGCTGGAGGTTCTGGGCTGGGGGAGCAGGACCTTCCTTTTCCCGATAGGACGGGGTGGGGAGGAGGAGGGAAGAGGTCAAGGCAGGCAAGGAAACGCTTTTTTGGTACAATGTGGAGGGCTGTGGGAGCAAGTTTGGGATTGGAGGTAGCTGGAGTGGTTGTAGGAGGAGTAGGTGTGCTGGACTGGGTTGCAGGTGAATGTACAGTGTGCGTATGTGAGGTGGATGGCTGTTGAGTATCTGAGTGAGCGTGTGTACGTGTTTTGGGAGGGGGTTGGGCAGACAGGGTGGGAGAGGACAAACAGGTCACGTGTATGTGTGTTGGGGTGGTGTCCGCTAGTGAGGTGGGTGTGCTGCATGTGGTTGTGATGGTGGTGGTGATGACTGCGAATGTGGTGAAGGTGGTGCTAGTCTGCGTGTCTGCTGTTGTGGTGACTGTGGGCAAGGATGTACAGGTGGCAGGATCTGGGATTGAAGATGCAGTGCTTGCAGGTATGATTGCTGATGTGACTGAGGGAGGAGGGGGAGAAGGGGGGGAGGCAGTGGAGGCATTGGCTGTTGTTGTGTGTGCTTCTGTGTGTTGGCTGTGTGTATGCTTGTGGTGTGATCTGTAGTACTTGTGCTTGTCTGTGAAAGTCCTGTCTGTTGTCTTGGGTGCATGCTTGTCTGATTGTGTGCTTGGGATGGGTTGGGGGAGAGGGCTTTAGGACTGGTAACAGGTAGTTGGAGGGGGACGGAACAACCAGGCACACTGGCTGCCATCAAAGAGGAGGCCAGAGCATGAAACTGTGAATGCACTCCAGGTAGGTATTGCATTGCTGCTTCTGGGATGCCAGCCACTGGATGGCATTCACTCTGGTTGACTGCCCTACAGAGATGAATGTCAGGCGGTCAGTAGCCTCCTCAGTGAGGGCAGGGCCTGAGGTACCTGGGGCAAAGGAGACGCCCACCCTCCTGGGTGCTGGTACAGGGGTGGCGGAAGATGATGTAGCTGGGTTGCTGCCAGAGGGGTTTGCCACCACCAGGGAGCTTCCATTCAAGGAGGAATCAGCTCCAGTCTCCCCCGGGATGTTTCCCTCGCCCTCCAACCCACTGGTCCCCTCGACATCGGTGGACTCTGCCTCCTGGGACCCGTGTGCTGCATCTCCCCCACTCGCCAGTGCCCCTGCTCTTTCGCCAGATGATGCTAATGCACACAAGAACAGGATGAGAAAAGGAGAGAGGGTGTGGGAGAAAGAAAGGGAGCACAGGGACAATTTTAGTAAGAACAGCACATATGGCATACACATCACAAGAACTCTTTGGGACTAACACTGTGCAGTATGAACCACAATACCAAACCATTTCCTGGGAACTACAGCAGAAATGAACTCAAACACTACCATCTGCACACCTACTGGGACTCACTATACCATGCCTGCCATGGTATGCCAGCTACCCATCGATACGAAAGGTACATACCACTCTTCATTGCTAAACAGGACTCTACAAGATTAGCTAAATAGGCATATTGGACCATCCACTGACTAGAACCTTGCACCCATACTGTAGTGAATCCTAGTTTGTTTTAATGGGATAGCAGGAGTTAGCTTAGCCGCTGGCTTGTAGACTCGTGCCCCCGTCACCTAGTGACTTTTAACCTACTTAGCTTGCTCTGTCTTAGCCCATTTAATTATTTATTTCTTCTAAGATGGCTGCCTTGTTTATAGTTAGGCCGCTTGTTATGAGTTTCATTATCAGTGTCACCTCGCCAAGGCGTCAAGATCAAGCACCAAAGACAAACAAACAGTAGGTGTTCACACTTAGGGATTTTCCCTCTCTATAGTTTTGAGGGATTGTTGATATTAATTGCCGTCCCAAGCATGCCTGTTATCTATACACTTACGTCAGGGGACCTTGTAGATCTGTATAAATACATCACACTTTAGACAGATAATCAGAGGGATTCCGACCAGAGGGCATCGCCACCATCGCTGATACCGATGCTGCAGTCGTCTTGACGCTGACCCAGTCTTCGTGTCCCTACGTAGTCTGAGATAGAGACCTCATTCCAAGGTAACGAGGGTTGGGGGCTCCTCTCATGGACACGGCTTTGGCAGATTAGGTTTAGCAAACCAAGCTCTCCTTTAGGTAGGAGGTTAGGCCTATTCACATGAGGGTAATAGGGCATATTCCATCTTATATATCTTTTTCATGTATTGCAAAATGGTGAGGGTCTTCATAACAATGACTCTCTTCTTCACAATACTGTTACTTGCTATATTCATTATCCTAATCATTGCAGTCCATGCAACTTATCGCAAATTGCAGTTATGTTAAATAAAAAGCTATTATAACTTTACTGCATCTGTGTCATTGCCTGTGTTTGTATGAAACATAATATATCTGTGAGAAAAGGGTAATCTCCGTTTAACCATGACATACCCTGAGATATCTTATTTCGAGTCCATGCGTAAACGACTGCCATAAATCACCTTTTACTATAGTGTTTCTGGTGAGGTACTGCTAGTGAGCCGGTAAGGTTGGGACAACAGTTGCGACTTGTTGTAGGAAAGACTCAGTCACCTACAAACAAAAGTACTGTCATCCTTAGACCAGCAGTCTTGCTCAGATTAAGACTCCAAACTACGAGAATACTACATGGCAGGTATCAAGAAAGAATACCACAAAGTGTGCACTCACCCCCTTGTGGCTGCTGTGTTGCCCTCAAGCGCCCATCCAACTCCAGATTGGCCACTGCCAGAATGCGGGCCATTGGAGGGGGTCAGGGTCCGATGGGCACCTCTCCCTCGTTGGAAGGACGACCCCAGCTGAGCCTCCGTGGTCTTCTGGGCCCAGCATCGCAGGTCCTCCCACCTCTTTCTGCAGTGGGTGCTCCGCCAGATATGGACCACCTGGGTCCGCACATCCTTGGCGATGGCATGCCATAACCCTTTCTTCTTATGAGACTGACCTGCATAGGGAACACAGAGGAAAGGACACCATTAACTCAACACTACATTCTGTTACAGCAATGGCTTACATACTGCATAGATCCCACATTGACCTCACACATTACATGTACCTCTGCATACACATTGCATGGAGCAAAAATGCACTCTCCAAATGACACACTGCTAGCACTCACATACATCTACATACAGCCATGTTGCATCCAAAGTACCCAAAAAGGGCTCACCTGTTGATCTGGAGGCTCATATAACTGTCCATACAATTGTAGGACCCCATTCACAAGCTTCTCCAGTTCCTCCAATGTGAAGACTGGGGCCCTATCCCATGTAGCATAGGCCTTCACAGTTTCCAGACACAGGACACAGCAGCACACGCAGTGGAGTTGTTGATGTGTTGAGAGTCAGGAATCAAGTGAAGTGGGATAGAGAAAATGGCAGTCAAGTCCGTGCAGGTGAATACCTTCACTGCCAGCGGTGATGATCATTGGTTCCTGTGCTCCTTAGACTTCCATGTTAACCAATGAGGAGTTGCACGGCGGAGCAGACCATCTTCTGCCATGACGTCAAACGCCAGCAGAGTGAGGTCACTTCCACCTGTCCCTGCATACAGGACAGGCGGTTGCCAATCCCTAATGCTGGTACTCATGGCAGTCAATTTAATATGAGTCATAAGAACCGATGGTAGACACCAATGCAATTCCAGTCGGGTACATACTTTGGTTTGCTTGTAGACTCTGGCACTCAAATTAGATCTCATACCAGTGCACTGCTTGAAGATGAGTAGTTGACAGTACATTTAAAAAGGGATGCTACTAATCATGACACCGACTACATCTGTGTGACACAATGGATAGTGAACAGTATTGGTATTTTTTCGGAAGTCTGCTTGCATGTAGAATACACCAGTGCAAATTGCAATCATTGCTGAAGTATGTTGGATGTGACTGCTCTGTGTGCTATGATATTGAGTATCCAACCTTCCTGTAGTCACCCACTTCTGATGTTTGGTTTACATAGATACCAACCACTACGGAGGAGGAGGAGGAGGCAAGCACCCGTGTACAGCCCCCTGGTTGACTTGACTACACTGGAGGAACGCCACATTATAATGACCTATAGTCTGGACAGGGCCAAAATCACTGAACTGTGTCAACAATTGGAGCCAGATCTGCTTCCTGCTATTCGTAGCACTACAGCAATACCCCCTACAGTACAGGTTCTGACAATGCTCCACTTGCTGGCAAGTGGTTCGTTCCAGGTTACTGTGGGCTTGGCTGCGGGAATTTTACAGTCTCAACATCAGGGCAGAGCGCGCTCTACGGGTGACTAGAATACAAAAACCTAGGAATTTCAAGCTAACATAATTTATGCATTGTGCTGATATGCAGTTGTTTAACCTTTTGCATTGCAGAGTTTAATCCTGAAGACTTATGTTCAGTGTGCATTTAAATACTGTTCATATGCAATGTACTGTGCAGGCTTCCAGACTGTGTCAGAGTGTGGTCCCTTTCCAGGGCCTTCTAGAAGCTTTCCCTGTAGCATGCCTGGGTGTGGTTTGTGGGCTGGGCTAAGAATCTATAAAAGGAAGCCAGCCCAGCTCCACGTGCTCACTATTCAGAGGTCCCGGTGCAGAGCAGCAGCAACTTCCTGAGCTCCTGTTCCGGAGGCCTACTTTGATCTTCCAGGCCTTTGCCCTTCATTACTTTGGTGATCCTTGATCAGGGTGGTAAGACGGAGGTCGGGCTGGGCCCCCGATCCCGTTTTCGGAGGCATTCAAGTTCTTGGGCCTCATTTTTCATGTTGAGAGATTTTACCTTGTGCGTGTGAATGTGCTCTTGGTTTTTCTAGCATTTCCATGTTGATATTTGAATCGGCAAGACGCGCAATTCATTCCTCATGTTTAACATTGATATTCATTGTGCGCTACCATTTCTTGGCAGTTACTTGGTGGCATTCGAATTGGCAAGACGCGCAATTCATTCCTCGTGTTTAACTTTGATATTCATTGTGCGCTACCATTTCTTGGCAGTTACACGGTGGCATTCGAATCGGAAAGACTTGCGATTTATTCCTCGTGTTTAACTTTGATATTCATTGTGCACTACTATTTCTTGGCAGTTACATGGTGGCATTTGAATCGGCAAGATGAGCGATTCATTCCTCGTGTTTAACTTTGACATTTATTGTGCGCTAGCATTTCTTGGCAGTTACATGGTGGTATTCGAATCGGCAAGACGCGTGATTCATTTCTTGTGTATAATTCATGATATTCAGTGCGCGCCACCATTCCTTGGCATTCACGTGGTGGTCTTCGAATCAGCAAGCCACGCAATTAATTTCTTGTGTCTAATTCATGGTATTCATTGTGTGTTACCATTTCATGACATTTATGGGCTGACATTTGAATCGGCAGAACGCGCTATTCATTTTTTGTATGGAACCCATGCTATTCATCATGCATTACCATTTCATGCCATTTAGTTGGGAGTGCTCGAATCGGCAATACGTGCAATTAATTTCTTGTGTTTAAAATCACGATGTTCATTGTACGCTACCACTGCATGGCATTTACTTGGTGGCCTTCGAATCGGCAAGTCGCGCAATTCACTTCTCGAGTCTAACTTATGTTATTCATTGTGCACAATCATTCCATGGTATTTACAACCTTTGTTCAAATCTGCAATGTGCGCAATTCATGTTCCTGCAATTCAAGAAAACTAAAGTTCTAGAGTTCTTGATGTGATATTGTATGTGCATAATAGTCCCTCAAGCACGATTCATATGGTGGTTTAGAAATTCATTCAGATTATTTCCTGATTCATCATGCAAAAGTCTATTCTTGAATTTGAAAGTTGTATTTAACCTTTCTTGATTCCCTCACAGGTATCCAGTTATCTTGAAGCCTAGTTATTTAATTCCATGCTTAAGTTGTCCATGTTTTCAGTATGACAATGCTTAGAGTCATAGCCTAGTACTGGTTAATATGATATAATCTTGATATTGTGTGTTTTAACCTTCTGCTTCCCACAGGTCTCCTTCCCAGCTGTTCCCTACCTAATCCCCTTTTCCCCACTTGGACTCTCTTAGACTCTGTGACATTCTAATTAGAGTATTGGAGCTGTCTTGTGGTGGAAGTGTTGGGAACGTGCACAGACCCCGAGGATCTGGCATACAGCTAATGTTTTCGAATGTGCTTAAAAGAGTTTTGGCTGCCTTGATGAAACACATGAGCAGCTATATTGCATTCCCCCAGAGAGAAGATTTGCCCCCTGTGAAGGCTGCATTCTACATCATGGGACATATATCACATGTGATTGGGGCCATTGATGGGACCCATATTGCCTGGGTCCCTCCCAGGACAAATGAGCAGGTCTACAGGAATAGGAACAGTCACCACTCAATAAAAGTCAAGATGGTGTGCCTTGCAGATCAATACATCTCTCATGTTACTGCCAAGTTTCCAGGATCTGTACATGATGCCTATGTATTGAGGAATAGCAGCATCCCACAGGTGATGGCATGACTACAGAGGAGGAGAGTGTGGCTCATAGGTGAGCTTGAGTTTTTACCCAATGTATGTCAATATATTGCCACCTCAAGTTGTCCTCTGTGCCATTGTACATGAGTAATGTGTGTCTCTCACTACTTCAAGGTAACTCTGGCTACTTAAACCTATCCTGGCTGTTGACACCAGTGAGGAATCCGAGGACAGGTGCAGAAAATCGGTACAATGAAGCACATGGTCGCACCAGAAGGATAATCAAACAGACTTTTGGGCTACTGAAAGCCAGGTTACAGTGCCTCCATGTAACTGATGGATCCCTGCTGTACGCCCCTGGGAAAGTCTGCTAGATAGTGTTGGATTGCTGCATGCTGCACAATTTGGCCCTCAGATGCCATCTGCCATTCCTGCAGGAGGAGGGGGAAGGCAATGCACCTGCGGCAGCATAGGACACTGAAGACAGTGATGAGGAGGAGGAGGAGGATGTGGACAACAGGACACATCTGATACAGCAGAACTTTCAATGACACTCAGGTAAGACTTAACGTCTGTTCATAGCTCCATTACAGTTAAGTGCTGTGTGGCTGCTGTGTTGTGCCAAGCAAAATATGTGTGCATTATGTGTGCTGACACTGTTCCAGCTGTCGTCAGTTGTGCCAGTGTCATGGTGAGGTTGTACAAGCCTATTCTGCCCATGCCATGTCAGTGGTTTAGCTTTCTCAAATACATGGCCACTGCAAAGTGTGTCCTCATCCCATAGAGTACTTAGTATATGTTGCTAGGAACATCATGTGACTTATAATGTGCGTATACAACCGATCTGTGACTTCTATTTCCCTGACAGTGTTGCCCAGACCGGGTGGTCCAAAGGAGGGATTTGCATGCTGACAACATGGCATAGCTAATACTGTGGCATCTTGTGTGAGGGTCTGAAATGGGTTGTTTCTCCTCACTGATGATGTTTGGAGTCAATTGTTGTGCAAATTACTGTGTAGAAGTGACCCGTTGAATGTAGACTGTTATGTTACAAGGGCTCATGCTGCTCTAATACCTTCACTTCTCAATTGACTCTCACTTATGTTTTCCCTTTTTGCAGATGTTGGTGTGGTCACAAGTGAGAACTAATGTGATGACTACAGACTGCTTTCACACATTTGGTGGATGGATTCACACTTTATATGACATTTGCACAGCATAATACAGGTCAAGACATTGTGTATTGTTGTAAATAAAGCAGTGAAACTTCAGTTGTGTTCAAGGGTGTTTATTGAAGTGACAAAAAGGAAGGGATAGTGCAATAGACTGGGGTGATGGTGGACGAAATCTTCAGTGTAGTGGCCCAGTTGGTTTGTAGCACAGGTCCAGTATCAATGGGGCCATAGTAAAAGGAGCAATGGCAGTCCAAAGTGAAAAGGGTGTCTCAGTGGCACACAAGGGAGGCATTCAGGAGGGGCTCATTTGCTGGTGGTGGTTTGGGTCTTGGCTACAGTCTCTGGTGTCTGTTTGGGTTGCAAGGAAAGTTTGCGGAGTGCTGCTGCTGTCCACTCCTGTCCACTAGCTCCAGCAAATATGGACGACTGGTGGGTACACTGGCTAGCAGAAGGGGCCCACTGGTGTGTTCTGTACTCACACATGATATTCACTATGTCACCCAGCACTCCTACAAAAGAGGCCATGTTGGCATTTAGGGACTGCAAGTGCTGTATGACCTCCTGGTAGTATTCCCCCTGCAGCTGCTAGTTTTCCTGCAAGATGGTAAGTACCTGGCCCATCCTGTCCTGGGATTTCTGGTAGGCTTCCAGGACATGTGTGAGTGCCTCCTGGTCAGTTGGTTCCATGGGTTGGGACTCCCTTTGGCACAGGGACTCCCTTTGGCGCCGAGCTAACCTCCCACTGGCCCTGGCCCCCTGTGCCTGTCCCCTGAACTGTGTGCCCACTCCTGCTAACACCAGAACCTTCATCATCTTGCTTGTGTGGTGTCAACTGGGGTCCCTGTACAGGAGGGCACACTGTTGATCAACGTGTCCTGGGGACAGAGGTTTGGGGATGTTGGGTAGCTGCTGTGGTATTGGAGTCAGATGGGGGAGCCCTGTGGTGGACTCGATGTTGGCTGTGGTACCCGACTGACCAGTGGTCCCAGATGGGCCAGGGTAATCATCCAGGTTGAGATATCCAGAGTTACTGTCATCACTGTGGGCTTCTTCTGGTGAGGGACTGGGTTACTGTGGCACATGCTGGCCGCTGACATTGGCTGGGGTAACTGTGGACATGGGACATGTAAAAGATTTGTTACAATCATTGTCAGTTCCATATTCAGAATTTCCGGCTCTCACTATGGGATGGGGGTTGTTCTTCCACCTTTGGTTAGTGTATAGTGATGGATTGTGGGATTGGTAGTGCTACCTGCTGCCCATGCATTACTGTTGTGTGTGCATGCAGATCTGAGAGGGGTGCGCTTGCAGTGGGTAGGGTGTGCATGGGTACACAGTTGAGGGTGGTTATGGGGTGGTTCTCTGTATCGGATGGAGTGCGGTGAGGGAAGTCAGGGTGAGGGAGTGATATGCCATGCAGGTATCAGTGGTGGTGGGGTGGTAATGGTGATTTACCAGTGTCTATCCCTCCAGTGATTCCAGTGAGGCCCTCTGGATGTAGGATAGCCAAGACTTCCTCCTCCCATGCTGTCAACTTTGGGGGAGGAGGTGGAGGTCCACCACTAGCCTTAAGGATGGCAACGTGATGCCTGGAGGCCACTGCACGCACCTCGAATGTCGTCCCTTGTGCGTGGATAGGCTCCCACAGAGTTCACCTTGTCCAGGATCCCCCACCATATCTCCATCTTCCTAGCAATGTATATCTGTTGAACCTGTGCGCAGAACAGCTGTGGCTCTACCCTGACGATTTCTTCCACCATCACCCTCAACCCTTCATCAGTGAAACAGGGGATCCTCTGTGTGGACATGCCTATTGTGTAGTGTGTGTGTTGTGTAGAGGGTGTTAGGTGTGTGGTGTGTGATGTGTGTAGAGGTGGCTGTGGTTTGAGTGCAGTTCTAGGGATACGTGAGCTGGCAACGTGTAGCAGTCTTTTCGAGTTTGCAAAAGATTGCGGTTTGGGTGGGGGTGTGTTTCATAGTGCTGTTGGTGGGTGTGAACGGAATGTGTATATGTGTCAGGTGTGGGTTTTTCAATCTCGTCAATGTTGCCTTCTGTTGGTGTGGAGTGGCCAATTCGACTGTGGTGGTCAGCACCGCCACTAGATGACTGCTGTTGTGTGTCTGCTGTGGTGATGCATGGTTTATAATTTGGAGGGCGGTGTGTTGCTGGTGTAGTGGGGAGGGTGGTGGGTTCTGACAGTTTTTCACCCCTGTTGGATCTGGCTAAATAGTGGTTGTGGCTGCTTTCTGTTGGTTTTGTGCTTGTGTGTCATAATGTGGCAGACAGATTGCTGCCTCCGCGGCGGTCTGTTGCCGGCTTTCACCACAGCGGTCGTCGGAAAAGACTGCCAATGTCATAATGAGGGCCTAAGTGCGCTTGTTAAATGGGTCCTATCCAGCACAAGTGATTGTTTTGCCTTGATAAGTTAATCATGTAATTCTCTTTCTTACTTCTTCTTCCTTAGTGTGTGACATCAAAGGATATCATCCTGGCCACTGACCAGAATCATGTACCCCTAATGTTTACAGTAAGGAATTTCGCATTTACAAGTGAGGTTTCCTAAAATGAAGGCTCTTACGGTGAATTGATGCAAGCTCCAACCAGGGTTCCACAGAGGGAGCCTTCTAGCAGGGGTGTGAGCAAGTAGTTAACTGCCTGTATTAACTTGAATTAGGATTGTGTGACATATAGGTGATCATTATGACATTGGCGGTAAATCCCACTTACCGCTGCGCGGTGGGCGCCAACATACCGTTGCCGAAGCAAACATCCGCTCGCCATATTATGACGCACACGCACTAAACCGACAGAATACTGCCACAAACACAAATCTGCCAGATCGAAGGTAAGTATTAAACTGATGGAACGAACACCCACACCATCACGCCAAAAAAACAACGTCCTCCACATTATGACCCACAAATCACCACGGCAGACATTCAACGGCGGTAAACCTTAGGCGGTACACACCGGCCCAGTCAAAATGGCCACCCAAATACAAAACAACACAACATTGGCTCATACCAAAAACACACACCTGACACTAATACACACACACACCCACCAACAGCACTATAAAATACACACCCACATTACCCACAACCCTTTACGAAAACAAAAAATAGGCAAGAGACAGACACGCAAATCACAGACACAGCTACACACACCACTAACGTCCAGCCATCCGTCACGCACCCCACACCACCACATTATTCAACACACACTGCACAACACACACCTAACAACACCCATGTCCCCACAAAGGCACCCCCGTTTCGCAGATGAGGAGTTGCGGGTCATGGTGGAGGTAATAGTCAGGGCAGAGACACAGCTATTTGGAGCACAGGTACAGCAAATATCCATTGTAAGGAAGATGGAGCTATGGAGAAGAATTGTGGACCGGGTGAATGCTGTGGGACAACAGCCAAGATCAAGTGATGACATCAGGAAGAGGTGGAATGACCTACCGGGAAAGGTAGGTTCCATGGCAGCAAGACACCAGCTCGCCATCCAGAGAACTGGCAGTGGACCCCCACCTCCTCTCCCACAGCTGACAGCATGGGAAGAGCAAGTCTTGCTAATACTGCATCCTGAGGGACTCAGTGGAGTAGCCGGAGAAGTGGACACTGGTGAGTCAAAATTTACCACCTATCACCCCCTCATACCTGCGTGCCATCTCATTCCCTCACCCTGACACCCATCATTCCACTCCATCCCACACAGTGCACTTAAATATATGAGTAACCCAAATGCCAAGCCCTGCATGCCATACCCACTGCATGTACACCCCTCCCAGCCCTGCATGTACACCCACCACCCATGCATGCACAGCATGGAGAACTAACAATCACACAATACATCACCATACACAAACAAAGGTGGCAGGGCAACAGCAATGACATAAGGGAAGCTAGGGATGCACAATATGTTACAAACATGAAGCATAATACATCACTCATATCCCCACAGGTACCCCAGCCAATCCCAGCGTCGAGGAGGTGCCACGGCTGTTCAGTCCCCCAACAGAAGATGCCCTCAGTGATGACAGTAACTCTGGACATCTGCATCTGGATGAACTTCCTGGCCCATCATTGACCAACGGTCAGTCGGCCACCCCAGCCCACTCCCAGTTCACCACAGAGACTCCCCTCTCAGTTTCCAACACCACAGCATCCACCCAATATCCCCACACTTCTGTCCCCAGGACACGTCAATCAGCAGTGTGCCCACCTGTACAGGGACCCCAGTCCACACCTCACAGGCAAGACAATCAGGGTTCTGGGGTCAGTGGCAGTGGGCACACCCTTCAGGGGACACAGGCACAGGGGGACAGGGACACTGGGAGAACAGTTGTGCACCAGATGGCAGACAGGCTCAGGGAACTGACTGTCCTGGAGGCACTCACTAATGTCCTGGGGGATTACCAACAATCCCAGGACAAGGTGGGCCAGATTTTTGATGTCATGCTGGAGAACCAGTGGCTGCAAGAGGTACACCATCAGAAGATCAGGAAAGATGTGCAGGCCATCAACACCACCATGGCTGGCTGACATGGCCAACATAATGAGGGAATATACAGCAAACCACCGGGCCCCTCCTACTAGCCACTCAACTGAACGGCCCACCACATCTGCTGCACCTAGTGGACAGGAGGCCCTGCCACAGGACCCACAGGCCACCAGCACCCCTCCCCCTGCAGAAGGTGAACCAACCCTCAAACGGTCCCTGCCAGAGACACTTGCCAAGACCAAGACCACCACCAGGAAATGAGACCCTCCTGAATGTCCCCCTTGTGTCCCACTCTGTCACCTTGTCCACTATGAACTGCCTTTGCTCCCCTTACTATGGCCCCTTGGACACTGGACCTGTGGTACAAACAGACTGGACCAATACCCTGGACTTACCTCTACCATCACCCGATTCAATTGCACTATTCTGTCTATAAATTTCACTACAAGAATGTTGGAAAATGGGTTATTGGTAAGGGCAGGTAAGTACCTACACTTAGCAATAGGCCACTAACCTCCACTTAGGTCCAGTTACGTCTCAGTAAATTAAACCCAGCTCAACCCTTGGTAGCTTGGCAACGAGCGACAAGGCTTAACGTAGGAGACAGAGTGTAAAGTATTCAAATATCACTAAACAGTAATTAAATAAAACACAGGAAACTATTTAAAAAATCCAAAACCAATTTATGAAAATAGATTATATTTTTATCTTTAAAATGACACAAAAACGAATATAATCGGATAAGTGGAACCGGAGATATGAATTTTTGAAGAATTATTGTTTTCTAGCACCTAGAAACAAAAATCACCAATCTGGTCATCTGGCCACACCTCAACCGGGGCAAAGTCAAAGTTTAAGGCTGACCTCGATGGAGCCCGGCTCGGCTGCAGCCCGCAGGAGGCCTCGGTCAAAAGTTAACCTTCGCACTTAGTCGTTTTTCTGAAGATTTTCTTCAGCAGGACGAACCTGCCAGTCCAGTCCGACCTCCTGGAACTCCTCTCCGGATACGTGTCGCGGGAGCCCTCAGTGGAGATTTTTACCTTCGGACTTAGTCATTTTTTCGAGGAGAAAATCCTTTGACCGGGGCAAACTTGGATCTTGATCGGATACGCTGGCTGCGAGGTCCCGGTCAACTTTCTACGTTCGGACTTAGTCTCTTTTTTGGAGATTTTCTTCACCAGGATGAACCTGCAAATCAGGTTGAGGCAAGCCGGCTAGAGTTGCCGCAGTGGGTCGGTCCCTCTATGGAGCTTTTTTTCCAAAAGTTCTCCAAAGTTCTCCAAATTTCTGGATCTTCTCCCAGATGTTCCTTTAAGGTTCTTTTGGGGTCCACAGCTCACCCCAAGGTTCCAGAAGCTCTGAGATGGTCCTTGGGGGGTGTGGACTACAACTCCCAGAATGCACCTGGCGCAAACTCCTTTTTGGCCACTGGACAGTGGTCAGCTGGTTGATTTCTTCAGGAGTTGGTGCAGGGGACTCTGGTTAGCAATTTTTCACCTGTAGCAAACAGGGAATCCATCCTTGAACCAGTTGAAGCCAGCCAAATTCCTTCTTGTGGTGAAGCCCAAGTGTGCAGCTGGTGCAGTCCTTCAGAGTGCAGGGTCCATGTGCAGACCAGGGGTCCAGCAGGGCAGTCCTTCTTCTTCTGTAGTTCTTCCTGGTAGGGATCAGGTAGGGAACTGAGATGTGGGTGCAGGTCTGCCAGTTTTATCCTTGCTCCTGTGTGAAAAACAGGGGGGGGTCCTAGTTCTCCAATCAGGGGCAGGGTCCTTCCCCCTGTGATGACCACTTCCTGGGAAGTGTGGCAAAAATCAATCCCAGGAGGCAACATTCCTTAAAAATCCATCATGGCTGAAAGTGATTTTTGGAGGTTACATCTGGCTGAGCCCACCCACTGGTGTGGCTAAAAATCATAAACACACCCCTCTCCTGCCCTCTCCTTATCTAATCAAGGGGGCACCTAGTTGTCTTGGGTTGCAGGATGTAGGGGTGTTGCTGGGTTGCTCCAAATGTCCTTCTCTGCCTTTGAAGACCAGTTTGGCTGCCCTCCCCTTCCTGCCTTACCATATGCTGACTGGAGATCCCCTCCCACAGACACATCTCTTTGTGTGAAGCCAGGCCACTTCACACCTCATCAAGGCAGCCCTGCCAGGCTGCCAGAGGCTGGCCAATCAGAGCACAGCAGCAAAATCAATGCAGTGCTGAAGTTGGCAACTTTTCAGGTATAGCTTAAAATTATTTACCTGAACAAGTTATATTAAATCCAACAACTGGA